>NW_012114788.1:1392417-1409814 GCF_000951035.1 Colobus angolensis palliatus | reverse complement strand
AGACAGGGTTTCACTCTGTTGCCCTGGCTGGAATGCAGAGACGCAATCTCAGCTCACGGCCCTCTGCCTCTCTGGCTCAGGTGATCTCAGCCAGCCTCCAGAGTAGCTGGAACCACAGGTGCATGACACCACACCAGAATGATTTTTTGTAGTTTTGATAGAGATGGGTAGAGATGTTGCCCAGGCTGGTCTTGAACTCCTGGGCTCAAGCGATCTGCCTGTGTTGACCTCCCAAAGTGCTGGGATTACAGGTGTGAGCCAGCGCGCCTAGCCCACAACTTCCTAGAGAAGGGCTCCCCATGTGTCATGCTTTGGGGACTGCACAGCTCCCAGTTGGCTAGGGAAAGCCATTTGCTTCTGGAAGGCATTGGGCTCTCAGATGGGGCTGCCGGTCTCCACAGCCGCAGGCCATGGGCTACTTGCCAGACAGAAGTGTCAACTGGAACAAAACTGCTCTCACACCTCTCTCGATCCCCATGCCCTACTCCATGGTCCATGGGTGGTCTGACTTCACCATGGGAACTTCTGAGCCATCAGGGCTGTTTCCCATGAGGTGGGGAAGAGGGTGGGAACAGGGCATCGTTATGAACTCCAGCATGTGTCTTCCTCCCTGTGTTCTCTTTCAGTTGAGCTTGTTCATCACCCCTACACACATACAAGTCTTGGGCGGAATGGGAGGGAGGAGGTTAGCATTTCCTTCCCCTACTGAAAGGAATTGGGGCAGGGGGAGGGGGGAGTGGAGGAGGCAGAATTCAGAGGAAAAGCTGTGTCTGGGGAAAGATGTGGCACTGATACAGAATGACCCATTTAAAAGGGCCATGGGAGGCAGCCCATGCGCTCGGGTTTTCAACAAACTGAGCTGTGTGCATGTGCAAACACACCTGCACACACACACTGAGAGGCTCACCGTTCCACGTTTCCCAACACCCGCAGCCTCTCTCTGAGCACTCACCTGAAGGTGCCAAAATTCAGGCCAGTAGCAAGTGTAGGCAGGTACTCAGTGTCTCTCTCTCCCCCTCTCTTCCTTTCCTCCCCCCGCCATCTTGTGCTCTCTCTTCTCTTGCTCAATGTACAATGGGCATTTTGATGAGAACAAAAGGGACAGGGTTGGGAGCAGGGTGGGTGACAGTGAGATTGATAAGGAGGAAAAACATGGGATAATTCAGGAACTCCAAGCCCTGTGCACTGCGATCACTGAGCATTCAAACATCTGCCACGTGGGCGAAGACACTGATGGAGGAGTGGGTGAGAACAGGAGGACCCCAAAGAAAAGCTATGCCTTTTCTGGACATTCTTCCTTTCTTCCTTCATTCACTAAAATGTAGCAGGCACCATCTACCACGCTCCCAGCTGTAAGCCAGGTACTAGGGAAACAGACAAGTAAGACCTGGAGGCTCCCAGGCCAGCAGAGGGATTGGGCAGGGTTAGCCACTGACTCCTCCATCAGCCTTCAGACTTCAGACTGCCTCCAAAAAAAGGATTTTGATATCCTCTAAGACTATCAGATCCCAATTTCTGGCCTTCAAGGCTTTGTCTAGTCTGAGCCCATCCTGGCCTCTTCTGTCAGGAGAAGGAAATTAATTTTACATTTATATAGGTGGTTATTTGAACTTTATCTCATTTACTGTATATCATTCCATTTCTTTTCTTTTTTTTTTTTTTAAATTGAGACAGGGTCTCACTCTGTTGCCCAGGCTGGTGTGCAGTGGTGCAATCTCTGCTCACTGTAACCTCCACTTCCCAGGCTCAACCGATTCTCCAGCCACAGCCTCTGGAGTAGCTGGAACTATAGGCATGCACCACCGCGCCTGGCTAATTTTTGTATTTTTTATAGAGATGGAGTTTCACCATGTTGCCTGGGCTGGTCTTGAACTCCTGAGCTCAATGCAATCTGCCCACCTCAGCCTCTCAAACTACTGGGATTACAGTCCCGAGCCACTGTGCCCAGCTCCCATTCCATTTCACAGATGTAGAAAGTGAGATGCAAAGTCGTTAAGTAATTTGCCCAGAGTGTAGCAGCGATTTAGACCTAGGCTGACTGGCTCCACAGCCCATGTCCTTCACTATCACACTGTACTACCTTCCAGGAAAAGGTAGAGGATGAGAAATGGAGTGCTGTCCTCCTCCCATGACAGGCTGGGATAGGGGAACAACTCTTTTTTTTTTTTTTTTGAGACGGAGTCTCGCTCTGTCGCCAGGCTGGAGTGCTTTGGTGTGATCTCGGCTCACTGCAACCTCCGCCTCCCGGGTTCAAACAATTCTCTTGCCTCAGCCTCCCAAGTAACTGGGACTACAGGAGCATGCCACCACGCCAAGCTAATTTTTGTATTTTTTTAGTAGAGACGGGGTTTCACCATGTTGGCCAGGATGGTCTCCATCTCTTGACCTTGTGATCCGCCTGCCTCGGCCGTCCAAAATGCTGGGATTATAGGCATGAGCCACCGTGCCTGGCCAGGAAACAACTCTTGAATGGTTGTCAGGAGATATGGGTTCAAGCCCTCATTTTGCCACAAACTTAACTATGACTTTGGACAAGTCACTTAACCTTTTGAATTTTGACGAGATAATCTCTAAGGCCCTTTTAACAATCTATGATAAATAAGCAATTCCAACAGCCATATATGCTAGTGGCCAAATGTTAACTCTTTAACGTCAGGGAATGGGAAAGAGGCAGAAGAAGGAGATGGGCATGGTCCTAGGCCAAGCCATGACTGGAGAAAACAGGAATCACATTCAGAAGGCACCCATTTGAAATGGGCCTGCAGAGGCTGAGGAGCGTGTGAGAACTCTGCTCCAGGTCAGGTCTGCCTGGCTGTTGGTGAGCCAGCTCCAGTGGATTAATACTCAGGCCCAGTGATGGCAGAGGACAGGGCCAGAAAGATTCGCTGAGAATGGGAGGTGCTCACCATGACGATGTTGGCCAGATGGGCGGAGACGAGAGCATACACCCCTCCGGAAGAGCCCACGACTGGAGCGGTCATGTCAGCCACAGATACCGCCAAGGACCCTAGTACAGAAAGACAACGAGAATTCTCAGAAATGCGGGACTCGGCTCACCCAACCCAGCCCCAGGCCTTGGATTCTGCAGGCTCCATGCTAAGACTCCAGAGCAAGAGGCTCCACCTCTTCCTCCATGTGGCCTGGGAGATTCCCCCCCCGCCCCCTCCCCTCCCTCCCTCCTTTCCTTTCTTTTTCTTTCTTCCTTTTTTTTTTTTTTTTTGAGACAGGGTCTAACTCTGTCACTCAGGCTGGAGTGCAGTGGCATGATAAGCTTACTTCAGTCTTGACCTCCGGGCTCAAGTGATCTTTCTGCCTCAGCTTCCCAAATAGCTGGAACTACAGTCGTGCGCCACAATGCCCAGCTAATTTTTGTATTTTTCTTTGTAGAGACAGAGTCTCACTATGTTGCCCAGTCTGGTCTCAAATTTCTGGACTCAAGCAATCCTCTTGCCTCAGCCTCCCAAAGTTCTGGGGTTACAGGTGTGAGCCACAGAGCCCTGCCTCCAATGCATTTCTTAGAGGATTAATTTCTGGCTGAAAGAACCATTTGATTCTTTGACTCAAAAGAGGGAAGTGTCCAGCCCAAAGTAAAATTCAGACTTCTACCTGGATTATCTGCCTCTCAACCCAACCTCTGCCTGACATGGTGTTATGTCAGGGTTCTGGAATCATAACAAAAATAGTAGCAGTAGTTATTTCAGAAACAGCTGCCACCTAGGTGACACGGATACCAGGCAAACATTTTACAGACTTGCTTCCCTTCAACCCTCAAGACAGCCCTCTGAGGCAGGCGCCAGTAGCCTCATTCCCAAGATGAGGAGACTGAGCCCAGAGTCTCCTGGTAGGAAGTGCTAGAACCAGGATTTGTCTGGGTCTGCCTGATGCAAAACCCACCTGTGTTCTTGACCAAAGCCCGCACTCTTGGCCTCTCTAGCAGCCACGCCCCAAACTGGCCCGGAGGTTAACCTCCACCCTCTTCCATCTCTCCCTCTGTTCAACAGCATCTAGAAAACTGCTTACTTAAGGTTACTTCCACCCTTCCTCCAGCCCAGCTAAATCACAAAAGGCCAACAGCATCTCTCAAGTGGGGCTCCTTTGGAAGAAACATGTCCTTGAAAAGTCACGGGGAAGAGAAAGAGATGATGTCATACCCTCTGGGGGAAAGGAAGGGTATGGAGGCTCGGTCTGGGGGATGACAAACTTTTGTCCTGGGAGGGAAGCTGAGCAAAGAGAAGAGGGGAAATTTATTGTTCTGGTCTCATTTAAGTGTGATCAATGCTTTGGCTTCCAGGGAAGGACATGGGAGACTAAAAATAACTAGGAGGTAGAGCCCAGGGCTCAGAGGATGAGAGGTGGCTGGCCTGGGTGAGTGTGCAGAAATTACCACTGGAAAATGCCTGCGGGCTCAAGAGCCAATTAGCTGCTGGAGAAAGGAGGGACAGGCAGAAAGCCAAATTCTGCAGGCTCTATGGGGTGCAAGATCCACGGACTTAGAAGGAGGCTTGGCCCAGCCCAGCAACCAGAGCACCCAAGGACCTGGCAGCAGAGCCCCCTGATAAACTCTTCCACCTCCCCTGCCCCCACCTCCATCAAGGCCTCCCCTACTCACTGAGGTCTTCAAGAAAGAGATTCCCCACAACCAATTCTTGGTCTCAAGGGGGATGTAATCTCTAAAAAAAAAAAAAACCTGTCATGAACTGAGGACTCCCAAGTCCTCCTCCCCTCCCAGGGCAACTATAAATCTTTCATGCCTTCCCTCTGGCTTTAATTAGGTATTGATCTATTGTCAGATAACTTTCTTTTTCTTTTGCTTTTTTTACTGCTTAGCCACGGGGTCAGCCATATATAACACGAAAGAAAAATCCCAGGGTGGCAAACAAACAGGCAGCAGGATCTGCATGACAAAGGTTTCCCACGCTCTCCTGGCGGGGCTGTCTGTGAAGGCTGCACTGCAGGGCTGCAATGAGGGCTGGCTGCCCAGGCTGCTCCTCATTAATTACCTTTTGGACAGAGGAAGCCCTAGCCTCCCTAGGCTGGCCTCTCTTCGCAGAGCAGGTCTGTACAAACCCGCCCAGAGTCCACTCCCTCGCCCCTGCCCCAGCGCGGTCCACCAAGGCAGAGCCGCCTCAGGGCAGCCCCAGGCAGGGAAGGGCCCCTGCCAGGGTCAAGCTGGCACACACTGACCTTTCCCTCACCCCATCCACACTCGGAGTCCTGACCCCAGGGTCAGGGGTCAGCTTCGGATTGTGGCAGGAGTATGGAAGGGGCCTGGCCAGCTAGCTGTGTGACCTTGGGCACAGTCCCTGAATTCTTTGGGCTTCAGTTTTCTTTCACATCTATAGAATGAGGTCTAAGGCTTTCCGACTTTTGAGCAGCAAAATTCTCTTCAAAGGAAACCTTTCAGGGATGCCCTAAGCCATGGAGCAGAACACAGGCAGCAGCTCTGGCTAAGTGGGGACGGGGCCTAGGGAACCGTTTGCCAGTGCTGGAGGGGACCTCCCTGGTTCCTTCCAGATCAGAAATTCAGTGACCTAAGTTTTGGCCTAAGATCCCAGGGGTCGAGGCTTGGGTTCCGGTTCTGGAACCTCGAAGGTAACGGCCTGAATCCACCTGCTCCCCAATGGTGATATAAAGACTTTTGGGCCAGGTGTGGTGGCTCACCCCTGTAATCCCAGCACTTTGGGAGGCTGAGGCAGGCAGATCACCTGAGATCAGGAGTTCGAGACCAACCTGGCCAACATGGTGAAACCCCATTTCTACTAAAAAAAAAAAAACACAAAAATTAGCTGGACATGGTGGCACACGCATATAGCCTCAGATATTCGGAATGCTGAGGCATAAGAATCGCTTGAACCTGGGAGGTAGAGGTTGCAGTGAGCCGAAATCACACTACTACACTCCAGCCTGGATGACAGAGCAAGACTTCGTCTCAAAAAAACCCCAAAAAACAAAAAAAAGCAAAGACTTTCAAGTGACTGCAGGTGAGGCCTGGACTAGAGCAACTGGGAGAGACCAAAGACAAACATGGGGCTGTGTACACATAAACACAGTAATAAAGGCCCTCCCTGGACAGGAAGTGTGGGTCAGGGAGGAATCCCCTCACAAGCTCTGAACGATCCTAACAGGTACAGGCAGATAAGACCAGTATGAATTCCACAGAGGTCACGGGGGCAGAGGACCAGGACAGAATGAACTGGCGTGACACGCCATACCTCTGCACAGAGGCAACCCAGGGGCCTTAGTTCAGGATTACAAATTCTGTATCCCGCACCCCAAAATTCCAAGTTCATGCCAGCACACAGATAAACTGGCAACTTTGCCATAATGTACAGCTGTGATAATTTTAGCCCAGAAAATTTTAAAGCAGGTGTTCTTCAACATCTTCTTTGGCCTTAAAAAAAAATCCCAAAATTGGCAGAACATTTATCTTTAAGTAATATAACTTTATTTACGTATCTTTCCTTTTTTTTTTTTTTTTTTTTTGAGATGAAGTTTCACTCTTGATGCCCAGGCTGGGATGCAATGATGCGATCTTGGCTCACTGCAACCACCGCCTCCCAGGTTCAAGCAATTTTCCTTCCTCAGCCTCCCGAGAAGCTGGGATTATGGGTGGCGCCATCATGCCCGGCTAATTTTTGTATTTTTAGTAGAGACAGGGTTTCACCATGTTGGTCAGGATGGTCTCGAGATCTCATGTGATCTCACGAGATCTCACGTGATCCACCCGCCTCGGCCTCCCAGAGTGCTGGGATTACTGGTGTGAGCCACCAGGCCTGGCCACTTTCCTTTATTCTACAAATATTTATTGCCTAACATTGCCAAGCCCTGTGCTAGGCTCTGGGGATGCACATGTGGTTAGTAATCTATACAATCTGTAATATAAGATTGGTGATGCATTTAAGATATTGATTTTTTTTTTGGTAGAGATGGGGTCTCACCATGTTGCCCAGGCTGGTCTTGAACTCCTGGCCTCAAGCAATACCCTCACCTCAGCCTCCCAAAGTGTTGGGATTATAGGAGTGAGCCACTTTGCCTGGCCCAAGATACTGGTTTTTAAAATACCTACATTGTGTGCCATATAATTGCTAGCCATAAGTAATTTGCACATTGGCCTCAAGCATTGGTTAGAAGCACAGGGCTTGGGAAGGGCTCCTCCCTAGTTGTAGTACTTCTCAGGTAAGCAAATCTGCAAATCATTTCACCTCTCTGGGCTGCCTGTAAAATGGGAGTGACAGTACCCACCGTATAGGACAGCTGTGATGAGAATAGCATCCACGAACATCCGTGAACCCCTCATCATATGCCTGGAGCATGTATATGCTCCATAGAGGTTAGCTATCCTTGTTACAAAGTGTGGGTTGGAAACACTTTCACTGGGCAGGAATTAGAGATTAAGGCTACCAGACATCTATTAAGGTCTCCTTTGGTTTTTTTCTTTCTTTCTTTTTTGAGACAGGGTCTTGCTCTGTCACCCAGGCTGGAGTGCAGTGGTGTTATCACAGCTCACTGCTGCCTTGAACTCCTGGGTTCAAGCAATCCTCCTGCATCAGCCTCCCAAGTAGCTGGGACTACAGGCCTACACCACCATGCCCAGCTAATATATATATATTTTTAACCCTGCTAAAAATGCAAGGCCTCAAAAAATTGGTTTAAAACTCAGAGTTGTTCCTCTCCACGGAAATCTTTAGTAAAAGGTGAAAGATTTATACGATCTGAAGAGAAACCAGAGTATGCCCAGCTAATATTTTTAAAAGCTTTTTGTAGTGACAGGGTCTCCCTATGTTGCCCAGGCTGACCTCGAACTCTTGGACTCAAGCGATCCTCCTGCCTTGACCTCCCAAAGTGTTGGGATTACAGGTGTGAGTCACTGCACCTGGTGTGCCTTGGTTTCTGACAATAAATTAACTGCAAAAAGGACAGGGCCCATCTTTTGGTTCTCATCACACTATTGCAGTGGTTGAGGTCACAGCCTTGGGGGTCAAACAGCCTAGGTGTGTGCCCAGCTCCACCACTTTCTAACTGTGTCTTCTTGGGCGAGTCACTTAGCCCTCTAAGCCTTGATCTCCGACCCGTGCTGGGGGAGAGCAACAGTGTCCACCTTGCAGAGTTGCAGTGTGGATGAATTACGGCCTGCATATGGTAGGCACTGACAACTGCCACCCGTCCAATCTAGGGCTGGCTAGCTGTAAACCAGCTCCCCTCTCAGAGGAGAGCTTGGGAGGACAGGAAAGGGTAGACAGCAGAGGCAGATCAATCAACTCAATCATGGAGATCAATGACATGTGTGGTGACCAGAGTGCCCTCTGGTCTTAATCAGTGACTCAGACAGAATAGTGCATGCCATGTGCTCAATGATACAGCCCTACATGTTCACATTCAGGTGATGAGCTCTGCTTCTGTCTGAATCTTCCCATTCTGCACTGGTGTCACTTGGGAGGTGACACCTACAATGTCCCCCCACTGCATGTCACCTGGTTTGGGTGAGGTCTGAGTCCGTTTGAATCTTGTTTTCATCTTCTAGGTTATTGGCATTCCCATCTAATTGAATACTAAGGCTGCAAATGTTATTAATGTCTTCCCTGTTCCTTGCTATTTAACATCTGGGTCTCTGGGTATTGAGGTATGGAAAATGGGGCTATAAATCCTTAGATGTCAGGATTGGGGGTGTGTGGGTGGCTGAACAAGTCTGGCACTTAGAGATGCTCATTAGCCCTTTGTTCAAGGACGCGGTGAGCCTTGGATTCTGGGAGGGGCTTGCAGGGGTGCTGTCCAAGGTGGCCAGTGATTTTAACCTCAGCGCATACAGGAGCGAAGGAGATGGTGCAGGGTGAATCTTCCCGGTCAAGGGTTCATGCACTAGCAGACCAGCCTCCTGTGGGTGGGGTGGGACCCTTCCTCTCTGATTTCTGAAACCACTTCAGTTACTCCCAGGATCCCTGCCTGCCTCTTGTTTACAAGGCTGACGCTGCCCGGCTCTCCTGATGACAACTTTAATACCACTCAGAAAGGATTAAGATCTTACTTAAACATACACACAAAGCTCCCTTGGGCACAGCTGTCAAGCTGAAGAGCTGAAGCGGCAAACCTTGTTTAAAAAAAAAAAAAAAAAAAAAAAAAAACAGCTGGCAATAAAGTTGAAGACATCACGAGGGAGATCCTCATGTTCAGAGGCCTGGCTGGCAGACTCTTCCTGCAGAAAGCCACGCTCTCCCCAGCTCACTTCACCCACTTCACCTCCCACTGGGGAGGGGGCAGAAGGTGGAAGGCTCACTGGAAGTCACTCTGGCCACTATTCATGAAGGATGATCACCTGCCACATGTGTGCCCAGTCAGCTGGAAGCCCAGACGCCTTCAGATGGAGCCAGGGCTCACTGCCTCTTAGGCCAGACTCCCTGTCAGCAGTGGGTCAAGCAAGGGAACTGCGGTTGGTCTGGGTAGCAGCCAGCTCTTCTTTTGGGGACAGGTGCTATGCGGCCAGGACGGTACCTGGCTTCACTCACCCCTTTGATTCCCCCTTGGGGATCTCACTGTGCCCTTGCAGTTATCAGAGCACTGTCGTTCCATCTGTTGCCTCACTCACTCCACCCTCCAAGCAACCCTATAGGCAGATCTCATTAGTTCCCTCTTAAAGCTTAACATGGCCAAAAGAGGTTAGGAAATTTCCCCAAGCTCAGAAGCTACCACATGGTGGTGTGAGACTGAGAGTCAGTTGGCCAGCCTGTCCCAAATCCAGTGCTCTCCTCCCCCGTCCTGCCACACACCTCCCTCTCTGGGCAGCAGTCCCCTCTCCAGCCTCCTGGGGAGGTGGGTGTGCCTGGAGGACAGCCCGGTAAGTCAGGAGCCTTGGAGATGAGGATCTTCTGTGTGTCCTGGAAGCCTGGGGCTTGTCCCACCCCACCCTGGGACAATGTGCCTTTGTGGACACAGGGCCTACCTGCCTACCTGCCACAACGCCAGCCACGTAGACAAGCCCAATTCGGGTGGCTCCGTGCACCATCTCCAGGGGCACCCCCACCAGCAGCTGCAGCACCACATTGAGTCCCAGGTGTTCTATCCTGTGACAAAGAGACCACACACATTCATTCATTCATTCATTCATTCATTCATTCATTCATTCATTCATTCAACAAACACCTGCATCCCCCAAGATGCCAGGGATCCAGAAGTGAACAACACCATCTCTGCCTTTGAGGAGCTCATGGTCTAGGGGAAGGAATGACAATTCAGACCATCTTGGAAAGAGTGTTCCTTCCAGATGGGACAGGAACACATGTGCAAGGCCTGGGCGATGACTGGCAGCATTTCAGTTGGCACAGTGAGACAGACTAACCACAGTCAAGATCCTGCAACTAGGCTGGGCACAGTGGCCCACGCCTGTAAGCCCAACACTTTGAGAGGCCAAGGTGGGAGGACCACTTGAACACAGGAGTTCAAGATCAGCCTGGGCAACACAGTGAGACCCCATCTCTTTAAAAAAAAAAAAAAAAAAAGGCCGGGTGCAGTGGCTCACACCTATAATCCCAGCACTTTGGGAGGCCGAGGCGGGCAGATCACAAGGTCAGGAGATCAAGACCATCCTGACTAACATGGTGAAACCCCCTCTCTACTAAAAATACAAAAACAAAATTAGCCAGCGTGGTGGTGGGCGCCTGTAGTCCCAGCTACTCAGGAGGCAGAGGCAGGAGAATGGCGTGAACCTGGGAGGCAGAGCTTGCAGTGAGCCGAGATCACGCCACTGCACTCCAGCCTGGGCAGCACAGCGAGACTCTGTCTCAAAAAAAAAAAAAAAAAATCCAGCAACTCCATCAGTTAACATGTGAAAAAACAAGGCTCAGAGATAGTGACCAGTCAGTTAGTGGCCATGCTGAGATAACAGCTCAGGTCTCTAATCTGCCTGACCTGCTCCATTCACTGGGTCATGTGGTCGTTCTGGCTCTGTTGTTTGTTTGTTCTTGTTTTGTTTTTTTTTTGAGATGGAGTCTTGCTCTGTCAACCAAGCTGGAATGCAGTGGCATGATCTTCGCTCACTGTAACCTCTGCCTCCTGGGTTCAAGCAATTCTCCTGTCTCAGCATCCCGAGTAGTTGGGATTACAGGCATGTGCCACCACACCGACTAATTTTTGTATTTTTAGTAGAGATAGGGTTTCACCATGTTGGGCAGGCTGGTCTCGAACTCCTGAACTCAAGTGATCCATCCCTTGGCCTCCCGAAGTGTTGGGATTACAGGCATGAGTCACTGTGCCTGGCCATGTTCTGGCTCTATTTGTAAGAGCTATGGATGTTTAAAGAAAAATATGTTCTCAAAACAAGTGCAGGTATTAAAGATACATCTTGTAACTTAAAAATTCAAAGTTTTCCCTTAAAGTCAATTAAAGGGAGGTTTCTCTTTCCTAGTATAAGAAGAGACCTAGGCCCGGCACGGTGGCTCAAGCCTGTAATCCCAGCACTTTGGGAGGCCGAGGTGGGCGGATCACTCCGTCAGGAGTTCAAGACCAGCCTGGCCAATATGATGAAACCCCGTCTCTGCTAAAAATACAAAAATTAGCTGGGGGTGGTGGCGTGCACCTGTAATCCCAGCTACTTGGGGTGCTGAGGCAGGAGAATTGCTTGAACCTGGGAGGCGGAGGCTGCAGTGAGCCGAGATCATGCCACTGCACTCCAGCCTGGGTGACAGAGCGAGACTCCATCTCAGAAAAAAAAAAAAGAGACCTATTCTGCTCCAAAATCCTCAGGACTGGGAGATGGGACCCCAGGTTTTCTGACCCTGTGAACGCCTGCCTCCCTATACTACCTGTGACTAGATCTTGCTGCTAAAATTGTGGGGTGGGGTGTCTAGCTGTGTGCATATTACCAGAAAAGATTGTAACATGACTATTACTAAATCAATCGGGTGCTTCCAACTTTATACAGCACTTTAACACCCACTGTCTCATTTAAATTGAGCAGACATCCCCCAGGAAGCTCCCGGGGGATGCTGTATGTCAGGAAGTAACAGCCTTTAACAGGGAGCCTGGGCCCTGCCTGGGTCTCCGCCTTGCTGCTGACCACAGGGCCCTGCCTGGAGGCCCAGCTGTGCTGCAGAGGAACCGTGGGCAACACATGGGCACCCGCTTACTCAGGAGTGCACCTGCGAGGTAGTTCAGGCAGGTTAGGCTGTGTCCTAAATTCCTACTATGCTAGAATCTTCTACCCACCACTGACTGCTAGCTAAAGGATTCTAGGGAGATTAGAGGTGTCAGGAGAAGTCACTGGAAAGGGAGCTGAGTGACAACATCAGATTCCCAGGCGGAGGGGCTTTACAGGCTTTTCTAGAACCATGCCCTCTTTTACAGTCTCAGAATCTAAGACTAGCAGAGGCCAGGGGAGGAACTCAGGGCTCCTGCCTCCTAATCTGAGCTCTTCTTTATCACACTGGCTTCTGGATTCCCAGGCCTACAGTGTGTCTCTGAGGAACAGGTCACTTTTTTTAGGTGACTTTTTTTTTTTTTTTTTTGAGACAGGGTCTCACTCTGTTTCCCAGGTTGGAGTGCAGCGGTGCAATCTTGGCTCACTGTAGCCTTGACCTCCTGGGCTCAAGCGATCCTCCCACCTCAGCCCCCAGAGTAGCTGAGACTACTGGCAAGCACCACCTGGCCTGGCTAAGTTTTTTTATTTTTCGTAGAGATAAGGTCTCACTATGTTGCCCATGTAGATCTCAAACACCTGGCCTCAAGTGATCCTCCCACTTTGGCCTCCCAAAATGCTGGGATTACAGATGTGAGCCAATCAATACACCTGGCCAACAGGTCACTTTGCTGCGATCTCCCTAGATGCTGGCCAGCTGTCCCTATCTCCTGTCTACTGCTATCTCTGTTACACCAGGCAAGAGCCCCTTGTTCAAAATCCATAGACTTGGAGAATCCTCCCAGGACTCTTCCTGGCAGGCATTGACCCATCAAAGGAACTACTGGAGAAAGGACCATGGCCAGCCCTCTGGGCCTCAGCTGGGGGCATCCAAGCCCTGTCCACTGTGAGCACACTGTTTTTGGTTCCAGGAGGCAGAGGATGGAGCAAGGAGGCTTTGGCTATTCTCCTTCCTCAGCTTGAGGCACCAAGAGAAGTCAGGGGGCAGTCCTGGAAAGAAGGCAGAGAGTACCAACCCACGTGCAGCCACTGGCTTGGGATGCCTGGGCAGGGAAGCCCCCGTGGCTGTTGTCACCCCTGGCTTACAAGTGGATGTGAGTGAAGCATGACAGCCATCCTGCTGCTCATCCCTGTGAGATCGAAGCCTGGGGCAAGCCAGACAAGGTAAGAAGCCTGTACCAATGGTAATCTTCGCCCGAGCAGAGGTGTTCATTCAGGTCTCTTCACCAGAAAGCACCCTCCCCTGGAGGTGCAGCCAATTCGGGATTAGCTCTTGCACCTGCTTTAGAGGCTCTGGGGAAGGGAGGCTCATGGGACAACCCTCTTGGTCATTGTGGGTCTTTCTGCTGAGCAACGGGAATGATGGCATCATTGGGGCCAGAGTCACCCCCTTCCCAGTTCCCACTCCAGGGCCAGGCACCTCCAGGGCTTTCTCCAGGCTAAGTGTGAGCTCCTTCACTTCTCTGGAGAGGCTGCAGAAGAGAAGACACCACAAAGGCTTGGTGTCTGGGGTCTCTCCTCTCCCATCAAAGGGCTTCTACCATATAAAAGCCTCCAGACTACTGCTCAAGGGACATGGACCTGGGTGGTCACCTAGTCAGCTGGCAGGTTTTTATCATGAAGTGGGAGGCACCAGTGAAAACTGATTGTGCTCCAGCCCCCAAACAGGCTACAGGGCTCTATAAATAGAAACTATAATTATCGCCAGAGTTCTCAAGAAGACCCTCTACATATATGGAGACCAGACTGGGAGGAATTCACACACAGCGAGGGCACTCACACAGTTATGGACAATAAATCTGGTGGCTTGACATCCCTTTTTGCTCTAGTGGCCAAAGCAAAAGCTCTAGGAAGCCACTAGGAAGCACTAGAATAAATTTTCAAGCCACCTCTAGCAAGTACATGGAATCAAATGCTGTGTATGTGTGTGCTGTTCTCACTGCTGGCTTTTAGCATTTTCCTTCTTATATAATTTTCCCTTTCCCATTCACTCTCAATAATTTACATAATTTTGGTATTAAATGAGTTTCAAGCAGCCATCTCAAATCCTGTGTCCAGGTAGATAAAAATAAACTAAAAACTATATTTCAATCCAGGCTATCTTGACCACTTGTTTTTCTGTAGGGTCTTTTGACAGAGCAGAAGAAGACAGGTACTCACCCTGCATGCATGAAGATGTATGTCAGGTAGCGCCAAGCCTGTGCTCGCAGCTGTGGGTGGTAAACCAGGGAGTTCTTCAAGTAACGTGGATGAGTTACCTGCAGTACAAATTGACCTAGCGACACCCCATTGTAGAGGAAAAAGGCAACCTGGACAGAACAGAGAGAGTCTGTTACTAGGTGCACACTGCCCAGGAAACTTCCTGTTGTGCTGACTAGCACTGGGAGTCCCTACGGGAAGTTATCACCTTTTCTTCTCAGAGAAAGAGGGATACCCCACGGCCAGTACCCAACTGAGCAATTTTTTTTTTTTTTTTTTTTTTGAGATGGAGTTTCGCTCTTGTTGCCCAGGCTGGAGTGCAATGGCACAATCTCGGCTCACGGCAACCTCTGCCTCCTGGATTCAAGCGATTCTCCAGCCTCAGCCTCCTGAGTAGCTGGGATTACAGGCATGCACCACCACGCCCAGTTAATTTTGTATTTTTTAGTAGAGATGGGGTTTCTCCATATTGGTCAAGTTGGTCTTGAACTTCCAACCTCAGGTGATCTGCCCACCTTGGCCTTCCAAAGTGCTGGGATTACAGGCGTAAGCTACCATGCCCGGTCTAAGCTGAGCTTTTAACCACCCCTCACCCACTTCTGTTTGCTTATTTTGTGTCAAATGGAAACAAAATGGTCCTGGGGTCTCTTTGTCCACACTTCCTCCATGCTAAGTAGAAAAGATTTGGAGGATTTTGAACTTTAATTCCCGTAATAACTCACATACCCACTTGGGAGATGACAAATTCCACACAGGTTAATTTCTTTAAAAGCTATAGTGAAATAAACATAAAATTTACCATCTTAATCAGTTTTTTGGGGTTTTTTTGAGACAGGGTCTTGCTCTGTCGTCCAGGCTGGAGTGCAATGATGCAATCTTGGCTCACCGCAACCTCCGCCTCCCGGATTCAAGCGATTATCCAATCTCAGCCTCCCAAGTATCTGGGATTGCAGGAGTGCACCACCATGCCCAGCTGATTTTTGTATTTTTAGTAGAGATGGGGTTTCACCATGTTGGCCAGGCCAGTTTAGAACTCCTAACCTCATGTGACCTGCCCACCTTGGCCTCCCAAAGTGCTGGGATTACAAGCATGAGCCACTGCGCCCGGCCTTAATCAGTTCAGTGGCATGAAATGACATTCATGTTGCTGTGCTACCATCACTGCTATCCATCCACAGAACTCTTCATTTGCAAAACTGAAACTCTGTACCCACTGAACAATGACGTCCCACCCCCTCCTCCCTCCAGCCCCTGGCAACCACTATTCTACTTTCTGTCTCCATGAATTGACTACTCTAGGTACCTCATATAAGTGGAATCATACAGTATTTGTCTTTTTGTGTCTGGCTTATTTCACTTGGTATAATATTTTCAAGGTTCATCCATGTTGTAGCATGTGTCAGAATGATCCCCCACTTTTTTTTTTGAGACAGGATCTCGCTCTGTTGCCCTGGCTAGAGTGCAGTGGGGCAATCTCAGCTTGCAACTTCTACCTCCCAGGCTGGTCTTGAACTCCTGGGTTCAAGCGATCCTCCTGCCTCCTCAAGTGCTGAGATTACAGGTATGAGCCACTGCACCCAGCCTTCCCTTCCTTTTTTTTGAGATGGAGTCTCGCTCTGTCGCCCAGGCTGGAGTGCAGTAGCATGATCTCAGCTCATTGCAACTTCTGCCTCCCGGGTTCAATCAATTCTCCTGCCTCAGCCTCCCAAGTAGCTGGGATTAGACGTTGGCCACCATTCCCAACTAGGTTTGTACTTTTAGTAGAGATAGGGTTTCACCATGTTAACCAGGCTGGTCTCGAACTCCAGACCTCAGATGATACACCTTCCTCGGCCTCCCACAGTGCTGGGATTACAGGCATGAGCCACCGGGCCCAGCCTCCGCTGTGAACATAGACCACATTTTGTTTATCCATTCGTCTACTGACGGACACTTGGGTTGCTTCTACCTTTTGACTATTGTGAATAATGCTACTATGAATATGGGTGTATCAATATCTCTTCCAGTCCCTTTCAATTCTTTTGAGATACAGTCAGAAGTGGAATTGCTGGATCATATGGTAATTCTATGTTTAATTTTTTGAGGCAACACCAGACTGTTTTCCATAGCAGCTGCACCACTTTACCTTCCCACCAACAGTGCACAAGGGCTCCAGTTTCTCCACATTCTCACTAACATTCCACAGAAGTTGATTTTGCACACGTGACTGAAGTATACTTGTTTAATCTCTAAAAGGGTATTTACCTTAACTTTTTTTTTCTGGTACTCCTGCTAAAATGTATCATTTACGTCCCTGTGTTCTTAATCAGGGCATATGTATAACTGTTTAAGAATATCTCAGGTATGAGCTGGGCGCAGTGGCTCACGCCTGTAATCCCAGCACTTTGGGAGGCTGAGGCGGGCAGATCACGAGGTCAGGAGTTTGAGACCAGACTGACCAATGTGGTGAAACCCTGTCTCTACTAAAAATACGAAAATTAACCAGGCTTGGTGTCAGGCGCCTGTAACCCCAGCTACTCAGGAGGCTGAGGCAGGAGAATTGCTTGAATCCAGGAGGCGGAGGTTGCAGTGAGCCAAGATTGCGGCACGGCATTCCAGCCTGGATGACAGAGCGAGACTCCGTCTAAAAAAAAAAGAAAGAATATCTCAGGTATTGATCTGGGTTATAAGAGTGATATTTTCTCCAGCAACCCCAGGAAGATGGCATTTTTTGTTTGTTTTTGTTTTTGTTTTGAGATAGAGCCTTGTTCTGTCACCCAGGCTGGAGTGCAGTAGTATAGTCTCACTGCAACCTCTGCCTCCTGAGTTCAAGCAAGTCTCATGCCTCAGCCTCCCAAGTAGCTGGGATTACAGGCACCCACTATGACACATGACTAATTTTTGTAGTTTTAGTAGAGACAGGGTTTCACCATGTTGCTCAGGCTGGTCTTGAAATCCTGACCTCAATGATTCACCCGCCTCAGCCTCCCAAAGTGCTGGAATTACAGGTGTGAGCCACTGCGCCCAGCCAGGATAGTGTTTTTGCTTGTACACCCAAGGCTCTAAATTCTTTTTTTTTTTTCTTTTTTTCTTTT
>NW_012114788.1:1379390-1390948 GCF_000951035.1 Colobus angolensis palliatus | reverse complement strand
AAAAAAAAAAAAAAGTGATAAACTATACACAAAGAGCCAGCCCCCTGCCCGGCACACACTTAGAGAAGGAAGCTATAATTAGTGTCGGGTTAAAACCTTCTGCGCTCAGCCTGGGAATGGCTTAGTCCCCTGGTAGCTGTATTCTCCTGGGCTCTCTGAGGAGCTGTTCTGTCCACCTAACACCATGAGGGTGGCCTGGCAGCAAATCCTGCTTCCAAGGCATCTTGTTATTATTGGGCCTCAAATAGAAGTTAATAAATAGACCAACACAGTAAGCACTTGAAGAACAAGTCCAAGAATATCTCAGAAAAATCGCAACTTCAACATGTACTTGGATGAAGCCATAACAACAAACAGGGAAATGCTGGCCTGCAGACCAGATATTCTGACTTAGAAAAAAAGAAGAACGATGCCGTGAAGCTTAACGATCCTGCCGTTTGATTAGGCAGGAACTTTACAAGAACATATGCAGAGGCGGTAATTAGGCCCGTGGCTTTGGAAGAGAAACAGCGGAGATCATCAAATCCCAGAGTGAAGCCAAGCATCCGTTCAGGAGCTGGAGCTGGGGTGGGCTGCACAGGTTCTTGAGCGGAGAAGCCAAAAGAATTGAGTTTTATCACACATGGGCACCAACACAGCAAGGGGTACCTTTGGATTCTGTTGCATAAGCAATAGAATTTAGCATAACAATAGGCACAGAGGATTCCCTAAGGGGAGAATGTTCTTTAAAAATGTTAAGCCCAGGCCGGGCGCGGTGGCTCAAGCCTGTAATCCCAGCACTTTGGGAGGCCGAGACGGGCGGATCACGAGGTCAGGAGTTCGAGACCATCCTGGCTAACACGGTGAAACCCCGTCTCTACTAAAAAATACAAAAAGCTAGCCGGGCGAGGTGGCTGGCGCCTGTAGTCCCAGCTACTCCGGAGGCTGAGGCAGGAGAATGGCGTAAATCCGGGAGGCAGAGCTTGCAGTGAGCTGAGATCCGGCCACTGCACTCCAGCCTGGGCGACAGAGCGAGACTCTGTCTCAAAAAAAAAAAAAAAAATGTTAAGCCCATATTTACCTGTTCACACTCCCTCCCAGATGTGTTTGTATGATGCTTTTGTGTTCAGAAAGCACCGTAGCCATTCTCTCACCATAATAAAGGTGTCCTGGGAGAGGGAGTGCAGGTCTGGTTATTTCTGATTTTCAGGCGGGAAAATGGAGCAAATGACTGGTCCACATTACCCACCTGGGGAGGAACTAAATAAACTGGCTTTAATGAGTTAGCCTGGCTAGATCTCCCAAGTCAATGAACTTATGACATCGTTTTTGTTGCTGTTGTTTTGGGGTGGGTGGGGGGCAGTGGTCCTATGGGGATTTGGCTGCAGTCAATATTGTTGGAAGTAATAATCTTTAGAATATCTTTGCAGTCCAGGGTTACAACACTGGTATCCACTGCAACAGAGTCTGACTTGCAATACAACTATTATTTGATCCTCAACCATCGCCCTTCAATGGAAAAGAAATGTCCCTCTTCCCTCATGATCTGTGTCATCCTCTTGGCTCCTCTCCCCATACCCACCACTCCCCAAGGCAGAGCAACCCCCTCCCCACCCTTGTTCTTGCCTCCAGCAGCGTGACTGTGATCATGAACCAGGGTGGGGGGCAGCAGGTGTAGCTATCATAGTACCACTTGCGGTCAATTTCCCGGGGCAGGGTCTCATAGGCCACGTGGCGGATGAGTCGTTGTGACAGGCTCAGCCCCTTCTCTTCCAGCAGGGCCTTGCTGCTTAGCCTGCGGTTGCCCTGCAGGATGGCTTGGCGGAAGCTGTTGGAACGCTTGTTGCTCATCTGTGCAGGAAGTGGAATTGGGAGAGGGTCAGAGCTGGGGCCCAGTGGAGCCCCCCACCCACTTCCCAGCCAGCATGTTCCTTGCACCAGGCCTGATCCCGCATTTCCCTTTCTCCTATAATAGTTAAGAAGAAGCAACATTCACCAAGGTCTTGTTAGGTGTCGGGGTTATTCTTAGCCCTTCATGTCTTTTGGTTCATTTGATGATCACCAGTCTTTCCGTTAGATAAGGACTATTAACATCCCCATTCTACTGGATTGGGAAACTGAGACACAGAGAGCTTTAGGAATCCATCAAGTTCACACCCAATAAGCCTCCAGAGCCCGTATTTGTGTTCACTATACCTTCCGTCATCCACTCATTCATCATCCGTGCATCACAATTTACTGAGCAACTCCTAAGTGTCAGGCTCATTACCAGGCACAGGGAGGGATACGGTGGTGCTCAGCACAGATTAGTAACCAGCAATCACAGTTCAGATGGCTGCTGTGGGAGCACACAAGAGGGAGCCCAATCCATTCCCAAGGGAGGTCAGAGGTCAAGGAAGGCTTCCTGGAGGAGGTGAAGTCTGAGTGAGAATCAAAGGATGAGCAGGAGGTAGCACCCTCAGACACACTAGCTTGGGAAGAGGCAGGCAGCCCTTGGTTTGCAGAGAGGCTCCCAGAGTGAAAACCCAAGCTGTGCCTGGGGAAGGTCACCACTCCTGAGGGCCTTCACAAGACCCGCAATGCCTAGCAAGCCCAAGGACTGGCTGCAGAGCTCCGCCTGGAGACCGGCTGTATCCTCAGCGGCCTGAAGCTTCCCTGACACATACTGGGTAGAGCTCTGGCAGCCTCACCCAGTGGTCAGCCTGACTCCAAGACCACAGGTGGCCTTGCTGACTCCTGGCCTCCCGAGGCCTCCATTACCTCCCACCTGCCTTCCATGGCCAACTCTAGACCCTTCTCATGGGGAGAAATTCTAGAGGTATGGCTCTCCCAACCCCACACTTCAGCTGTCCCCATGTTTACTGGTGTGGGGATTATCAATATATTCCTGGGACTCTGGGCCCAGCAGCAGACATCAGGATAAACCCGAAGGCAGGAGCCCTGTGGGCTGGTGAGGTGAACCAGGCCAGACCATAGCACAGAGGTTGTAGGCCTTGTCAGAGGGCAGGTGGCTGGCGAGGATCTAGGTTCAGACCAGGCCAGGCGGTGTGGACTTCCATCTGTAGGGTCCCCCCACCTCACATTCCTGAGCTCTGCTGTGTCTCACAGTCAAAATTTAGCTTCAAGTTTGCCCCCTCCAGCAGGCCGTCCCAGATGAACCTTTTCTAACCATTCTCTATCTCCATCCTCTCCATGCATACAAAACTTAGATCCAGCTCTTCTCAATGGCCCAGGAGCTCTGTAAATGTAGGCCAGGGTTAGGGTCCTCATACACATTGCGAGCCCAAGACAGGATCATGTTGTCAGATTATTTTGTGGCCACTCTTACCTGTCTCTTTCCCAGTCCCTGAGGATGCACCTGCACAGGGGCATATGCACAGCACACACACACACACACACACTCACACACACACACGGCCCAGGGGCCCTGAAGACCCATGGTGGGAGCTGGCTTAGCAGGAGTACACACTCACCATCCACCTGTGTCCCTCACGTGCCCAGTGCTGTGCTGGGCACAGTCGTGACCATAGGCTCAGGCCTCATGGAGCTTACAAGGGGAGACAGAAGTGTGAAAACAGCAAAAGAGGGTGCCATCGCAGTTATTTGGCGCCCCGTGTACTATTTTGACATTACAAATATGAGTACTGAAGCTTGGAGAGGGTGAGTAGTTTCCCCAGGTACTCATACTTAATAAACCACAGAGTCAGGACTCAAATCCAGATGTGCCCGACTCCACAGTCCAAGCTAGCCCATACGGACCTGTTGTGCCAATTAGATAAAGGAGGCTTTTCTTCTGGATGGGTGCACCCATGCCAAGCCTTGGGGGGCAAAGTCCAGGCCAGATTTCAGTCTCCATCATCTCTCAGCTAGGCACCCTTGTACAGTATACAACCTGCACACTCACACATGACTACCCAGGCTGCTCAGCTGTAATGCAGTATGGCGGTCTGTACTACTAGAGAGGCCTGGGCAAGGCACTGTGGGGGCTCTGAGAAAGGTTGACTCACTCTGCCTGGATTGGGCAGGTAAAGGCTCACAAAGGATGCAGAGGAGTTTACCTGGTGGAAGAACATTAAGAGACATCAAAAACATTCAAATACTTTTATTTGATCCTTGCAGCAGCCCTAAAGAGGGGATCCTTTGGCTTCATTTGAAAAGCCAGGCTCAGAGGCTCTTTCCCAGTGAGTGGCAAAGGCAGAGCTAGACCAGGACCTGGGTTTGCTAGACTCCAGGTCCTCAGCTTCCTGCTCTACTCAGAGCTTCCCCTCTGGTGAGTCCCTTCTTTGTCTGCTCTCCAGGGCAGCCCTGCTCATACAGATCCAGTGCAGAATTTGAACAGAGAAATCCCAGAAATCCCAGCAGTAACAAGTAACTGGCTGTCTTGAGCTGACACAGAGGCTCCATTGACCCCCGGCTGGAGAGAAGCCACTCCTGGCCCCGCGTGCCCGACTCTGCCCTCTGACCAAGCAGGGTACCTTGCAACAAACACACAGGTGCTAGGGCTGGGGCTGTGGACGAGCCTGGGCAGGCTCAAACCTTTGGCTTGGGCTTTGGTTGCACTGCCGGGTTCCAAGTCACAGGACTCACCCCCACGGCCTATCCTGTGAATCCTGACTGCCCCCTCCCCTGCTCAGCTCAGCCCTGTCCCTTGCCCTCCACAAAGTCTGCTATCTGGGTCCACTCTGAACAGCAGTCGATTCCTCCACTCCTAAATGCCCCACAGCAGCTCCCTGCAATCACGCCAACCCTTGGACCAAGGCTGGCCCTCAGCCAAGAGTTTGTTGAAACATCTCCTCTTCCTGGGCGTTCACATCAGAGCACTCATGTGGCACAATGACAGGCTCCAGTGGTGGCAGCTCCCCCATCACTGGTGCCTTTGAATTCTAGGAGCCTGGGGCACTTCACACAAGTTATTTCACTCTCGCTCCCTCCATGGGTGACAGGAAGAGAGGTGATCAGCTCCATCTCACCAATAGAGAAACCCAGCAAAAACTTTGGGTCTTATTTTCAACCTGCTTGTTCATGCCACTTTTTTACTGATGTCACCTGCATCCCATGGTGGGTAAAATACTGCCTGCTTAACCCCACTGAACCCCAGTCCACAGCAGCCCCTGAAACAGCACAGCATTAACCCTCAGTGAGGGGAAGTCTCTGCTCTGAGATACAGGCCGCTGGGCAGGATTCATGGGCCTCTCTTCTCCAGCCTCTTTGGCAGCCCAGGGCATCTGCTGAGCAGATCTGCTGAGCTCTGGCTCTATCACGTGCTGCACTGATGCTCCTGGCACCCACTCCCCAGCCCCTTCTCCTGCCACTAATACCCTACCTACTCCCAGTCCTTCATTTTGATGGAACGGACCCCACTCGAAGCTCCAGGGGTGGGGCAATGATTGGTTTAACTCAATCTACCCATCCCACTGACCCAATCTAGGCCAATGGGAGGGAGAACATACCAGGCCTTGTGCAAGAGCTACCCCAAGAAGGATCTCTCTCTCTCTCCTCTCTCTCCCCTCCCCTCCTCTTCTCTCTCTCTTCCTCCTCCTGCAAGGTGCAGCCTGAGGGTATGAGGGCTGGAACAGCTGCTGCCACAATGGGAGGGTCTGAAATTGCCTTGAGGATGGGCTGACAAGGCAGAGGGCAGAGCCTAGAGACAAAGAGAAGAGGAGTCCTTGGTGGCATACTTTCACCTGCAGAAGCCTGGACTTTTTCAATGCTGCAGGCCAGCAGATCCTTTGAATTGCCTAAATCCTTTAAATGTGTGGAAGCCACAACCCTCAAACAGGTCCCTCCCAGCACCCAGGGCCCCAGAGCACTCACTAGGCTGATAAAATCATGGTAGCAGATCTGCCCATCCGCGTGGCTGTCGGCAAGGGCCAGGAGTACCTCCCTTTTGTGAGGGTCCAGCTTGGAGCTGTGGCTCTCCAGAAGACTCCGGAACTTGCCTGTGCTGATATAGCCTGTGTTCCCAGGGTCAAACTGAGGGAAAAGCAGACAGCAGCGGGGTCAGAAGGGCACCACCTCCTCTTCACACTGATGTGGGTGCCCCGATCTCCACTACTATTCACTGGCTTTAATCCCCAGCCCCTGGCAAAAAGTCTCAGTCAGTGTCTGGGAGGTTTCTAAGGATCTCCCTGGGAAACATCTAAATAGGAATGACAATCACTTAAAGTCCTAGAGGACCTGCAGACCTTCAGGATCACCCAATCCAGCCATCTCATGTGGATAAGGAAACTGAGGCTCAAAGAGGTTAAACTGCCTCCTCTCACCATGAAGAGGGAAGTACAAATGAAAAGGCAATGGGTGGAGGAAGATGAGAAACTTCTGGGGCCTGGGACAGGGGAGAGGACAGCAGGAGAAGGACGTTTCAGCTGCGACTGGCAGAGGGAAAGGGGACTGGGCCAGAGGTACTCCAGGGGGGATGCCAGAGGGCCCTGGGGAGCAAGAAGCACGACCTTGCAAGTCCTTCTGCCCCAGGCCACCCTCCCACAGCCCCTCCCACACACCCAGGCAGGGAGGATTGGTGGGGCTCCCCGGACACACTCTGCTCTGTGGTTTTTGTTTTGCGGGGTGTTTGTGCATGCACATGAGTGTGCATGTGTTTTACACCATGCTCTTTCATCGTTTGCAGCTTTGCACATGAATCTGCCTGGGATTCCCTTTCTTCCTTCGTCTCCCTGGAAGACTCCGACTCACCCTTCCTGACTACTCAGATGTGCCCTTCTCTTGGAAGGCTCCCCTCAGGCATGGCCTCTTCTCACTGCGCCCTCCGCTCTGTCCAGACCTCTGGGCCTCCAGCCCACACTGGTGTCTGTCTGCTTTTGCCTCCTCCTTGGACTGCATGCCTCGCAGATGGGTATCACAACTTATCCCGGAGGCTTAGCACAGAGCCTGGCATTATCAGCACTCAACCGAGACTTGTTGGATGAATAAATAGTGGGTGTTCAGATGAACAGACAGGCACTGATTTTCCATGAAAATCAGTTAGAAAGGCCGGGCGCGGTGGCTCAAGCCTGTAATCCCAGCACTTTGGGAGGCCGAGACGGGCGGATCACGAGGTCAGGAGATCGAGACCATCCTGGCGAACACAGTGAAACCTTGTCTCTACAAAAAAAAAAAAAAAAATAAAAAAAAAAAAAAAAAAATACAAAAAACTAGCCGGGCGAGGTGGCGGGCGCCTGTAGTCCCAGCTACTCGGGAGGCTGAGGCAGGAGAATGGCGGGAACCTGGGAGGCGGAGCTTGCAGTGAGCTGAGATCTGGCCACTGCACTCCAGCCCGGGCGGCAGAGCGAGACTCCGCCTCAAAAAAAAAAAAAAAAAAAAGAAAAGAAAATCAGTTAGAAAAGGCAGGATCAGGCCAGGTGCGGTAGCTCATGCCTGTAATCCCAGCACCTTGGGAGGCCGAGGCAGGCGGATCACGAGGTCAGGAGATTGAGACCATCCTGGCTAACATGGTGAAACCCCATCTCTACTAAAAATACAAAAAATTAGCTGGGCGTGGTGGCAGGCGCCTGTAGTCCCAGCTACTCGGGAGGCTGAGGCCGGAGAATGGCATGAACCCGGGAGGTGGAGCTTGTAGTGAGCCAAGATCACGCCACTGCACTCCAGCCTGGGTGACAGAGCGAGACTCCATCTTAAAAAAAAAAAAAAAGAAGAAGAAGAGGCAGAATCTTAGTCACCTCTCCCAGAGAAGACCTTATCATTTCTGTCCCTTCCCTCACAGAACCCACCCAATGCCCACGGCAACATTTTTAACACCAAGCATCTCCTGGGCGCCAGTTTTCCTGTTCACAAGGTGCATCCTGGAGATGCAGCTATGAGTTGTTTAAAAGGCAAACAGACATTGAGGGTGTATGTGTGTGCATGATGAGGGAGTCCGGAATACCAAACCCACGTTTCCGCGTTTTCTAGATGGTCAATGAAGGCTATTTCAGGAAAGTGGATTCCGTGTGTAGCACTTCTGAGACAATCAAAGAGCAACAGTCTGGAATCCCAGTCATGGGCTATTTCAATTCTCCACCGAATTCAACAAGAAAGGACATCTCCAATGAGGTCTACTGTTTTTTGTTTTGTTTTGGACAGGATCTCGCTTTGTCACCCAGGCTGGGGTGAAGCGGAGCCATCCTAGCTCACCGAAGCCTCAACCTCCCGGGCTCAAGCAATCCTCCCACCTCAGTCTCTCAAGTAGTTGGGACCACAGTTGTGTGCCACCACAACCAACTAATATTTAAATTTTTTGTAGCGATGGGCTCTCACTATGTCGCTCAGGCTGGTCTCGAACTCCTGGGCTTAAGCGATTCTCCTGCCTCAGCCTCCCAAAGTACTGGGATTACAGGCATGAGCTACCACGCCTGGTCCTGAGGCATATTTTAAAATCTGTATTTCCCACCTTCAAGCCAAAATGCCAGGTTTCACAAATGACATCTGTTTGGTTCACAACATCAAGTATTTCAGGAAACTCACCTACTGGTTGCTCAGTAAAGATCTTGAAGAATAAAAACACCTAATATTTGCTGACTGTTTTAATTGAGCCAAGTACTGTTCTAAGCACCTTATGCATATAATGTCTTTGACACCTACACAACCTTATGTCGCAGATCCTATCCATGTTCCCGTATTACAGATGAGGAAACAGAGGCACAGAAAAGTTATCACAGAGACGTGAAGTGATTTGCCCAGCAAGCGGCAGAGCCTGGATTCCACCTTCAGGCAGCCAAGCACGATTCCTCTAAGCCATGGCCAGGTGCCTCTGACCTCCAGCTCCAGGGACTGCTCTGATGCCCAGGAACAAAATTTAAGTACCAAAGAGGTGAGTGCGGGGGCCCAGGAGAGGAAGGGGCTCCAGGAGTCTCACAGCCCTACAGCAGGCAGAGACATTCTTTTTTCTTTTTTTTTTGAGATGGAGTCTTGCTCTGTCACCCAGACTGGAATGCAGTGGCACGATCTTGGCTCACTGCAACCTCTGCCTTCCAGGTTCAAGCAATTCTCTGCCTCAGCCTCCTGAGTAGCTGGGACTACAGGCACCCGCCACCACACCCGGCTAATTTTTGTATTTTTAGTAGAGACGCAGTTTCACCATCTTGGCCAGGCTGGTCTTGAACTCCTGACCTCGTGATCCACCCACCTCAGCCTCCCAATGTGCTGGGATTACAGGCGTGAGCCACCGCGCCCAGCCCCATAGGCAGAGATTTTTAAATCAGGAAAGAGCCCTAGACAGCAACAGCTCCAACCTCCTTCATTGCTCAGCTAAGAAAATGGAGCCTGGAGAGGGAACGTGGCAACCGCAGCCAGAGAGGGTCTGTTTTTCCTTGGTCCCTGGGACCCCTCCCATTTCTACAAGCCACCTATGCCAACCCCTGCTCCATCACAGGGTTTCACTAGCCTGGCCCTCCTGTGCTGGGTGGGCAGATGGGGGGGGGGTGTGCGGGCTGAGAAGGAGCAGGTGGAGTCCTGGGAATCCCCCAGTGGGGGGTGCAAGGGGGCCACCGGTCTTCAGCACAGCTTGTGCAGTCTCTCCTGCCTCGGCCTGGGGGAGGGAGCCCAGAGGCTTTGCGTGCCCTGGGAGCAGGCACCAATCCCCCTCTAGGGGCTGCCTCCCAGGCTGGGGAGGGCCATGGGGTGGGGGTGCGGTGGGGGTGCTGGGATCAGGCTCCAGACAAAGAACCACCTGCTCTCTCCCTCAACTTCCCCCTCCAGGGCTCCCTGCTGTTGTCCTAGTGACATGGCTGCCCTGTGGCTCCTCAAGCCCCCACCCCCAACCAGGGCCTGCCTGCCCGGCCCCGAGCATAGTTAACAGGATCCAGACAGCAGAGAACAAGCTGGAATCAGGCCGAGCCTCGGTTCTCTGCCAAAACTCTACCTTTCATGGCAGGGCCAGACAGGCCAGACAATGGGGGGGTCACCGCTACCCTAATAATGAGGCCTCGGGGATGCCCGGAAGACGGCTGGGGGAGGGGGAGGGAGAGGCAGCAATGGGCCAGCTGCCTGGGCTCTGTGAATGCACAGAACACCTTTCGACCCCCACCCCCAGGAAGATGAGAGCAAGGGCAGGTGCTGACAATGCGTGTGGGGCATGGGGGAGAGAGAAAGGGAGGCAAAGGGAGAAAGAGACAGACAGAAAGAGCCAGGGAGAGCATGAGTGCCCAGAAAGCAGGAGAGAGGTGCATCCCATTGCCCCAGAAGGAAGCTGGGAGCTTCTAACAGAGGCTGCACCCCTCACTCAGGGGTAGCAAGGAACAAGGCAAACCTCATGCTTGTGTCCACCACTAACCAGGGTTTGTGTAATTTGCAGTAAACTCCTGAGCCACAACTACCTCATCTACAAAGTGGGCTACCTTCCTCTCGCAGGGCAGCAGCTCAACAGGGCCTGGGCTTGAAGGCCAGACCAGCTTCCCTTGCGGCAAAGCTGGGAGCATCCCGCTGTGATGGAGGTGTGGCTGGCCCTCTCTGGGCACAAATCCTACCCTTCGCCTCCTTCACAGCCTGCTTAAGGGGGATGCGGTCATTAGGCAGATCCAAACTGTGGTTTGGAGCTTTTGGGAAAACAAGCTCTTTTAATGCAGTTTCCTTGTTAATACCGTGCCGCTGGTCCTGAAGCTCCCCTCCCCCAGGCACCGTGCCCCGGCTTCACCCACTTTGGTAGTGAGGTGCTCCTGATGGGGTCTGGGCTGGGTGGGATTGAGGCGGCCTGACCAGGGCTGCTCTGGGGCTGGTCGGGGCAGCCATTAGAATGTGGGCTGCGAATGGGCCGCCTTAAGGGCCCAGCAGAGAGCCAGGAGCCTGGGAGCATCCTGGAAGCTGCCTCCTGAATAGGGGTCAGCGCCGTGGAGGGAGGGGCAGCCAAGTCCACATTCAGCCTGAGCGGAGGACACAGATGCACCGAGGAGCTGGCCCGCCCACCTGCCTCGGCCTTTAATCACGCCAGCACTCAGCGTCCGACCCTAATCCTCCAGGTCACAGCTCGCTCCAGCCTGAGGCCTCCCATACGGTCTGCCATCTCCTATCCTCGATGCTGGACTCCTTCCTGGGGCGCTCAGTCCACCTAGGTGGGGGAGCTGACCCACCAGATTCTCTCTTTGTATTGTTGCCATCTGGGGCTCCTTCCCCACTCTGGGGCAAGGGGAGGAAGAGAGTTCCAGGAGGCTCCACTCACAGCTGTTGTGCCACCTTGGGTAGTTCATTCGACCACTCTACCTCAGTTTCTCCAACAACCAAGCAGAAACTCTTCTCAGGGAGATGTAAGGGCCAGCCACCCCATGCACATAAAGCATGCCATATGAAAATGGGGGATAGAAAATGAGAAATCCACAACCCATGCAGCCCACGAGGGCAGCCAATCTTCTATTCAGAGTCTTTGCACAGTCAAGGGGCTACGGGACATTCGGGATCGGAGCAGGCAATTCCACACGGGAGTGAGGAAGGGCTGGGGTCATTTGGGTCTGTGCTGTTGGAGGGGCCTGGCAACACTGGGGAGAGGGACAGCAGGTCAGGGAATCAGAAATCACGGTACAGATGCCAGGCGCGGTGGCTCAAGCCTGTAATCCCAGCACTTTGGGAGGCCGAGACGGGCGGATCACGAGGTCAGG
>NW_012114788.1:1366695-1379045 GCF_000951035.1 Colobus angolensis palliatus | reverse complement strand
AAAAAAAAAAAAAAAAAAAAAGAATCACGGTACAGGAAAGCAGGAGGGAAACTCAGTGGTTTTCAAACTGCACTACAGAGTTCTAGGGGCTATGGGGCCTCCAAAGCCCAGAGGTGCTGGGGAGGGGACTGAGGAGCAGCCCCTAGCTCTCCTTAGGCAGGGCAGCTCCATTCAGAGCTAGTTTATGTGCTGACCTTCTGCATACTATCCCAGTGAACAGCAACACGATAAGCGCTGATATATGTGGAAAGTTTGCTGTGTATCAGGCAACCCTTGACTGAAACCTCAGGCCACCACACATCCTGGTTTTTCTGTGACAGTCCTGGCATACACTTGTTGTTCAAGCATAATAATTATTATTGTTCGTGTTTAAGAAACAACAGGATCTTGCTCTGTTGCCCAGGCTGGGGTGCAGTGGTGTGACTATAGCCCACCACAACCTTGAATTCTTGGGCTCAAGCAATCTTCCTGCATTGGTTTCATGAGTAGCTGGGACCACAGTCATGTGCTATCATAGCTGGCTAATTTTTAATTTCTTTTTATTTTTTTTTGAGACAGGGTCTAGGTATGTTGCCCAAGCTGGTCTTGAACTCCTGGCCTTAAGCAATTCTCCCACTTTGGCCTCCTAAAGTGCTGGGATTATAGGCGTGAGCCACCATGCCGGCCTTGAGTGTGATTTACAGTGGCTCCTTCACTCTCAAATGTCCTAACTTGGTCACTTTGAGAGTGGTCCCCCCTATATAGACCTCACAGGAACCCTAAGAGGTAGATACTACTGTGAGCTCCATTTTACAGGAGAGGAAACCAAGGCACCAAGAGCTGGGGTGCCCAAGTGTGAACGGCTGGTCATCGGTGCAGATGGATTCACATCCAGGCAGAGGGGTGAGAGCCTGCACTCTCCCCCATCACTAGAGTGCTATGGCTAAAGAGAGTTTGAGAGACCGTCATCCGATCCTCTTACGTGTCCACCTAACACATATTCACTAAGGATCAACTGTGGCCCAGGCATCACATTCATTTTATGGGGAAACGGGTGCAGAGGGCAAAAGGAACAAAATAAACTAGTCCAGGTCAGACAGTGAGTTCGCGGTCAAGATAGAAACAGTTCAGGATTCCTCCACTGTGCTGGTTGGTCCCATCTTGCCCTCCCTTGTTTTTCTCTGTCTTGTTCAGTTGAATGAAACATAGCCCGAGTTTATTTTTATTTTTATTTTTTTTGAGATGGAGTCTCACTCTGTCACCAGGCTGAAGTGCAGTGGTATGATCACCAAGATCTTGGCTCACTGCAATCTCCATCTCCCAGGTTCAAGCAATTTTCCTGCCTCAGCCTCCTGAGTAGCTGGGACTACAACACCCACCACCACACTTCGCTAATTTTTGGTATTTTTAGTAGAGACGGAGTTTCACCATGTTGGCCAGGCTGGTCTCCAGCTCCTGATCTCGTGACCTGCCTGCCTCAGCCTCCCGAAGTGCTGGGATTACAGGGGTGAGCCACCGCGCCCGGCTGATGTTTAAGCATTTCCCCATGTGTGTCCTGTGGAATACCAGGTACCTGATGGTACCTGAAATAAGGGTTCTGTGGTCCTACAAATAGAAAACCCTCTTGGAGGGTCATAATGCACCATATCGCGGACTCTGCAAGGTCTCAGGCTGGAGAAACCTGTCTGATTTTGTTCAGCCCAGCATTCTTCAAACTTATTTGACCTTTGGTCATAGTATTTTTTCACAGCAACACTCGATGGAACACTCTTTGGGAACAAGGCATGAGTCCACAGCAGTCATGTTTCCCTTTGGTGAACCCAGCCCCTTTGCCGCTGGTTCAGAAGCAGAGCCTTTCACTTCCGCCCCACGAGTAGCACAGGCTCTCCGGGCAGCTGACGCTTTGCTGGAGTCTTCAAGCAATGCTAGAAGTCTGTCGGCTCCAGGCCCAGCCTGCGGGTTGACTGGGGACACCAGGCCCCAGGAGAGGCTGAGGAGTCTGTGACTGGCCTAATGGGGCCGCTGAGCTGAGCTCTCAGGGAGCAAACCCTGCTGGAGCTGGGATTTGCCTGCTCAGCACCCAGGACAGCAGCACTGCTTCTCCCCTCCCAGGGGCCGGCCCAGGAGCCAGGCCAAAGCTTCAGAATTTGCCCAGCAGCAGGAAAGCACGAGAGAAAGAAGGGCATACCTCTATCTTCTTGTGTCTATGATGTATGTGTGATTTTCATTAGCTGCATTTCCAGGACAAATACATGTCTCCTCCAGCCCTAGCACCGTACTCCAGCCTCCAAGGCTTGAATTCTCTCTCCCAGGAGGACCCTCTCCCTGTCCATGATCTAGACAGGTCCTGGACCTCAGGGAGGGATGTGAGCACGCTCAAGGACCTCAAAGGCAGTACCTGGGGCCAAGGAACCAGCTGCCACTGGGGTAGAGACCTCTTGGGCCAGGAAGGTAGAGACCTGGGATCTAGAGCAGGGAACCCGGATCCCCATTGTCTTCTCCCGTGCACACATACCAAGGCAGAATGAGCCCTGGGAAATGAACACAGGCACGTGTGCTAGGGCTGGAGTCTGGTGCTAGGGTTGGAGTACGGTGCAGGCAGCTGTCTCTCCCCTCTGGTGGGTGGTAGCGAAGGTTACCGTGGCTCATCTGCTAGCCCCCTGCCTCATTACCCAGCTTCTGAGCAGAGCAGAATTAACGAGGCTGCCCAGGGGTTTATGGTTCAGTAGAGCTCTCCCCACCCAACGGCCAGAGCCCACCAGGAAACTCTGGCCCATTCATGGATATTTACAGCCCCATAAATTAGGTCCAGGCTGCAGCTGCCGAGGTCAGCAGGGAGGTTAGGGGAGTAGGAGCTTTCTCTTCCAGTTCTGCTTTCTTGCAAATGAGGATGCTAATTCGCCCATAGAGAAAACCACCTCACACTTTCCCCTGACCTTTTCCCCTGACTCTTTAAAATACTGACTTTCACAATTTGTTTTTGTTTCTGTTCTCATGCCAACCCTAGAGCAAGTCTGGTTCGTCCCATTTAACAGATGCAGAAATTGAGGTACTCAGAGACATGCCCACTGTCTGAGGCACTGCTTCAAGCTGGGGCTGGGAGTGGGTTTTCAGAGACCTCAAGCCTCTGTGGGAAGGAGAGAGACCAGCTCTTAAAACCAGGTTCTGATACCTCTTGTCCTCCAGCCTCCCCAGATGGAGGCATGAGGGGCCCTTGTGACCCCTACTCCCCTGGGATCTGGCCAGGCCAGGCTCCTGACGGCTGGAGAAGCCTCCAGGATTCCCAGTTGTATTATTTCTGCTCCCTCAGCTGCCACCATAGAGGGGTGGGGGAGGCAGCGCAGCCCTCTAATGGGGCTCCTCCCAGGCGGCCCCCTGAGCATCCCCCTTGCCCTAAGTCAAACAGCCGAACCCTAGGATGGGGGTAGGTAGGCTGATTAGGGAGAGACAGGGATCCTGGCCTGAACTCAGCCTGAGCCCTTGACAATTGGCATGCTTCCAGAAAACCACCCAGCTCTCCCAATACCTGGGCAGTGAGGGCAAGAAACGACCACACACCTTCCCTGGAAGGCATGCAGCTGGGGATGGGTGGGGTGGGCAGCATGGGGTGGGGGACTGCCTCCTCCACCACTGGGTCTATTCCTTCCCGCCCCTGGGGGACTCCTGCAGGCCCCTTTTCCTTCTGACCTCCTCACAAGGACTCCCAGGAGCACAGACAGCTCCCTCCCCATTCCAGATTGGCCCCTGCCTTTGCCAGGCCACTGAGGGGGCTGCTGGGGGCTGTGACTCAGAGGCCCTTGGGTACCCGGGAGGAGCAGATGTAACATCCACGCTGAGTCATCCGGCCCAGCCTGACATGCCGCCTGGGGACTGAAGCCGAGTCATGGCCATGAAGCCCAGGAGTCTCAAGGGAGCTGCAGGCAGGGAGTGGAGAGTGAATGTCAGCAGGGAGAGGTCTGACATCACCCCATCCCTCCCCTTCAGCCTAAACCTCTGGCCACTGCTGCTTCTCCTGGCAGCCACCAAAGGGTCCCTCTGGTCCCCCAGAGGAGAGAGAGCCAACAGATCCAGGGAGAAGGAGCGGAGCAAGATGCAGAGGGGGTGCATGGCAGGCAGGATAAAGGGCTGGAAGGATAAAGGGTGCTCAGCTGTTCCTGCATCTCCTGGCCCATTTCAGGAGCCACGCAGAAGCCTTGTGGGGACACACACATGCACACACACACATGAACACACGCGCACGCTTGCACGCATATGCGACTGCAGAAGAAGGTCCTCACTGCTGTCTTTGGGCAAACTCTACCCCCTCAAATCTCACTTTCCTCTTTTTTATTTTAAATAGAGAACGGGTTTTGTTATGTTGACCAGGCTGGTCTTGAACTCCTGGCCTCAAGTAATCTATCCTCCCATCTCAACCTCCCAAAGTGGTAGAATTACAGGTGTGAGCTACGGCACCAAGCCAGTTTCCTCTTTTGAGGTGCAGCACCACACACCTCACAGGGCTGCTGAGAGATCAAAATGAGACAACAAATTTATATGCACGCAGTTAGACATCCAATGTTTGCTCCATCAAAGAATATTTACTGACTCAAATATACTGATTTCAACCTGTACCTTGCTTCACAAAAGCTTGGGGAACGGTGATGGGGGCTACCTCTAGTTGTTCACAGCTTAAGACACACATGGACTCATTTCTTTAGCACAAGACAATGGCCCCAATGTCATGACAGCCCACTAAGTAAAGCTCCAGCAGGAACTGCCAGATCAGAACACTAGACAGAGGAGTGCCAGCCCTGTCCACCTGGTGGCCAGACACCTCATCTCATCCTTCACCCTCTGCCATGCACAACACTCCCCAGGCAGCTTTTGTCCAAAACCTTCTCTCCTTTCTCTCTGGGAAGTTCAGGGGGAATGTGATTTTTCAGCTTCTTCCCTAAAGCAGGCAGCCTGATATGGTGGAAGGAACCCCAACTGGGGCTCTGAACACTGATTCAAGACCGAGGTCTGGCCGGGCGCAGTGGCTCATGCCTGTAATCCCAGCACTTTGGGAGGCTGAGGCAGGCAGATCACTTGAGGTTGGGAGTTCAAGACCAGCCTGGCCAACATGGTGAAACCCCATCTCTATTAAAAATACATAAATTAGCCAGACGTGATTGCACATGCCTGTAATCCCAGCTACTTGGGAGCCTGAGGCAGGAGAATGACTCAAACCCGGGATACAGAGGTTGCAGTGAGCCGAGATTGCACCGCTGCACTCCAGCCTGGACAATAGGGTGAGACTCTGCCTCAAAAAAACAAAACAAACAAATAAACAAACAAAAACAAAAAAACCCTACTCTATTATATGTCTTTTTAAGATTTCTTTAAATTTAACACCCAGTAGTATTTATGAGGTGCTCACTACATACTGTGCCAAGCACTATACACACAGCATCCTGTCTTCACAACAACGTGGAGGGGAAGGTATTTGTCCGGCACTTTACGGATGAGAAAACTGAAGCCTGGAGAGGTCACCTGGCTTGCCCATTGCCACACACCTAGTAGGAGCAGAATTGGGAATTGACCTAGATGTGTGTCCTCTCCACCTGCTTTGATTACTCAAGGCACTAACTAAGTGAACGGCCTGGTGGCAGGAACACAGTTCAGATAGAAAGCAGGGTTGGGATCTAGTCTCGGCTCTGGCTCTATTGCACCAAGTGAACTCAGTAGGCCACTGACTTCTGTTTCCTCATTTGCAAAATGAGCAGACGGGGCCGGCACGGTGGCTCACGTCTGTAATCCCAGCACTTTGGGAGGCCAAGGCGGGTGAATTACCTGAGGTCAGGAGTTTGAGACCAGCCTGGCCAACATGGTGAAACCCCGTCTCTACTAAAAATACCAAAAAATTAGCCAGGCGTGGTGACGGGCACGTGTAATCCCAGCTACTCGGGAGGCTGAGGTAGGAGAATCGCTTGAAGCCGGGAGGTGGAGGTTGCGGTAAGCCGAGATCGCGGTACTGCACTCTAACCTGGGCAACGAGAGTGAAACTATGTCTCAAAACAAATAAACAAACAAACAAGCAAAAACAAAATGAGCAGACTGGACAAGATGACTCCATCGACCTTCTAATAACTTATATTCCTTGAGGTAGCAGCAGCCATACGATGGCAGAGGGGCTGCCATGAGTGTCGTAGCTGCACAGTCAGGGCCTGCTCCTGGGGAGGATATTTTAATCCAAGACAATGCATGCAGAGGTGTAGTTCGACCTGTCATTCGCTCAAACGTGTGTATCTATTATGTGTCAGGAAGGCAGCCAGGCCACATTCAATCTCAGAACCCTCGGCCCTGTTGCCCAAAGCAATCAAATGCATTTCTGTGAGTGGTCAGGAATAAAAGGGTTAATGTCAGTATAGTTGATGGGGTCACTGGGGCAGGAGCAAGGTAGGGAAGCAGGCTCTGTGGTGGAGAGCAGTCCACAGCCTCAAGGGTCCTAGAGGCCACCTGATAAGGAGTTGGGGGTGCAGAGCCCAAGGACTCCAGTTTATCCCATGCCTTTGTTCCTCTCTGGGAACCCTGCAGTGTTGGCTAATTGTGAGTTCTGGGGGTGGCCAACACCCTATCTCTGGGGCAGGCGTTTTCTCTGCAGCTCCTTGCTAATCCCTTCAGGGGTCTTATCAGAACACCCTTAAGCCAGCTTGAAGCGGGGACTACAAATGAAGTCAGGCCAAGGGAACAGCCCCAGGCTGGAGGGCAGGGCGCTGGGAAGGGGAGACACTGGAAGACAGAAAGCAGAAAAATCCTCTGGGCTCAGAAGTATCTCTTGAGGAGCTGCCTTCCTCACAGGGGCCTGGATCTCAGAAGTGGTCCTTGTGCTTCTCCAATCTAATTCTGATTCTCAATGAAGATACATTTGTTGAATGTCCACTGCGAATCAGATATTGCAAAATGGAATTTCCACTTCCATTTAATTCTTATAGTCACCCTGGAGTTAAACCTTACTGTCCCCATTTTACAGAGGAGGAAACTGAGGCTCAGAGAGCTAATGTAATTACGTCCAACCACAAAGTGAGTAAGACTTGAACCCAGGTCTATCTGACTCCAAATCCAAGTTTCTGCCTCCAGCAACCAACTTAAGCGGTGGCCCCATGCCTTCTGCTCATCGTAGCACATGTTTATGTTTATAATTTTGGTGAGATAGTACTTATCTGCTTTCCTTCTGGGAGATTAGCAAAATTGGGGTCACTTTTGGGGGTCTAGGAAACACAGGCTCCCAGTGAGAAGGGAAAAAGGAAGACAGTCAAGTTACTTTCAATTTTGCCTTTTCCCTTTTGTTCTTTTGAGCTTGAAAGCAATTGTGCTTTGTTGACTTAACAGAACTCTGCTCCAAACCCTTTTGTTCATTAAACATTCAGAGATCTTGGAGGCATTTTTACTGGTAAACCTGGAAATGACTTTTCCAACCCAAGAAGCCCTTTGTGGGTTAACTGGGCTCCAGTCCCATATCTGTCACTGCCTCGCTATTTGGCCTTTGACTAAATATTTGACCTTGGATCAAAGCTCCCTGGGATTCAGGAAAGGACTGAGAATAAGACTATCAAAGCATAACCCGAAAAAGGGAAGCTTTTCAGAAACATATGGAACAGATATAAGGCGATAACTAAAGGGGACATTACCTGTGCAAAATTATAAATACCAGTGGCATAAATCAGAAATAAAAAATAAACCCAACCACACACAAAAATTTACCAAATAACATTTCTCAAACAATATAATAAAGAAGGCTTACTTAATAAGTGATGCTAGCATAGCTGGATAGGAATCAGATGCAGGTGGAGTACAGGGTTATATGATGTCTTAAATCATAGAAAAAGTAGTAGGAAATAGAAGGGCATATTTATGAGATCTGGGGAGGGATGAAAACTATCTCAGGTCTGAAGCAACAGAAGGAATCATGAAGGAAAAGCTCAACAGATTCCACAGAAAATAAGACTTTTTTCTTTAACAAATTTTTTTTTTTTAACTTTTAAAGAACAGGGATGGGGTCTCGCTCTGCTGCCCAGGCTGCTCTTTAACTCCTGGGCTCAAGCAATCTGCCCACCTTGGCTTCCCAAAGTGTTGGGATTACAGGTGTGAGCACCCAGTCAGAAAAATAAAACATCTTTGCTATGATATTATACTATAACAACAGACTAATATTTATGGTAAATTTTAAATCTACTTAAATATTTAGGAAAACCATCAAGATCTCCAAAATGTTAAAAGACCATTCCCTCAAGAAGAAGTCTGAACAGGACATGAACACATGGAACATACTGAGTTGAACTGATGACCTGCAGGTCTCTCGCCAGCTGTAACTTCTGGGACCCGTCGGGAAGAAACGGGGGAGTGAGGGTGCATGGCATGGATTGACCCTGCTATACTCCTGCTTGAGCGGGCCAAATGCCAGAATGCCAGGGAGGGAGACACAGAAGATTCCATGGGACTGGGGTCACCTGCTTTCATCACTTCCAATTCCCACAAAAGGTATCCTGGCCATTTAGTTCAAGGGTGACCATATAGGACCAACAAGACCAACGCCATGGCTTCTAGCCCTTGGGGTCCAGTTGGTGTCATGCTAGATCAAGGCTACTCCACATACTGAAGAACCAGGCAGTACAGAGGGACTGGTCTAATCCATCCCTAACACCTGGAAAACAGATCCTAACAGATCCCAGTTTTAAACTGGGTGACCACTGGTGTCTGCTCGACCCAAGAAGGGAGGGAGGAGATGCTTGACTGGTTCTAGCCTCCCATGCCACTGATCTCTGGAAGGTGAACTCCAGAGCCACTTGTGGTTACAGGGACTCTGATGGGCGTCATGTCCCATCCGTGACTGCAGTTTGACCTATCAGGGTTGCTTGCTTCTTTTTTTTTTTTTTTTTTTTTTTTGAGAAAGGGTCTCACTTTTTGGGAGGCCATCCTCCTGTCTCAGCCTCCCAAAATGCCAGGATTACCGGCATTAGCCACTGTGCCTGGCCTAATTTCTTTCCTAGAATTAATTCTGGGCAGGCCTCCCAGAAGCAGGGGTATGCTCTTTGTGACACCCAGGATCCACCTTCAGTTGGAAAAATTGGATTTCATAGACCACTAGCTACTATCAGGTGCTACACATTCCCTTGAGTTCCAAATTCTTCCTACTAAAAGCTCTCTTCCTTTCACCCAAATGGTTTGTTTTAAAATGTACACATACACACAAGGACTGGCAAAGGAAATAAATCAAATGAGAAAGATAGACACAGACAGAGAAAAAAAAGAACGATACACTTTGTTCTAGGTTCTGATTCTAAATCTGGCAGGAGGTGTGAAGGGCTGGCAGCTTGGTGGTAGTGGTGGCAGTGGCGCAGCGGGCTCCCTCCTGCCTTGGGGCATCAGGCCAGCAGCTGCTGTACTCTTAGGAGCCAGAGGGAGAGATGCTCTACCCGTCAGGACAGGACCCAGTGCATGCTCTGAACTTCAAACCACAGCCAGGCCTCGTGGTTAATGTGGATGATAACCCCAAATCCTCACCCCAGGCCTTTCACACTGCAATTCAGTGTCATCACGCCCACTCCGGCATCTGCAACCAGCTGGCTCCTCTAACTGAACTTGTCTCAAACCAAAGTTGTCATTTTTGCCAACGTCTCTCTGCACTCCAACTTGTTTTTTGTTTTTGTTTTGAGACAGGGTCCTACTCTGTCACTAAGGCTGGAGTGCAGTAGCACGATCGTGGCTCACTGCAGCCTCAACTTCCTGGGCTCAAGCAATCCCCCTGCCTCAGTCTTCCATGTAGCTGGACCCACAGGAGTGTGCTACCATGCCTGGCTAATTTTTTAATTTTTTGTAGAGATGAGGTCTCACTTTGTGTGCCAGGCTGGTCTTGAACTGCTGGATTCAAGTGATCCTCCTGCATTAGCCTCTCAAAGTGTTGGGATTACAGGTGTGAGGCACCACACCTGGCCCCACTCCAACTTTTTCTTTCCCTCCTAGGTTCAGAATCTCAAAGTTAGATATGTGGTTCCCCTCATCTATGGTCTATTAAGAGCTTCCAATTCTTCCATCTCCATGTCCCTCTTCCTGTCCATCCTCATTGTCACCTTCTTGCCTCCATTCAGTGCTCCAGCTACTGCCTAGCTTCCCTGGTCCCTGCAGGCCATTCACCATTTGTCCCCTAAGACACTGGAGCTTTCCCAAGCCTGGCTTGGATCCCATAAGGACCCTGCTAAAAAAACTTTCTAAGGCTTCCCCTGCCTACCACGAAGCCCTGGTTCAAGCTAATTTTTCAGCTTTATCTTCTTCTCCAACCCAACACATTCCCTCTGGCCCACTCACACCAATTTCTTAAAGGTGCACAAACTTCATGGCACAATCATTCTCATCCCAGGACCACAGCACTCAACTATCCTCCAACATGGGGCAAAGAGGGAGAAGGAAGCACATAACAGCACCCACCACGAATGCTAAGCAAAGAGGAGAACCATTTCCTTGCTGAAGGTCAAATGTCCATCTCCAGGTTCAAAAGCCAGTACTTGGCACCCCCAACCCCACTCCCTACACCTAGACTCCAGGCATTGCACAAAGAATCACATACAATTTTCCCTCTGGAACCTCCCAGCACTCCCTCATCCCTATGACAGAATTAAAAACACTGAATCAGCCTTCAAAAGAGTCCATACTGTAAGTCAGCCCCCAAGGATGGCAGAGATTTGACCTCAGTGGTGGCCACGGACCCTCCATAGTGGAGGTAGAAAGGGAGGGGGATTGTCAGTCCGAGCCCTTCCCCCACCTCTCCAGCCCCCTACTGCAATCCCCTGGCATACGGAGGATTTCCCAGGCATTCAATATATAACGTCCAATTTATATATGGTGTAAACCCGGCTCTGGTGCAGCACAGGAGGGAGGAGGCGGGAGGGAGATCCTCTCAGGGGAGTCCATCTCTTCCTCCTGATACCTGGAGAGCAGCCTCGTTCAGTCCCAGAGATACACGAAGCCACACCCCCACCCCACGTCACCATCTCAGGAGCGCGGAGCTAGGGAAGCCCACGCAAGCAGGGAGACTGAGACCGATTTCAGGGAGGGCTGGAAGGAAGTGGGGGGTTAACTGCTCACATACCTGATCAAACAGGACTTTCCAGTGCTGGCAGAGAGGGAGGCCACGCAGGAGAGAAGGAATAGGAGAGAAAGAAAGACACACTTATCACGAAGGTCTCTGTAGTCCTCGGATGTTTCTGACATAGCCTCCCAGCAGCTGCCCAAGAGTCATGACCAGGCTCAGGGACTGGCCACAGGAGAGCAGGGGAAGTCTGGGAGGAGCTCCCCAGTGAGTCCACACTGAGCAGAGGGAGGAAACTCACAGTAAGGGATGGGGTGGGGGCGGGGGCGGCAAGGTGGGTGTTGCTGGTTCTGGAACTGGCAGAACAAGTGATTCTCAACAATTACTAAATAAAGGCGTCCAACTATGTCCAAGAGCCTCTAATAATTTCTGCTGCCTAAAGCTTATGTCCACAGCTACTCCCAGGCCTGGGAGAGCACGGCCAGGTGCAATTCCATCAGACCCTGCCGCAATGGGTCTCACCTGCTGGGGGGTAGAGGCCCTTGCCCCACAGGAGAACTCACCTCTGCATAAACACTAACATTTTGCCTGCAGTTTTTTTTGTTTTGTTTTTTGTTTTTATTGGGTGGGAGCGGGCGGGTGGGGGGTGAATGCCGAATGCGGTGAAGCCCACCCATTCTCTTCCAAGGCTGAGTCTAAGAGGTGACTACATCAGATTCTGCCAGGGATTTAGGGCCAGAAGGAAGTGATTTAACTGCAGACGCCAAAGACAGAAGATGGTAAATTATCCCCCAACCCCATTCAGACTTTCCCGCTTTGGTTGTGTAGGTTGGGAGCCTGGTTTCACTTCCATCTCCCCACCCTAAGGAGGAGGGGTGGGCAGGGCAGGGTGTCTGCCCGGTTTTTCACCCCTATTTGTAGGTTAGCCCCGGGAGGTTAACCCAATAAACTCCAGTTCCCAGGGCTTCCCAGGGCCAGCCCGCAGGGCCGGAGGGATGAAGACCCGAGCAGCAGAGGGTGGGGAAGCCCTCGGGGCAGCCCCTCCCTCTTCTCGCCCAGGGGACCGTCCCCTGGCACAGCCAGGGTCTTGGACTCACGGGCCTACTTCTAGGAGCAAAGCCGCTCCCAGCACTTTCCCTCCCGGCTCCGGCCGGGGTCAGAGGCGGGGGCCGGCTTGAATTTCAATCAGAGTCGCTACAAGGCGGGTGCCGGGGGCGGAGGGGGAGCTAACCCGGGAGCGGAGGAAGGGGTCGCCAGACTGGCCTTCACGGCCAGGGACCGGGACTCTGCGGCGTCCGTTCCTTCCTCAGCTCCGGGAGCCCGCAGG
>NW_012114788.1:1360932-1365660 GCF_000951035.1 Colobus angolensis palliatus | reverse complement strand
CCGGGGCGGGGATGGGGACTGCGCCGTCCCTGGCCCCGTCACCACCGGCCTGCACTCTGGTCCTGGGCTTGGCTCTTCCATCGGCTTAACCATCACTTGGAGGTACCAGATATGTGATGAAGACACTATGTTAGCGACGTCAGGGTTAACTAGGAGTGAATTGGGGGCGCGATGCTGTAAGGACGGGATCCCTTCTCCCCCGCCCCATTATCCTTACGTGCTATTCACTGCGGTCTCAGATTCTGGGAGGTCTCGGGAGGCCCAGAAATGGGAGAAGTCAGATTGCGGGGTCCTGGGCCCCAAAGCCTAAATCTTGCCCTTCTTACACCCAGAGCTAAGTGACCATGCCCAGGCTTCATTTGACCACGTGGACCAAGGTAAACCCAGGGAAGTGCCCCATCTGGGGAGAGGGACCGTAAAGAAACTAAAGCAATCAGAAAGGAAGTTAGCCAAAAAGGAGTAGGGGATCTTTTAAAGAAAAAAATCGATGCTGTTTCCCTTCAGGAAAGCGCCCCCAAGAGAGACCATCTCCCGAAGCAGAGGCTCTGGCTGTAAATGGTGCCAGTGGCCGACCAGCAGGGGCCAGCTTCCCCCAGAGGCTCAGGGGCTTCTCCAAGAGGCATCTCGCAGTCAGTCCCCAGCCCACACCAAGGCTGTGCCCTTCCACTCCTCTTCCTTTCCTCTTCCCACCACCCACTCACTCACTAGTCTTTGCCCTCTTCCTTCCTCTCGGAAACGAAACAGGCTCCTTTCCATTAGCGAGAGCTGCAATTAATGCAGTCATCTTCAGAAAGCAAGCACATAACCCTGTGCCCAGGATCCGATCTGTGACCATCTCACCCAGCAATGACTGCTCCCCTTAAACACCGAGAAGGGAATTAACTTGATTCTAATTAGGTGAGTTTGCTACAGACACCAATTTTCATCTCTGTTTCAGAAAGTGTGATCATTTCAACTATTTTTGTTTCTCACCACCCTGCTCCCCATCCCTACTCTACTAACAAGTCAAGATCCTGCCAAGATTTTCTTGTAAATAAAACTGTCTGCATGGGGTGTGATTTTGAAAACAGCCTTCAGGGGACAGAAGAGAGGCTGATTTCTTTGTGGAGAGGAGCCCAGAAGGACAAGTGACTGCTGGGGCCCTGGGCCTGTGCCTCCTGCACCCCTTGCTGTCATTTGCATGGCCTGAATGGGTGTTGGCTCTGTTATACTTAGAGCTCTGGGATTAGAGAAGTGGGCCAGGAAGACTGGTTCCAGGGGAACTGGAAGGAGAAGGGCACAGAAAAGGGTTGGCCACTCTGCTGGGATGCCCAGCTGCCCTGGACAGTGTTCTGATACCAGCTACCCATGGGAGCTGCCTCTTCATCAGCCCAGGGACAGCTCTTATCAACATATCCAACTCTATCATCCCTTCATGGGGAAGGGAGCTTAGCAGGCTCAGTTCTGTTCCTGAACATGTATTAAGCTCCTACTAAGTACCAATGACAGGGCTTTGAGAATACAGAGGTGGATAAGACCCAGACCCTGCCCTCTAGAAATGGATAATTGGGGGTGACAGTCACATTCAACGCAAGGGTGAGTCCTGGATTCAAGGGAAGCCCAGGGGGTGTAGAACTCCGAAGGAGGGGGTCCCTGTGGGTCCAGGAAGGCTTCCCAAAGGATAAGCCTCCAGAACTAGGCAACGTGGAAAAGGTGAAGGAGGTGTTCCAGGTAGAGGGGATAGCACAGCCAGGCTTGTGGAGCAGCATCATATGGGAGGCAAACGACAAGTGGTTTGGCATGACTGGAAACCGGAGCACGATGACCAGTCTAAAGAGCCCAGCCTGGACGGGAAGGTTGTGAGGGGCTATGGGTTTCATGGGAAAAGAGCTTAGACTTTACCTAAGGGCAATGGGGAGCCATTGAAGGATTGTGAGCAGGAGAGTAATATTTAAAATCCCTCTGGCTGTAGTGTAGAGTCTAGACAGGAGGGAGGTTGGCCTGAGCAGAGGGACATGAGAGGTGCTGTCCTCTCAAGGAAGCGGTCACAAGGTCAGTAGCAGTTAGAATAAAAGGGAGAGGGAAGATGGGAAACATCCGGAAGGCTATCCTGTTCCTCCTTCTGCCCCTAGGAACATTTACCCTGCCTTGGCAGACTATGCTCCCAAAAGTCTCCTGAGAAGGAATTCCTGATCTCTCACCAGGATTCTTGCTTCACGGGGCGGCTTCCCTCACCTTGGCCCTTACTGGGAGGTGATGGGTGTCCAGACTTGGAGACTCTTAGGACAAGTTGTTACATCCATCATCCTCCATGAGCCTGAGACCACCCTTCACCTGTTGTCCTCAATGTCACCTACGCCCAGCTGGTCAGGCCACTCTGCCCCTCAGCCCCAGGTGAATCTGCAACCACTCCCCAGCAGGCAGTAGGATATGGGGCCTGGGCCCAGGCCTAGAAAGCTCCAGAGGATAGGAGTGGCTGGGCTCCCTGACACCTTTTGTTCTACTCTCACCTGAGACAGCCTAAGGACTGGCATATACTGCAGTGTTTTGGGAGCAGAGGAGGGAATAAGCATGGTGTCACTTTCACTGACCAGCTGCAGTGGGCAGGCACTCGTCGATGCCTGGAGGTGTGCCATGCACAGGTCCCACCCTGGAAAAACCCTTGGCGCTCATGAGAAGTGACACCAAACTGGGCCTATTGGCACTTCTCTGCTCTTCATTTTGTAAGGGCGCCACATCATGGCCTCTTTTAAGGTTCCTAACAAGACACTCGAAATCAACGCAGAGCAGGATAAAGGGCTGGGGAAGGGTGGATCAAACTCTGTTTAGAAGGGCAGGAGCATGATGTTGAGATGAGCCTTGAAAGGGGGCAAGCTTGTGGTAGAGAGTGTGGGAGGGTTTCTAGGTAGAGGGAACCGCTGAGGCAAGACACAGAGATAGGAAAGCTGTTGACTGTGTTGGGAACCAAGAAGTGGCTGAGCACAAAGTGAGGATGGCCGAGCAGGCTAGGAGCACTGTGTCGCCAGAGTCCCTGAGTGCCAGTCTGAGGAGGCTGGACCTTGCCCAATGGGAGATAGAGAAACAGTGATGGCTTCTAACTGGAGCAGCATTTTAGGAAGATTAAGTTGGCAGCTCAGCAGTGCCATTCAGCTCACATGTGCTGAGTGTCCATTATGTGCCAGACCCTGGCCGAGGTGCTGAGAAGACAAAGGGGATGAGACCCAGGCCCTGGCCTCCTGGGGGAAAATGAGATCATCCTCTAACGACAGTCCGGTGGGATAATTGGGAGAAGACAGGAAAGAGCCTTTTGGGGGCTGAGTCTCTCAAATGCGCTCTCCAAGAGAGAAAGGAGGTTTTTTAAGGACTCGATGTTCTGGTCCTGGGAGCTGGGACATTGGCTGCCACAGAAAAGCCAGGAGTAGCTGCTGGAAGCAGGGAGAGGAAGACAAAGGGGGCTGAGCAGTTTGTTTGTAGACACCTTGAGTTAATGAGAAGCCAGGGAAGAAACATGAAGGGCTGTAATTATTGCTCAAAGCAATGGCAGTGCCCAGAAGGGGGGTAAAGAGGGCTGACTTTTTCTCCAGAACCTCTTTCACTTGGGGTTCGTTCTGACATCTCCCTCGGTCAGACCCACACTCTCCAAGCCCCTTCTCTCTCTGCAGCCAACTTAAACCTAAACTGACCTTCGTAGCACCCTGTCCCCACCTGTAGCTCCAATCTTCTGAGAAACCAGCCCTGAGCTAGCGCTGTTTGCCTGCCTGAGATGAAGACGTAAGTTATTTTTGACTGAGATCCAAGCCCCGGCCCTGAATTCTTTTGTCTTCCAGGAATCCCCCAGCCGTGTTTGAAGTCTGCAAGTCCAAACAGCAGACGTTGCTCAGGATGGTGGAATCCAACCACCCTCCACCTCCATATCCAGCATTTTTCCATTATCACCCACTGTCTGCCAGATCAAACAGAGCAAGACTGCTACATGGATTTCTTTCCCTTTCGTCTCTTCCTTTCACTCCAGGGCCCGCAGTTTTCTGAGTAACTTAAATCATTACTGAAAGATGTCTAGGTTCACAGACCAAAGCCTTTCAAAGCAAGGCGTGGGCACCCAAAAGTTGAGCTCAGAAAAGCACAGAAAAAACTTTCCCAGTTCCAAGATTTAGCCAATCACACATTCAGGGAAATAGTCAGCTACTTCGCCAGGTCTTACCTTCCTTTCCTGTCACCTTCTTGGGGCCTGGCTGGTCCTCAGGGTCCCATTTCTGAATTCTCTTTGGGCCCCAAGACTTCCTTCCGTATGACCTTCACTGTGCTATAGGCAGGTCCTATCCCCTCAGTAAACCCCCTGTTCCATCTTACCCATCAGCCAGTTACAGTGGCTTACAACTATAATCCCAGCACTTTGGGAGGCCGAGGCAGGAGGATCACTTGAGTCCAGGAGTTCAAAACCAGCCTGGGCAACATAGCAAGACCCTACCTCTGCAAAAGAATTTAAAACCTAGCCAGGTGTGGTGGCATGGGACCTATAGCTACTTGGGAGGCTGAGGTGGGAGGATCCCTTGAGCCCAGGAGTACCAGGCTGCAGTGAGCTAGAATTTCATAGCTAGGAGACTTAAATAAATAAATAAATATAAATAAAGAAGAAAATCTTGGCCAGGCGCGGTGGCTCACGCCTATAATCCCAGCACTTTGGGAGGCCGAAGTGGGTGGATGACGAGGTCGGGAGATAGAGACCATCCCGGCTAACATGGTGAAACC
>NW_012114788.1:1357701-1359785 GCF_000951035.1 Colobus angolensis palliatus | reverse complement strand
TAGCCAGGATGGTCTCGATCTCCTGACCTCGTGATCCACCCGTCTCGGCCTCCCAAAGTGCTGGGATTACAGGCTTGAGCCACCGAGCCCGGCCAACTTCCTTTATTTCAAAATACTTCCGCATTTGCCATCGCATTTCATCCTCAAAAAGCCAGCCTTTCTGAGGTGAGCAGAACAGATGCAATTGTCTCCATTTTACAAAAGGGGACACTAAAATCCCTGGGCCCAAGGGAGGTTTGATTCTTCATGCCTCTCACCAAAGTTCTTATTTAAAGAGTGAAATACAAAAGCCTCTGATGGTAGTGAGTGCCCTTGGTCCCGACCGCTGACCACTGCCTACAGAGACTGCTTTCCCGGGGCAATTGGACAAGGCCGAATCCCAGCGCACAAACAGGGCTTGTCCAGCTGCAGGCTTGTATGAGTCAGAAACTTTGGGGGTTGTCCCTGGCTTTGTAGCTAAAGCTTCCATTGGTCTATTTATCTGCTTTGTTTCTCTCAACCTATATGTGCAATCAGTGTCCCCAGAAAAAGAGGGAATGATCTGATTTTCTTCCCCACTGCACAGAACCAGGCACCAGAGTGTCCGACAGACTGTGGAGGGAAAGAAATGATGCAAGTCTGGTAGAGCCAAGGGTAATGAGCTGCAAAACCTGTGGCAAACCTTGACATTAGAGCTCACTGTCTACAAGCGGCAAGGATTTGGTTTTGTTAGTTTGCAGTATTATCTTTGGTTTTTGTTGTTGTTGTTGTTGTTGTTTGGTTTTTTTTTGGAGATGGAGTCTGGCTCTGTCAGCCAGGCTGGAGTGCGGTGGCATGATCTCAACTCACTGCCACGTCCGCCTCCCAGGTTCAAGTCATTCTCCTGCCTCAGCCTCCCGAGTAGCTGGAACTACACGCATGCGCCACCATGCCCAGCTAATTTTTGTATTTTTAGTAGAGACAGGATTTCACCATGTTGGCCAGGCTGGTCTCAAACTCCTGACCTGGAGTGATCCACCCACCTCACACTCCCAAAGTGCTGAAATTACAGGCATGCATTGTGCCCGGCCTGCAGTAACATCTTTGACTCCTAGAATGATTCTTGGCACATAGAAGGTTCACAAAAAGTATTTGCTCAATGAATGAACCTGTCCTATTTATACTTCTCCAGGCCTAGAGGAGGCCTCCCTGAGGCCAGAATCCTTGGGAAGTCTGCCCAGCGTCTAGTCTCTTAGGACTTCGTTGGTCTCCTCTGGGGAAGAACATCAATTCAGCCCAGCACCTGCTCCAGTGAGGAGCTGCGGCGAAGAATGATATGGGGTCCACGAGGCAGGCTTTTTGATGATGAGGCCGCGGCAGCGGCAGCGGCAAGACATCCTGGAGCTCCATATTCAGTACGGCAAGAGGCAACGGGCGCCAGGCAAGCAGCCCCGAACAGAAATGCAGGAGCAGCGGTAACAGCAGCAGCCACTGCCTGCGAGCATCAGGCAGGGGAGTGAGACAGTGGGCACTCAAATCCGTTTCCTCCATATCTCAGCCACACAGCCCAAGCGAGGCTGTGTGAGAACTTCTCAGTACACATTGTAAATACCATCTGTCACACTGCCTGCCCAGACGCGGCCTTCCTCCCTGCAAAGGAAGCATTCTTTATTATTTATGCAGAATGCACCCTACTTAAGTGTTGCACCACCAGGAGAGAGAAGAAAAAGCCTGGAAGAGTCAAGGACTCCAGGGATCTGCCCTTCGGATAGCAGCTGGCTGGGAGGGCTTGGTCATCCATCTTTCTGAGGTGGGAGGTTGATTCAGTCGGGCAAGAGTACAGCCCTAGGAATTAGGCGGCCTGCGTTCTCAGCTTAGTTCTCTCACCAGCTTGCTGTGTGACCTTGGGCAGGCACCTCACCCCTATGGGCCTCCGTTCTTTTTCCATCTGTAAATGCAGGGGTCAGACTAGGTGATCCATGACATCCCTTTCAGCTCTAAATTCAATTGGTGTCCCTCTAACCCTTCTCCATCCTGTGCGGGCCCAGAAGCCTGTTCATCACCGTTAGTTCTCCTTCCCAGCTGGCAGAGGAAATACAGTTCAGGATCTGATTTCTTTCTTTCTT
>NW_012114788.1:1354244-1357596 GCF_000951035.1 Colobus angolensis palliatus | reverse complement strand
CCTTCCTTCCTTCCTTCCTTCCTTCCTTCCTTCCTTCCTTCTTCCTTTCTTCCTTCCTTTCTTCCTTTCGAGTTTCACTCTTGTTGCCCAGGCACTGGAGTATAATGGTGCGATCTTGGCTCACTGCAACCTCCGCCACCTGGGTTCAAGCGATTCTCCTGCCTCAGCCTCCTGAGTAGTTGGGATTACAGGAATGCGTCACCATGCCCGGCTAATTTTGTATTTTTAATAGAGACGGGGTTTCTCCATGTTGGTCAGGCTGGTCTTGAACTCCTGACTTCAGGTGATCCGCCCACCTCGGCCTCCTGAAGTGCTAGGATTACAGGCATGAGCCACCGCTCCCGGCAGGATCTGATTTCTTGGTACCTGAGAGCAGGACAAGGGGCCAGCAGACCTAGGCTCTGTCACTGTTTAGCCTTGTGGCCCTGGGGAAGGCAGTTTCCTAATCTCAGTTTTGTCTTTTGTGAAGCCAGTGGGAGGGACTAAAAGATTTCTGCCAGAGAATCCATCTCTAAATTCCATAATCCCTGATTTTCCCTTCTAAAACACTGCTGAAAAACGTGTTTACAGACTGAGTCTCTAGACATGGAGATTAGTGAGACATAGTTCTCTGCCCTCAGTGAGCTCCAAGTCAAGTGGAAAAGGCATGCTAAAAACAACTATAAGTGCAATGTGACAGGTACTAAGTCGAGATGGGTGCAAAGGATGTGGTGGCATTAAGGGGTCCAAGTAGGTGATGCTGGAGCTGGATCTTAAAAGATTGAGGAGGAGTTCGCCAGGTGGATGGGGCCTGATGTGTTTGAGACAGAAGGAACTGCATGTACTAAGGCAGGAAGGTGTGAATCTGCATTGGAACTGCCCACTTGTCCACTGTTAGGCTGACAGTGACATTCTGGGAGTCTTTGCATTGACTGCTTCCTCTCCCACCCCTTTAGAACAATCCAGTACTCCCTGGGTTAGGGGAGAGGGGATTCATGGTTGATGGCTCCATATGGCTTCCCTGCCCATGAAGTGTATCACCAAGGAGATGAGTGACTTGAGTAAGTCTCCTCTTCCACCCGCCTGTATCTGTTCTCTGAATGAAAATCAGTGAAGCAGACTGAAACTGGGGGGCTGGTTCACAGGGTCTGAAGGTGACCCATAGCTCTCCAGCCTCGCCCACCATCAGGCCGAGTCAGAGGAGGAACGTGGCACTGTGCAAAATGGGGCCCAGTGGCTGACGTGAGCCGTCTCGGTTTGTTGGGCATCCTCCCCTGGGCAGCCAAAGCACGTGATCTGTCCTATAGCTGGGGTGGCCTGTTGTGGCTCCTTGGGGAGCTGTCCAAGTCCTCTGCAGAGAGATGGAGTTAACCTGTCCCTTCTCCGTGAAGGACATCCTGCAACAGAAATGCACTTCCCCCCACCCCAGCTTCTCGATGTGGTCACTGCAGCTCTGGTCTGCAGCTCTGGGCTGCAGCTCATGCCTGGCTCTGCACACTCCAAAATACACAAGAATGGCAGAGGGGAGACGCATGCATCCGAGACATCGTTAGCTGTGAGCAGCCTCATAGGCTGTGAGCCGTGGGGTTAGCCAGGCTCAGGGAAAGCCTGTGAAGCAGCAGTAAACATTCTTTTGGCTTGGCTTGCTGCAACAATTTATATCCCAGGAAAAAAAGGGGCCAGAAGTCATGGAAATAACAGAAATGCTGAAGGAACTGGCACATTTGCCAGATGGTTCCTGGGGCACAATCATATTTGCAGAGGGACAGTCTGCAGCGGAGGTCCTTTCATCAGAGAGCAAAGACGCTGGCTGACCGCTCATTCATTATCCCAGGACTCGTTTGGAGGAGGGTGGTGGCTGGAGCACACCCACGCTTGTCCTTCCTTCCCGGAACCTTGAAGCTGTGGTTGCCTGAAGCTGAAGTGGCATCCGGGATTGGGCCTCTCCAAACACCCACAGCTCTGCTTCTTTAGACACCTGCCACCTGTGTCTCTTTTTCCCAACTTACACCAGCCCGTCCATTCTCCCAACTGCCAGCTGTCATTTTCTCCTTAGTGCAACTGGCCAGATTTTAGTAAATAACACAGCTTGGGCTCCGACAATATGAATTCAGTTGTGCTGCCAGGGCTGAACTATGAGGCAGTAGGGACAAGGCTGGGACAGGCTAAGTGGGCTTGAAAATATGAGTAACTGGAAGGGCATTTAAAATTATTTGCTGCATTATCACAGAATTTTCAAGAACTCATTGCTTTGGTCCTGGTATTGCATATGTCTCTGTTTGTCTCCCTTCATTAAACTAGAGACTTTTTTTTTTTTTTGAGACAGACTCTCGCTCTGACACCCAGGCTGGAGTGTAGTGGCGCTATCTCAGCTCCCTGCAACCTTCACCTCCCAGGTTCAAGCAATTCTGCTGCCTCAACCTCCCGAGTAGCTGGAACTACAGGAGCATGCTACCACATCTGGCTATTTTTTTTTTTTTTTTTGCATTTTTAGTGGAGATGGGGATTTACCATGTTGGCCAGGCTGATCTCGAACTCCTGGCCTCAAATGATCCACCTGCTTCAGCCTCCCAAAGCTGGGATTCCAGGCATAAGCCACTGCACCCAGCCTAAACTAGAGATTTTGACTACGTAGTAGAGATGATGTCTGTCTTGGCTTTGCTACATTCTCCAGGTGGATTGGTGGTTATAGACTGAATCATGCTGATGGCCCCACAAACATTGGTCATGGGGGTGATGGGGCGAGGGTGAGTGGACAGTCAACACAAAGGCATCACTACAAGCAGAGGCCCTATTCTTGGTGGTCAGCACCTGCCTCTGCATAAGGACAGTGTCACAGCAGCAGAGTGAGGCTGTGTGTGGTCAGCTATGTATTGAGAGGGTGCCCACCTATAAGAAATTCTATAATTGCTTGTCCATTTATTGTGACTTCTGTGTTATATCATGACCTCCTTAAGGACAGGATGTCTCTGTAATCATCTTACTTTCTCTACATCCTAGTACCATGCTTGTCAGTGTGGCATTGAGGGGTTTGGTGGAAAACGTACATATTTACTCATTTAGACTTCCATTTGCATATGGCAGGATAACCTTCAGCAGGCTGATTAACCTCAATAAGCCTCAGTTTCCTTTGATTTAAATGAGGATAATATTACCCATCTTGTGAGGATGTAGGTAAAAAGGATGGGACAGTACTTGGCACAGAGTAGCTCTCAGTAAGCATTCTCTCCCCATTTCTTCCCCGCCCAGGATACTCAATACATGGAGTTGAATAAATGAATAAATTATTTCAGAGATGAATACACTTTGGCATCTTTCTTGGATATATTCACACTCCCCAAAGCCCAAATATTGCAGTTAAAAAAAAAAAAAA
>NW_012114788.1:1350760-1352434 GCF_000951035.1 Colobus angolensis palliatus | reverse complement strand
GGTGCTGGAGTAGCGACACTGGCTGGGAGCCACATGAAGTCCTGGAGCCACAGTGTCCTCTAGTGGGAAACTGAGGCCATAGCACTCCACAGAGTTGACAGACACACAGTGCAGTGCCAGAGCTGGGCAGTTTCCCTAAAGTGACCTGAATTAGTCTCACTGCAGGCGCCAGAGCAGACTTCCAGGGCTGTTTTCATGCCTGGAAAACAAAAAAACAAACAAACAACACACTTTACAAGACGTGTTTTTCTGCACGTATTACTCAGAAAGCCATTGCAGCCACATTTTTTCCTTAAAATTCATTGTCAGTCAATTTACGGGTCTAGGAGATGATTATAGGCTAACATCACAGAAAGAAACCAGATATTTGCTGCCTCTGATGGAAGTATACAGCACCCCCTAAGTATTTTTGCTATAGAATAGAACCTGAATCTGTTTAAGTCTCTAGATCCAATTCACAGGAAATACATTGGTCATTAATGAATAAACACATTTAGAAGAGTATGTTGAATGACACCACAGGGATATGATCAGGAAAATCCATACCACAGGAAACTACAGGACAAATGTCCTGGTTTCGTCATATATATATATATATATATATAATGTATATTTGATCCTGAGTTTAAAAAGTCAAGTGAAAAAAAAACTTGTTTAAAGAGTCGGGGTGATCCAAACACTGTATATTTGATCTTAAGGAATTGTGTTTTTCTTTGAGACAGGGTCTTGTTCTGTTGCCAAGGTTGGAGTGCAACGGTGTCATCGTGTCTCACTGCAGCCTCGACATCCCAGGCTCAATCAATCCTCCTACCTCAGCCTTCTGGGTATCTGTCACTACAGGCCTGCACCACCACGCCCAGCTAATTTTTGCATTTCTTTGTTGACATCGGGTCTTGCCATGTTGCCCAGGCTGGTCTTGAACTCCTGAGCTCAAGCGATCTGCCCACCTTGACCTCCCAAAGTGCCAGGATGAGCCAACATGCTTGGCCAGTAGTTATTTTTAAAGTGTGAAGATGGTATTGTGGTTTGGTTTGGTTTTAAGATTCTCTATACTTTAGAGGTACACACTGAAGTATTTTCAGATGAAATAATGGGCTATCTGGGATTTGTTCAGCATAATTCCAGAGGGGGTGGGGGAACAATGAAACAGATAGACCATGTTGCGAAGTGTTGAAGTTCGGTGGTGGGTACGTGACAGATCATTTTACTATTTAGTCTACTTTTGTTTTTATTTGAACATTTTAAAAATATATATTTAAAAAAATCCTTACTAAGGTAAGTTTTACTTTAATTCTCTTTGAGAGCCCATAGGTAACTCCTTTAAAAGCCTTATTTTGCTGCCTCTGTGAGAAAACTATTTGACAGCTTCTGTAGGATGGGGTGTTACAGATTGCTTTCACCAAGCACATCTGAGAAGTATGGTCAGAATTGGGTGAATCACTATGCTTTAAAACTTGAGGGTCAGGTACAGTGGCTCATGCCTGTAATCCCAGGACTTTGAGAGGCAGAGGTGGGAGGATCGCCTGAGCTTAGGATGTTCGAGTCCAGCTTGGGCAATATAAGGAGACCTCACCTCTACAAAAAAATTTAAAAAGCTGGGGGCAGGGGTGTGGGCCTCTAGTCCCAGCTACTCAGGAGGCTGAGGCAGGAAGATTGCTTGAGCCCAGGAGGTGG
>NW_012114788.1:1348113-1349420 GCF_000951035.1 Colobus angolensis palliatus | reverse complement strand
AAAATGTTGGCAAGTCAACTCTAACATATATGAATAGAATAATACATCGTGACCAAATGGGGTTAATTCAGCACAGCAACTTGGTTTAACATTTGCAAATCAATGTTGGCTGGGAGTGGTGGCTCATGCCTGTAATCCCAGCACTTTGGGAGGCTGAGGCAGGAAGATTGCTTGAGCTCGGGAATTTGAGACCAGCCTGGGCAACATTATGAGACCTTATAATGAGACTATGTTTCTAAAATGTCAGCTAGGCGTCGTGGCACATGCCCATTGTACCAGCTACTTGGGAGATTGAGGTGGGAGGATTGCTTTAGCCTGGGTGATCGAGGCTGCAGTGAGCTGAGATCAAGGTTGCAGTGAGCCATGATTGCACCACTGCACTCCAGCCTGGGAGGCAGAGATCCTATCTAAAACAAAACAAAACCAAAAACTATATTATTTACCATATTAACAGACTGAAGAAGAAAACACATACGATAATCTCAATAGATGTGGAAAATCATCTGACAAAATTCAACATCTATTTATGATAGGAACTCTCAGGTGGTTGCTGTCCCGGCAACAGCCTGAAGGTGGGCAAAGAGGGAAGGAGGGAGACCAGTTAGAAGCCTATTCCATCAATCCCAGCTAGAGAAAGACTAGGGAGAGAATTGAATCATGACAGTGGTGAGAGGTGGTCACTCTCTGATTATCTTGAAGGTAGGCCCAACAGGATTTGCTAATAGAATGACTGTAGGGAGTGAGGGAAAGAAGGTATCCAATAAGGATGACTCAAATATTTTTGGACTGATCAACTGAAAAGCTAAAGTTGTGGTTAATAATGATGGGGAAGATGGTGGGCACAGCAGATTTTGGTGGAAGAGATCAAAAGTTTAATTTTGAACATGTTAAGTTTGAGATACACATTGAGCATCCAAGGTAAGACGTCTAATAGGCAGAGGATATATGAATCCAACGATAAAGAGAGAGACCATATTTGGGCTTTAAATTTGGGAGGCTTCAGCATATAGTTGGTATTTAAAGTTAGAAGAGAAATAAAATTACCAAAAATCTGAGAAAAGACAGAAAAAAGGTGTCAAGTACTCAGCCCTGTGTCCCTTCACCATTAAGATATCTGATAGAGGAAGACAATACAGCAAAGAAGCCCAGAAAATAGTGGCCAGCGAGGCAGAAAAAAAACCAGGAGGTTGTGGAGGCCAGAAGCAGACAGTGCTCTGAGGAGAAAGGAAATGTGTCAGACACTGTTGCTGAGGGTAAGACGATGGCTGAGATCAGATGCTGTTGTTGAGGGTAAGACAATGGCTGAG
>NW_012114788.1:1342721-1344499 GCF_000951035.1 Colobus angolensis palliatus | reverse complement strand
TGAAACCCTGTCATACAAAAAGAAAAGAAAATTGAAAACATATGCCCATACAAAAACTTGCATATGAATGTTTGTAGCATTATTGTTAATAATGAAAAGGAGGAAACAACCCAAAATATCCATAATTTTTTTTTTTTTTGAGACAGAGTCTTGTTCTGTTGCCCAGGTGATCTCGGCTCACTGCAACCTCCACTTCCTGGGTTCAAGTGATTCTCATGTCTCAACTTCCCCAGTAGCTAGAATCACAGGCATGCACCACCATGCCCAGCTAATTTATGTATTTTTAGTAGAGATGGGGTTTCGCCACATTGGCCAGGCTGGTCTCGAACTCCAGCCTCAAGTGATCCGCCTGCCTTGGTGGATCCACATATTGTATGATTCCATTTACATAAAATATTTAGAAGAGGCAAATTCGTAGAGACAGTAAGTAGATTACTGATTACCAGGGGTTCGGAGAAAGGAGGATTGGGGAGGGACTGCTAATGGGTACAGAGCTTCTTTCTGGAGTGATGAAATGAGATAGTGGTAATGGTTGCACAAGTTTGTGACTATACTAAAAAGCCACTGAATTGTACATGCTAAAAAGGTGAATTTTATGGAGTGTGAGCTATATCTCAGGTTCTGAAAAGAGACAGAATAGGAGACACTGAGGAAACTCTTTCAAGCAAGTTATAAAGGGAACAGAGAAATACGGACGAAGAGATATTTTCTTTTCATATGGGAGAAATAACTTTGTTGGTAAATCCAGAGGAAAACAAATCAAAGATCCAAGAAAGACAGGGGGAACTGTTGAAGGATGCAGACGACAGAGGCCAGAATCTAGTGCTTAACCGAAGGAGCTGCCTAGGGACAGTTTCTCTGTAGTCACAGAAGGGAAAATACAGCAGATATGTGCAAGTCTAGGTAGGTGGGCGCGCACGGGATGAGAGCTGGACGAGATTCTCTTCCAAGTGCTCTCCTTCAGAGAGCTTGGTCTGTTTTCCTTCAACATCTTGCTTTTAGCCTCCTATTTCAAAACGTGCCTGCCAAGAAAGCACACTTGCTTCCAAGAAAACAGGCAAGAAATCAAACAAACCAATCCCCTAAAATCATCTACCCTGAAAGCTTTATTCCTTTTCCTCAAGACAGGGTCTTGCTCTGTCATCCAGGCACAATTCTAGCTCACTGCTGGCCCCAACAGCTTTAAAAAGTGAATTCCAGCCAGGGACACAGTGGCTTATGCCTGTAATCCCAGCACTTTGGGAGGCTGAGGCAGGAGGACTGCTTTAACTCAGGAATTTGAGCCTGGGCAATCTAGCAAGACCTCACCTCTTCTAAAAAACTTTTTAAACTAGTCAGGTGTGGTGGCATGTGCCTGTAGTCCCAGGTTCTTGGGAGGCTGAGGTAGGAGGATTGCCTGAGCCTGAGAAGGCGAGGCTGCAGTGAACTATGATTGTCACTGTACTCCCTGATGGGCAAGAGTGAAACCCCAACTCAAAAAGAAAAAAAAAAATTCCATCTCAAACTGGTCATTCTGAATTCTTTCAACAATGTTATTTATTTCTATGTTATTTTAATCTATTTTTGAAATTAAATTTTATTATCAGAGAGTGATACTTGCTCAAATGAAATCCAAAAGGTATAGAAAGCAAATCTCTCTCCCACCTGTCCCCAGCCCTCCTCCTTCAGACCAGTTTATTGTATATCCTCTGAGAGGTAGTCTACGCATAATTGTGTATTTATCCCTCCTCCCTTTTTAAAAATTTATTTATTTATTTATTTATTTATTTATTTTTGAG
>NW_012114788.1:1338869-1342501 GCF_000951035.1 Colobus angolensis palliatus | reverse complement strand
GATCCACCCGCTTCGGCCTCCCAAAGTGCTGGGATTACAGGCGTGAGCCACCGCGCCCGGCTCCCTCCTCCCTTTTTAAAACCACAAATAGTATCCAGACTTACCTAGCATTCTGCATCATGCTGTTTTCACTGAAGATACATCTTGGAGACTGTTTCATATCAGTACATACAGCACTGATACATTTGTTTTCATAACTGCCATGACATGGTGGTCCTAAAACATGTTCACAGAGTCGTTGATACTTCTCCTTTCAAGAGGTGGCTTGATTCCCCTCCCCAAACATGTGTGCTGAACTTAGTGACATGCTTCTGTAGAACAGAATATGGCAGAAGCAATGATGTGTGCCCTCTGAGACTAGGTCAAACAAGACAGTGTAACTTCCTCCTGTTTTCTATCTCTTGGGTCACTTGCTCTGGGATCAGCCAACTGTCATGTCATTCAAGCAGCCGTGTGAAGAGAGGCCCATGTGGTGAGAAGCTGAGGCCTCCTGCCAATGGCTAATGTGCCATCTTGGAAAGGGATCTCCCAGCCCCAGTCAAGCCTTCAGGTGACTGCAGCCCTGGTTGACAGTCTGAATACAATCTAATTAGTGACCTGGAGCCAGAATCACCCAGCTAAATTGCTCCCAAATTCCTGACCCACAGAGACTGTGAGATAACACGTTTATTTTAAGCTGCCAAGTTTTGGGATTATTTGTTACACAGCTATATGTAATTATATATATATATATTATATATATATACACACACTTTTTTTTGAGATAGGGTCTTGCTGTGTCACTCAGGCTAGAGGGCAGCGGCACGATCTCAACTCACTGCAACCTCTGCTTCCTCAGCTCATGAGATCCTCTCACCTCAGCACCCTGAGTAGCTGGGACAACAGGCGTGCAGTTCCATGCCTGGCAAATTTTTAAATTTTTTTTGTAGAGATGGGTAGAGACCATGTTGCTCAGGCTGGTCTCGAACTCCTGGACTCAAGCAATCCGCCTGCCTTGGCCTCCCAAAGTGCTGGGATTCCAGGTGTGAGCCACCACACCCCGCCAGCAATAGATAATTAAGACACGTGTTTAAGATAAATGTGTCCTATCTCCTCCATCATCCCATTTCAATATGAAAAGCCCTTGGCCAGCCATAAAGTGTGTCATGAATGTGAGGTAAAATGCTTCCTATCCCATTTTCTCTCCCCAGCTTTCTGATGGCGACCAGCACATACCTCTGAGTTCATTCAAACCTGTTGCTCTCCAGTAACACAGTATGGTCTGTGGGTCTTTGAGCCAAGTGTGTGCTGGCCCATCTCATGTGCTCCCAGTTGATGATTTCCCCCAGAGATGTTGGTGTTTTCATCAGTACTTCCACCAGCAATTCTCTGGGTCGGTGTCAGAACCATGTAATAATAAGTTTTTGAAATGTTCAGGAAGTGAAGTCAGCTAAGAAACAAATTTGGCTCTCTGAGCCCTTTCCCATCTCGCTGATCTGGGCAGGCCTCCCTGCAGTGTGGAGAGGACCTGTCAACTGTACTCTGAGAAGAAAGATGTCTTTTTTTAAAAAAATCCCATCTTTTCCCTGGAGTGGAAAGGCAGCTAATAGCATTCAGATATTTTGAGATGAAACTGTTACCATGGGAATGTTTCCATATCTCTCCCTTAATAATGATGGGTAGAAACAATGAACAGTACAGCTCTTAGAATTCTAGAAATAAAGGAAACAAGGGGAGAAAAATGAAAGCTGGAAAAACAGGTCCCCCTAAAGGACTATCTCACTCAAAACTCTGCTCTGGCTGCATTCTAGGTGAATGTGGGGAGTCTGTAGGTCAGCAGTTTTTCTCCAAGGGTCGGGGTTCCCATAGAGGAGGGAGATTGGTGATCCTGAGGTGGGTGGGGGGTGATTCTTCAGCATTGCTGTTAAGGGGGTGAAGCTGGTCTCTCCTTCTGAGGCTCTGTGTGTGGGGTGGGGAGTGAAGGAGGAAAATTGAAGAGCTAACAAATCTAGATGCTTCTAAATACTTCTCCATCTTTGTCCTGGCAAGAGGTCAAAGCACTTGAGGAACTCCTCCTCCCTAGGGCCTCAGACTGTACCCTGAAAGTAGAAGCATGCTGGCACACATTTTCATCTTGCAGTTCCAGAATTTCCTATGCTGGACTGTCCTCTACAACGGCTCAGGGATAATTTCTTAACCAGGAAGGCACCTCCTCCTCCATCCACTGCTTGAAACACTGTAGGAGTCCCCTCAGGTCACTGTCAGCTGAGGTCCTGTTTCTCTAGGGCTTTGAGAAATCAAAGGACAGATGACTCATTAATGAGCAAAATAATTTATCTCCTGTGACAGGCATTTTACCTTGTCTGCCATAACCCCATACTCTCTCTTGGAAGGATTTGTTTGCCTTTATTGTTTCTACTTTTGAGAAGGGTCATCCAAATAGAGCCATCCTGCCTATAAAATGAACGGGGATCCAACCATTAGCTTTATTTAAGAACTCATGTTGAATGTGTCAAGATAGGCACATTGGGTATCCCCTTATCGTAGGCACCCACTTAAATATCTCAAAGATGAAAGAAGTGGATACCATCCCACCAAGCACCCCTGCACAGTGTGAACTCACCTAAGGTGAGAACTGCCTGCTCACCGAAATCTTTATCTGTCAATTCCCTGCCTCCACCCCTGACCTAAGTTTGCTTGAAATGTCAGCATCTAGGGATTTCTTTTTTGTTCTTGAGATCTTTAGTTAAAATACAATGTAAGCAGCACTTGAACTATTTCTTGGCGGTAGCAACTGAAAGCTAATCTTTATAGGAATGTAGCTTAAGGAGCAGAAACCATATTGGGTTGGGTGAACAACTAGAGAACTAAGTGTCTTCTTTCTCTGAAGCATCTACTGAAGCAACACATATGGTTGTCCCTGTCTCTCACACCCTCCAGAACCCACATTTTCTGTTCTAAAATTTATGATCCACAAAGAGAAAAGCAGTTTAAACATTTGATCTAGCATAAATATAAGCTCAGCAGAGGGAGCGCGGCAAGAGGTTCTAAACATAGGTGGCTCCACAGCACAGAGAAACCAGCCAGGAGACACCCAGGCAAGTGTCCTTGGCTGACTTCCCAGGTCCCTTGGCTTTGGGCTTTCCATGGTCCTGGCCACATAAGGAAGGCTCTCTCTGCGGGTAACAGGCATCTCCTAATTCTTTCTCGCTGCCTGCTGCCCTGGTAGGGCCTCTTCATTTGGGCTTGGGAGGTCATTTTTGGCAAACAGTAACTCTTACTCCCAAAATGTGGACCCTAAAATGTGGAAGAATCTTGATAACAATGTAAGATGCTACAGCTGCACCTGGCTGGCGGCAGAGTTATAATCTGGTACATGTTTCAGCTGCCACTTATACATAACAAGTGAGCAGAGCGTTTGTGCTGCTTGAAATGAACACCCATTCTGTTCCAAGCACATTATTACATGGCATATTTTTTCAAATTCAGCTGCACTTTGACAGTTTTTACAGAAAGTATGTGTCTCAATTTTTATACACCAAACTGGAGGAAATTTGTCCAGTGAGGTGATTACTGATCTCCAGCCCTAGAACCCAGAAGCGTGAGGCACACAGGCACCTGAACTCTTTCAGGCCAAATGAAACTGACTAAAC
>NW_012114788.1:1336525-1338670 GCF_000951035.1 Colobus angolensis palliatus | reverse complement strand
TAGAGACGGGGTTTCACCATGTTAGCCAGGATGGTCTTGATCTCCTGACCTTGTGATCCTCCCACCTCAGCCTCTCAAAGTGCTGGGATTACAGGCATGAGCCACCGCATCTGGCCTAAATATTCTTTATGTATGAATTGTTATGGTGCAAGGTGAACCCTACCTCCTCCATAAAAGCTTTCTGGGAGCTCCTCAACAGGAGAAAATCCCCCGTCTGCTCAAATTCCCATTGCACTTGATTTTTTTTTTTTTTTGAGATGGAGTCTCGCTCTGTCGCCCAAGCTATAGTGCAGTGGCGCAGTCTCTGCTCACTGCAAACTCCGCCTGCCGTGTTCAAGCGATTCTCCCACCTCAGCCTCCCGAGTAGCTGGGATTACAGGCATCTGCCATCATGCCGGCTAATGTTTGTATTTTTGTAGAGACGGGGTTTCACCATGTTGGACAGGCTGGTCTTAAACTCCAGACCTCAGGTGATCCACCTGCTTCAGCCTCCCAAGGTGCTGGGATTACAGGCGTGAGCCACTGAGCCCAGCCCGCACTTGATTTTATCTCTTAGAGTTCTTATTTTTCTACCTAAATACTTATTTACGTATTACCTCTCCCTATTGTATCGGAAGATCTTTAAATCAGGCACCTCCCCCATAACTATTTCATCTCTATTTCTCACAACATACAGCCCAGCACTTTATACAAAGGAGGCTTCAAGTACATATTTCTGAAGGAAAGAATGACCAAGCAGAACAGAATCCCTTGTGATAAACTAAGTGTAGCAGTAGAAGAGAGATCACAGAGCCCCGGCCAAGAGGCCTAGTTGACCAGACGACTTGAAGAAAGGCTCAGACCCCAAGTCTGAGGCCTGTGACCCCTGGCTCTGAATTGTGCAAGTTCCTGACATTCTGTCGTTGATTTTGTGGAAGCCCTTCCCCACAGCTCAGTTGTTTGAGCCAGCTCTGCAGGAAATATTTTGGTTGCCCTTTAGCTTTATTTCCTCACTCAGTCCAACAAGCTGCACTGACTTTCATAGAATTTTAAGGCAAATGGCTTAAAGTTCATTTATTTGTCCATTTACTCATTGATTCAAAACATATTTATTGAGCATCGACTATGTACCAAGTATTGTTCTAGGCCCTGAATATAAAGTGGTGATAATCAAGACAGTCAAAGCCCTACTCTTATAGAGCCTACGTTGAAGCAGCAGGGAGACCCTCGACAAATGAAGGAACACATGTGGAAAAGGAAGGGAGGGAGGGAAAGAGGGAACGAGAGAGGGAGGGAGGGACAGAGGATAGTGGGGAGGGAGGGAGGATTCAAGGGAGGGAGGGAGGAAGTAAGGGAGGGAGGGAGGATGGAAGGGAGGGAGGGATGGAGGATAGGAATGAGAGAGGGAGGGAGGGAGGATGGAAGGGAGGGAACGAGAGAGGATGAAAGGGAGGGAGGATGGCTGGTGGTGAGATGCTGACAATCAGGGTGATGTCAGATAGAGTTTTTGTTTGTTTGTTTTGAGACAGACTCTCACTTTGTCACCCAGGCTGGAGATCAGTGGTGTGATCTCGGCTCACTGCAACCTCTGCCGCCTGGGTTCAAGGGATTCTCCTGCCTCAGCCTCCCAAGTGGCTGGGATTACAGGCACCCACCACCATGCCCAGCTAATTTTTGTATTTTTAGTAGAGACGGGGTTTCACCATGTTGGTCAGGCTGGTCTTGAACTCCTGGCCTCAAGTGATCCACCCCCTCTCAGCCTCCCAACATGCTGGGATTACAGGTGTGAGCCACCCCATCTGACCATCAGATTGAGTTTCTAGATGGTTTCTTTACACAGTCTGGAAAGGCTCCACTTTGAGGAGGTAACATTTAAATTGAGATCTAAGTGACAAGCATGAGGCAGCGTTGCAAAAAAAAGGGAAGAGCATTTCAAGCAGAGAGTAGCCGGTGCAAAGGCTCTGAAGGAAGCAGGCAATAGGTCTGGAAACTGAGGTCAGAGAAGCAGGCAAGGAACAGTGCAGTCAGGCTTTAAAAAGCAGGACAACGGCCAGGCACGGTGGCTCAAGCCTGTAATCCCAGCACTTTGAGAGGCCGAGGCAGGCAGATTATGAGGTCAGGAGATCGAGACCATCCTGGCTAACACAGTGAAACCCCATCTCTACT
>NW_012114788.1:1329352-1335525 GCF_000951035.1 Colobus angolensis palliatus | reverse complement strand
TTCAAGCAATTCTCCTGCCTCAGCCTCCCGAGTAGCTGGGACTACAGGCACCCACCACCATGCCTGGCTAATTTTTTGTATTTTTAGTAGGGACGTGATTTCACTGTGTTAGTCAGGATGGTCTCGATCTCCTGACCTCGCGATCTGCCCGCCTCGGCCTCCCAAAGTGCTGGGATTACAGGCGTGAGAAACCGCACCCGGCCATCACTTCTCGCCTTTTTGTGCTCCCTGTATGCTATGAAAGTATGGAGTTGGATGGATGACCTTTATACTGTGTAAGCTGTTTAAGCTCTGAAATTTTGGCTTTAAAATTTAAAGAAATAAGAAGGATGATCACATGTTCATGCACACAAGGGGGTAAATTCCCCAGATAACTAGAGTTCAAACTAACCATTCTCATGGGATTCCTTTACTTTCCATGTATGCCAGTTACACAACTGGACAACTGAAAACAAGCATGGATACAGTGCCAAAAGAATAGTTCCACGTGAGTCCTCAGGAGAAGTGGAACCGATGTTGCCTTTACCTTCTAAGCATCAAACTGCTCTTTGAGGTTAACCCCACGTTGGCCGGCGCACCATGCTCTTATGAGCAATATGATCAGTAAAAGTGAAAAAAGTCAAACACTCCTACATCCACTCTTAGTTTTCACACAAACAAAACATGACTACAGTATTTTTAAGTTCTTCCTAATATTGAACCTTTTCACATTCCAAAACAATCAGGTAATTTTTTTTTAATCATTAGTAAATGCTGCTGTGCATTTACTACTATATTTTCATCAGTTACAGGGGGTGTTTATCAAATCTGGCTGTCAGTTTCTGTACAGCACATGAATGGTTTCCACTTTTTTGTTGCTGTTGTTGTTGAGAGGGAGTCTTCCTCTGTCACCCAGGCTGGAGTGCAGTGGTGTAATCTCGGCTAAGTGCAACCTCCGCCTCCTGCAGTCAAGCGATTCTCCTGCCTCAGGCTCCCGAGTAGCTGGGATTACAGGCATGCACCACCATGTCTGGCTAATTTTTGTATTTTTAGTAAAGAAGGGGTTTCACCACGTTGCACTGGCTGGTCTCAAACTCTTGACTTCAGGTGCCCACCTCGGCCTCCCAAAGTGCTGGGATTACAGGTGTGAGCCACTGCGCCTGGCTAGTTTCCACATTTTTAGATGGTTAAGAAAATCAGGCCGGGCGCGGTGGCTCAAGCCTGTAATCCCAGCACTTTGGGAGGCCGAGATGGGTGGATCACGAGGTCAGGAGATCTAGACCATCTTGGCTAACACGGTGAAACCCTGTCTCTACTAAAAAATACAAAAAAAAGCTAGCTGGGCGTGGTGGTGGGCGCCTGTAGTCCCAGCTACTCGGGAGGCTGAGGCAGGAGAATGGCGGGAACCCGGGAGGCGGAGCTTGCAGTGAGCTGAGATCCGGCCACTGCACTCCAGCCTGGGCGACAGAGCGAGACTCCCTCTCAAAAAAAAAAAAAAGAAAAGAAAAGAAAATCAAAATAAGAATATTTTCTGGTACATAAAAATGACACAAAACTCACATCTCTGTGTCCATAAATGAAGTTTCATTAGAACGAAGTCATTCATTTGCTTATATATTGTCTATGACTGTTTTCATGCTACAACAGAATTAAGTAGTTGTGAAAGTCTCAAATACTTCCAATCTGGCCCTTTGCAGAAAAAGTTTGCGATTTATAACTTAAACTGCAGCATATACATTCATCTTATCCTAATAAAACTCCTAAGGGTTGATTATAATACACTTATATGGGCTGGGCATGATAGCTCCTGCCTGTAATCAATCCCAGCACTTTGAGAGGCCGAGGTGGCAGATCACCTGAGGTCAGGAGTTCGAGACCAGCCTGGCCAACATGGTGAAACCCCATCTCTACCAAAAATACAAAAATTAGCTGAGCATGGTGGCAGGCACCTGTAATCCCAGCTACTTGGGAGGCTGAGGCAGGAGAATCATTTGAACCTGGGAGGCGGAGGTTGTAGTGAGCCAAGATCATGCCATTGCACTCCAGCCTGGGCAACAAGAGCAAAACTCTGTCTCAAAAAAAATAAAAATAAAAAAAAACTTGTATATAAACTATAAATAGGAAAACGCTGAAAGAGAAACACTGTTCTTGTGGAATTTGGAATTTTCAATGTATAAAAATAATATTGGCAATTCCTCCTTGTGTGTACACAGCTGACATTCAGCTTTCAAACCCAGAAGGACTAACAATCTCTCGATTTCACCATTCGACCTCTGCAACTATCTATGCTAAAGAAGATAAAATTGGCCGGGTGTGGTAACAAAAATTAGCTGGGCATGGTGGCACATGCCTGTAATCCCGGCTACTCAGGAGGCTGAGGCGGGAGAATCACATGAAGCCCGGAGGCAGAGGTTTCAGTGAGCCGAGTGGTGCCACTGTGAGACTGTCTCAAATAAAATAAAATCTTACCTTCTGGGTAAGATACTTTCTGAACCCAAAATATCTGGGACAAATGGTCTGACAAGTCTGAGTGCCATGGGAGCAAAAGGATATTTTATGAAACTGAGACGCACTAGAGAACCCTAAGATACACAGCTGTGATAGTCACAGGCCAGACTTCCACAGAGCTGCGGGCCAAGCAGGTTAACAGACACTTGCTTTCACTGGCAGTGACTTTTGGTAAAAAGAGTTAAAAAGACATGAATTACTTGTAACCTTAGGGGTTTAAATTAGTGTGTTATTGGACTGTGAATCTGGTGATAAAGGCATTGGAAAGGTCAAGCTGCCTGCATGGATCATTCTCATACTGTGAACATTAAATTTAGCATCTTGACATGTGGTACTTCTCAAAAAAGTACCTAGTCCCAAATCAGTTTCCTAAAAACATGTGGACTGTGAAAGTATGATTCAGGAATCTGGTATGTTAGTTAAAAAAATAAATAAAAAATAAGAAGTATTAAAGTATGAAGTCAAACATGTTAATGGAACTAGATCACACACACTTATTTTTAGGATTTGCACATATATTTTAAAGGCATCTTTGTATTGACTTTTACTAGCGCAATTCAGACAAAAGGGACATCAAAGCTAACCTAACAGCCAATGATGGGCAAAAAAAAAAAAAAAAAAAAAGCCAACCCAAGTTGCATTTTGAGGGCCTGTTTAGGAAAGATTTATGCTCTATCACAGAGGTCAGGCACTTACCTCTGTTTCTCTCTCTTCATTATTCAGCTGCCTTCACAGATTGGGAAAGTTCTCATTTCATTCAAGACTGCCTCATCAGTATAGTTCTTTTTTTCTTTGTTTTTTTGAGATGGGGTCTCGCTCTGTTGCCCAGGCTGGAGAGCTGTGGCGTGATCTCAGCTCACTGCAACCTCCACCTCCTGAGTTCAAGTGATTCTCCTGCCTCAGCCCGCTGGGTGGCTGAGATTACAGGCGTGTGCTAACACACCCGTTTTTTTTTTTTTTTTTATTAGAGACGGTGTTTCACCATGTTAGTCAGGCTGGTCTGAAACTCCTGATCTCAAATGATCTGCCTGCCTTGGCCTCCCAAAGTGCTGGGATTACAGGCATGAGCCACTGTGCCCGGCCTCATTAGTATATTTCTTCTTTGATGCCTTCCCCTGGCAGGTGATGTGCATATATGCACTGATACCCAAAGTCCTACCACTTTCATAGGCCATTTCAGAATGGTCATTGTGCTCCCCAAATTCCTAACATCAGAGCCCACTCCTACCGTAGCATTATCAGTGCCAACAATGCAGGAAATTGCTCATTTTTTGGTCAAACGTGAAAGAGAAAGACATGAATAGCAAGAAGCAACAGACCCCGATATACTAAATAAGGCTAAGTTACTACATCATGCTAGGACTACAAACCTTCAAAGCAATGTTTCTTCACACAACTGCCTTATTATTCATTAAGACACTGTAGTAAACGGCCTCAGAATTGTCCATTTGAAATACAATGCTGAGGAGCTAGTGGCGTCGACAGGTTCGAGGCGATTCGAGCTCCAGCTAGGATGATGGAGGTTGCTTGCAATGACCATCTGGGGAAGAAGGTCCACGCTAAATGCAACACGGATGATACCACTGGGGACCTTAAGAAGCCGATTACAGCCTAAACTGGCACCCGTTGGAACAAGATTGTCCTGAAGAAGTGGTACATGATTTTTAAGGACAATGTGTCTCTGAGGGACTATGAAATCCACGATGGGATGAACCTGGAGCTTTGTTATCAAAAAATGAGAATGCTCTTCTTCCTACTGCCCCACTCTCCTCTCTCATCCTCACCCCCACACTGGGATAGATGCTTGTTTGTACAAGCTCACCTTAATAAAGACTTAGATGTTGAAAAAAAAATAAAAAATAAAAGACAATGCTTTGGGAAGCTGAGGGGGGCAGATCACTTGAGGTCAGGAGTTTGAGACCAGCCTGGCCAACATGGTGAAACTCCGTCTCTACTAAAAATTAAAAAAAAAACATTAGCCGGGCACGGTGGCTCACACCTGTAATCCCAGCACTTTGGGAGGCCGAAGTCGGTGGATCATCTGAAGTCAGGAGTTCAAGACCAGCCTAGCCAACATGGCAAAACCCCGTCTCTACTAAAAATACAAAAATTCGCCAGGTGTGGTGGTGCGTGCCTGTAATCCCAGCTCCTCGGGTGGCTGAGGCAGGAGAATTGCTGGAACTTGGGAGGCGGAGGTTTCAGGGACCCAAGATTGTGCCACTGCACCCCAGCCTTTGGGTAACAGAGCAAGACCGTCTCAAAAAATAAAAAAAAAAATTAGCCGGGCATGGTGGTGGGCGCCGGTAGTCCCAGCTACTAGGGAGGCTGAGGTTGCAGTGAGCCATGATCGTGCCACTGCACTCTAGCCTGGGTGACAGAGCAAGACTCTGTCTCAAAAGAAAAAAAAAAAAAGACAATGCAACTGGTGTAAAGTGAAAGATCTCCTTTTGACTCTCAAGTTCCTATTTTCTTCATTTCTCCTTAGTATTCTTAAAGCTTGCATCTCCTGAGCAAGCTGTAAAAGCCAGAAGAAGCTTTTTCTTGTGTTCACATTATTTTCTCACATTCACTAGTCTCTAAAGTAGATGCAAAATGAAGAAAAATAGGCCAGGTCTGGTGGTTCATACCTATAATCCCAGCACTTTGGGAGGCTGAGGCAGAAGGATCACTTGAGCTCTGGAGTTTGAGACCAACCTGTGCAACAGAGTGAGACCTCATCTCTACTAAAAAAATTTTTTTTTAATTTGCTAGGTGTGGTGGCACATGTCTGCAGTCCCAGCTACTTGGAGGATGAGGAGGGTGGATCACTTGAGCGCACAAGGTCAAGGTTGCAGTGAGCTGTGATTACGCTCCTGCATTCCAGCCCTGGCAACAGAGCAAGACTCTGTCCCAAAAAGAAAGAAAAAACCACTATGTGCCTGTAGGTTAAAGATGAGAAAACAGTGAGCATTCCCTCTACTAATCCACCCCACCTGGAGTGATTCACAAGCGAGGAAAGGGGCTAGCTTAGCAAGGGAGTGTGTCCAGAGCAAGCGCAAGATAGGGCAGCTGCTCCCTCCCTTCTTTTGAAACAAAGAAATGTAAGTTCCCCAAATGAAAAGATGGAGAGAGAGTATCTAAATCTATAAAGACACCACTCATTAACTCTTGGTAAGCTAGCTTCTTTCCTCTGCTTCTCACAAACGCAACAACCTATAAAGCATTTAAAGCAGTATTTCAGACAAATTAGAAAAGAGCTTGGAAAAAATTAACTGTCATTGCAAACTATACAACTGACATAAATTTGGTAAGTGGGAAATTCTCAGAAAATAATAAAAATGAGGAGTCAGGCCGGGTGTGGGGGGCTCACACCTGTAATCCCAGCACTTTGGGAGGCTGAGATGGGAGGACTGCTAGAGCCCAGGAGTTCAAGGATGCGGTGAGCTATGATCGTGCCACTGCACTCCAGCCTGAGCAAGAGTGAGACCTTGTCTTATTAAAAAAAAAAAAAAAAAAATGAAGTGTCTATGTTATTTTGCAAGCTAGTAAGTGATACTGTTACTAGTTGCTCAAGAGGTGTGATCTTGTAAGAAAATGTCCCTCAGAATGGCAAAGGGGAAAAATCATGTTAAAGGAGAAAATAAACATGCAAACAATAGTAGAAACCACATTAATTAGCTATGTGAAGGGGAAAACAATGGCCTTTT
>NW_012114788.1:1318111-1325672 GCF_000951035.1 Colobus angolensis palliatus | reverse complement strand
AGGCTGGTCTCAAACTCCTGACCTCAAGTGATCCGCCTGCCTCAGCCTCCCAAAGTGCTGGGATTACAGGTGTGAGCCACTGTGACTAGCCCCTTTTAGACTTTTTCTATGTATTTTTTACACAGCTGCAAACACAGTGTGTGTATAATTCTATATATTTTTCACACTTGTTATAAGGTATGGACTTCTTCATCAATTACGGAAACATTCTAAATAGCTGGATTATATTCTATTATCCTATTGCTGGCTATCTCCTTTTGTTTTATTATTTTACTTTTCAGAGACAGCGTCTTGCTGTGTCACCCAGGCTGGACAGTGCAGTGGTACAATCCTAGCTCACCGCAGCCTAGAACTGCTGAGCTCAAGTGATCTTCCTGCTTCAGCCACATAAGTAGCTGGGACTACAGGTGTATGCCATCATGCCTGGATAATTTTCATTTTTCTTGTAGAGATGGGGTCTTGCTATGTTGCACAGGCTAGTCTTGAACTCCTGGCCTCAGCCTCCCAAAGTGCTGGGATTACAGGCATAAGCCACCATGCCCAACCTGGCTATCTCCATTTATTTGTGGCTACAAACAAAAGACTATCTTTCTACATAAAATTTTTCTCCATATTTAGGATGTTTTCGTTAAGATAGACTTCCCAGAATTAAATGTTACAAGGTCAAAAACATGTATGTGTGTCTATGTATAAAGGGTTTTTTCGAACCTACTGATATATCAAAATCACCAAACTTTCCTACTCTATGTGGAATAAGATCATTTAGTTAAGCACTATGTCTTTTTACAACATTAGAAATAATGACTAAATGTTGAATATAACCCTGACTAATCATTCACAGTTTGTTAGAGCTTTCAAGTTCTTAGGTGAAAATTACTGTGTCTGGGATGTTGGCTTTCTGGCTTAGAAGTGCTGAAGGCCCATAAATATATCAGACGTCAAGTTCTCCTTGACATAGGTGTAGGAGCCAACCAACACATCTGGACTTGGGTGTTATTAAGGCCGCTACTTAATAATGCAGAGACAAGAAAATGTTGCAAAAATTCAGGTAATAAAGAGTTAAATGAATAACTGTGTGAACAGTCACACGAGGCATATGCAGACTGGCCAAAATTCCTATGTACCTTTGCACTGAATATCTTTAGTGCAAGGGCATACAAAATACTTTTAATTAATTCTGCAACTTAAGGTGAATATAAAAACATGAACTGGCTGGGCACAGAGGCTCACACTGTAATCCCAGATCTTTGGGGGGCTGAAGTTGGAGGACTGCTTGAGGCCAGGAGTTCAAGACCAGCCTGGGCAACACAGAGGAAGGGTAAGAATTCAGAAATTGTTACCCAGATATCAATTAACCTTGTCTTAGACTGTAAGCTGTTATGCAGATGAAAAGAAAAGTTCAGTAGAAAATACTCAAAGGAAGCAAAACTGAGAGACTTTACTCAGAGGAGCTCCAGAGAGTCATTTTTATCAGTCTTCCCCACAATTTCTCAGAAATGTATTTGTATTTCCTATTTTTCACTCCTCTCATCTCACCATCTTATTCTTTCCAAAATACAACTAAGAGATGTACAAATGCACTAATGTGAATGGTCTTCTAATTTTACAACTCTATCCATATATATATATCTCAAGTATAGATTTTTAAGATAATACTCTAAAACAACCAACATAACTATAATGCGAGTGTATCTAAAGTTACCAGGGCACAGAGATATCATATTTAGCTTTTTCTTATTTGTAATTATGTATCTCAAGTTGAAAACTACACTGAGGTCACCAAACTACAGTAAATTTTTCTGTCTTTATTTATTTATTTAAAGACAGGGTCTCGCTCTTATTCAGGCTGGAATGCAGTGGCATGAACACAGCTCACTGCAGCCTCAACCTCCTGGGCTCAGGTGATCCTCCTGCCTTAGCCTCCCATGTAGCTGGGACCCCAAAAGCATGCCACCACACCTGGCTAATTTGATTTTTTGTAGAGAAGGGGGTCTTAATACAACTTTGTTGCCCAGGCTGGTCTGGAACTCCTGGGTTCACATAATCCTACTGCCTCGATCTCCAAAAGTGCTGAAATTATGAGTGTGAAACACTGTGCCCAGCTCTATTTTTTTTTTTCCAGACAGAATCTCATTGTGTCACCCAGGCTAGAGTACAGTGGCACAAACACAGCTCACTACAGCCTTGACCTCCTGGACTCAAGCAAACCTCTCACCTCAACCTCCTATATAGCTGGGACTACAGGTGTGAGCCATCACACCTGGCTTTTTTTTTTTTTTTTTTTTTTTTTTTTGAGATGTAGTTTCACTCTTGTTGCCCAGGCTGGAGTGCAATGGCGCGATCTCAGCTCACCGCAATCTACACCTCCCAAGTTCAAACGATCTCCTGCCTCAGCCTCCCAAGTAGCTGGGATTACAGGCATGCGCCACCACGCCCAGCTAATTTTTTGTATTTAGTAGAGACAGGTTTTCACTATGTTGGTCAGGCTGGTCTTGAACTCCTGATCTCAGGTGATCCACCCACCTCGGCCTCCCAGAGTGCCGGGATTACACGACTGAGCCACCACTCCCGACTGAGTATTCCTTTTATACAAACAATTCTCAATATGAGAGACAGAAACCAGAGGACTTCACTCACATCTGTACAGAAATACTTCAGAAGACAAAAGAACTCAAGATCACAGTACACAGCAGTTATTTATTTAAATACTTGAAAAGGCTGATGATGGAAAAAATAGGTTTATCATGAGAGTTTATATTCATTAGATTTATCATTTAAAAAATTACTGCCTCTAGGTTATCCTAGCCTGATATAGAACACTTGGTGACACATGCAGTTACTGTAATAGACTATAGTAGACACAGCCATTGTAGAATGATTTACACTTGGGAGGAAATTCAACAGTAGTAAGGGTGACTCTTTATTTAAACTAAAAACATTGGTAATATACAAATTTTATTTTTCCATTTCATTGAAAGGGCTATAAAATTCAACATACTGACAAAAGAAGCAACATAATCACATAGATAACGTCTCTACTAGTTGCTTTTACCTTACTTCACCCTTAAAGGTGAGCTGCACACTCAGCTACACAATTTTCTAGACTGTGCGATGGCTTCAAGGCTGGCCTACCACAACTGACTGAAAAAAAGTCATGTTGGTAAGCTGACACTGCTTATGTTTTTAAAAACGGAGAGAGAATGGCAAATTGTGCCTCATGTCCTTATAGAACCCAAAGGATCATTTTGAGTAAATGCGAAATAAATAAAGTGATCCATGAGTAAATACAATCTCTGGGCTAACTTAAACCTAGGAGAGTGAGCCAAGTGAGCACTAACAATACCATTTAGAAATGTCTAGAAACACCATTTCTAGAACTCAGCTTGGGAGACCATATCTTACCTGAATATGTACATATATTTACAAAATATTCCCTTTTGGCCTCTGGAATTTAGCCATTTTAGTTTGGCTGTTAGCTGTTTTCTTTCCATATGCTAGCCAATACTGCAGTTATAACTATCATTAAAATACTCTTATGCATGAATTACAAATATTAATAAAGTAACTCTGCATGTATAAATATCTCAATATTTCTAGCAGAACTTAAAGCATTCAGAATGTACATAAAAGTATTTGATTTTGGTAGGGCCAGTATTTCTTTTTATATCATCGCTGTTTCAGTAATGCTTTGTACATAGCAAAGCCCAAAACTGCAAAAACAGTAGCACCAAAACTTGCTCGAAGCCAAAACGTGGAGCTCTTGAGGTCAGCTTGTGTCACGTGCCTGTAGTCAGAAAATATAATTATTACTTAAAACATGATTAGTATGAAAACCTATACCAGTTATTTAGCAGTCTACTTTTAGGTAAGTATTAGTACACTTGTCAAGCTAATTGCATACAGTAATGTTTATCAAAAACATTGATCAATATAGCCACGTATATAATTACTTAATCATTACTTTAAGAAAATGACATAATGTAGACACTAATAAAGACAATTAGCTACTTTGTGGGAGTAGACGTCCAAATTTGTAAACGTTTTTTTCACACGGGAAATAAAGAAGTTAGACAAATCAATCTAGCATTTTATAATACCGTCATGGTCCTTCAAAATGAAAATTAAGGCGGTGTTCCCACAATTTTGAGGATCATATTCATGGTTAAATAATGTGCAATCTCCTATCCCCAAGAACTGAAAGCTATTTTGTAAGCAGTTAAGTGACAAGTGACAATACTTTTCTAAGAGAAATGATTAAAGTCAACTTTGGAAACACAGCCTCATAAAAATTTACAGAAAACGCCCCCCCAAAAAACCGAAAGGGGGAGGGGAAGATTTATCAGTCTGCATTAATTTGGTTACTGCTAATTAAAGAGAAAAAAAAACAATCCCTGGTGTTAGTCAGACAGGCAGTGATAATGGTACCAACTAACGGACATAATGTAACGTGATGGATTGAAAGGCAATGACATAAAGGAAGCCATAGTATGCATGACAAGGGACAGCCTGTACCACAAACTGAGTTGTGAGCATGCTTAGTAAGTACCCTCAAGAGTCTCAAGTATGACAGCTTACCATGAAGAGGATAAAGCTCTAAAGAAAAGGTCAGAACATTTTATTTAAATGTCACTGAAGTCTTAGTTACTAAGTGAACACAATTGAGATGATGTAGAAAACTTAAAAAATTGGCCGGGTGCAGTGGCTCATGCCTGTAATCCCAGCACTCTGGGAGGCCAAGACGGGTGGATCACCTGAAGTCAGGAGTTCGAGACTGGCCTGGCCAACATGGTGAAACCCTGTCTCTACTAAAAATATAAAAATGAGCTGGGCATGGTGGTGGGTGCCTGTAATCCCAGCTACTTGGGAGGCTGAGGCAGGAAAATTGCTTGAACCTAGGAGACAGAGGTTGCAGTGAGCCGACATGATGCCACTGCACTCTAGCCTAGGTGACAAAGTGAGACTCCATCTCAAAAAAAAAAAGAAAGAAAAGAAAACTTACAAAATTAAGAGCTTAGAGAGACTGTCTAGTTTAGATTATTTTATAACTAAGTTAAACAGATTTGAAGCAAAAGTCAGATATCATTAAAAGACCAAGGTACTGACATATGCAAAAGAGTTAAGAGCCAAGAATTCAAACTGCACAAAACTACTTTGCCTCAGTAACAGTCAAAGTGAAGAGATTAGTTATCACAAAATAGAGTCTGTACATCCCTAGGACAAAAGTCTACAACACAAGCTAGAGTGCTCCATGCTTAACACCACAACGAAGCAAGACCCAACACTCCAATTCTCACCCTCACCAGTTTCTATTTTTAAAAAAATCACTCCTCACATAATTATTTCTTACAAAGCAAAGTGATATCACAGATTCATTCCAGCTTGCAAGTTAGTTTTTCCAACAGGCAGTGTTTTATTAAAAAAAAAGTCAGAGAAGAAAATGCTTAGGTTTTTCAAGTTGGAAAAATTCCAACAAGACCAACCCATACCTGGCTTCAAGAAAAAGTAGACCTTGAGATGACTCCATGAAGATGGAATCTTCTACAGAAAAAGTAGACCTTGAGATGACTCCATGAAGATGGAATCTTCTACAGGTGAGTAATACTGCCTTCGTCGTCTGCTAACAGCATGGCACCCCACTCAGCTACCCGGGCTCTTAACCTTTTATATACATGCATACAGTTTGCAGTTCACAGCAGAGCTCACAAAAAAGGGGACTCAAAATAACATCTCTCAATTATGCATCCCACACATAAATTGAGTTGCCACACTATATGATGGATCTCATGTTTTCTATATTTAAAATAAATGTATTCTACAGCAAATTGCCAAACTTAAAAAAAAATCTATCTGTATGTACTCTCTTAACAAACACACACACACCCACCCCAGACAAGGAAACCTAAAGCTGTTATATATCTTCTCTAAACACCCCTATGAGTCTGGTCTTGGTACATCTGAAATACCAAGTCCTCTAAACCAATACCATAAGCAGTACCTGACAACATGTAGTAACCATAAGTATTCATCAGAAATGAGGTTAACGACTATTAGTCATGAAGTTTACAGATGATTATAACTTTGGATTATCAAAAACTACAAATATATATCTGTGAAAAAATTGAGTCCAACATCCCAAACTCATAGACCACCATGGATCTATGACAAGAGTAACAAAAGTTTACAACTCCAAGTCAATGCAGATGTATAGAGTTTAAAGTCAGATCACAGGCTAAAGGTGCATTAGACGTTTCTCTTCATCTTTGGTCTCCCTGTGATTATCACGCATCTACACTGACGGATTTTTTAAATTTTATTTTTAAATTTTTACATTTATTTTTTAACTTAGGAGGAAAAAAGAATTAGGATTTAAGCTAGCTATAATCATACTGAAATCAATCAAAATGATTACTCATAAATAGTCTTCAAATATGGATATCTGTTTCACAGAGCTCCCTGTGGTTTTCTGTTTGTTTATAGAGATGAAGTCTCACTATGTTGTCCAGGCTGGTCTTGAACTCCTGAGCTCAAGCAATCCTTCCACCTTGGCCTCTCTAACTGCTGGAACTACAGGCTGGTCTCCCCTGTGTTTTAAGATACATGAAATAATATATTCTGACTGATCTTATTGCTTAGTTTTCTTTTGCATTTCAAGATTAATATAGATACATGTTCAAGATACAGTTAGTTTAAAACTTAAGGTAACTATTACCTTATAAAATATATTTCAATGGCTCTATCAATGTTACAGTAGCTGTTTAAGACACTTTTAGATATGGAAAGTTACTTACAGAACTATTTTACACCTTTACCACCTGCATTTAAAGGCTGCACTACCAGGTTCTATTTATAAAAGAGAAAGCATTTAAAATGGAGGGCACACTTACCATGGCTTAACTGATACTATTTCAGCAGAGAATAGTGTGGTCTCACATGTATTCCAAAAGTATCAAAAACTAATTCATGTTTGTCCTTTCAGTTCTCAAACAGAGGCAAGTAACAGTTTCATAAAGCTTCTGGCTCATTTATTTATTTATTTATTTTTATTTTTTTGGAGACAGATGAATTCTCACTCTGTCACTAGGCTGGAGTGCAGTGGTGTGATCTCAGCTCACTGCAACCTCCGCCTCCCAGGTTCAAGTGATTCTCCTGCCCCAGCCTTCCGAGTAGCTGGGACTACAGGTGCATGCCACCACGCCCAGCTAATTTTTGTATTTTTAGTAGAGACAGGGTTTCACCATGTTGGCTACGATGGTCACAATCTCCCGACCTCAGGTGATCCACCCACCTTGGCTTCCCAAAGGGCTGAGATTACAGGCGTGAACCACCATGCCCAGCTGCTTCTGGCTCATTTCTAAACTTAAGCAGAAACAATTCTTCCACAATTCAAAAGCATAATTCTTCAAAATGACTTACAGAAAATACCATCTTAGAATAACTTATAGTATCTTATTGCATAGTTTTCTTTCTTTCTAAAGTTTATTTTCAAAGATAAAAAAAGTTAATATACACTCATTAGAAAATAAGGTAAAGTAAGAAAAAATTACCCAAGGCAACAAATTAA
>NW_012114788.1:1304876-1318061 GCF_000951035.1 Colobus angolensis palliatus | reverse complement strand
ACTTTTCGTAGAGACAGGATCTCACTTTGTGACCCAGGCTGGTCCCGAACTCCTGAGCTCAAGTGATCCTCCTGCCTTGACCTCCCAAAGTGCTGGGATTAGAAGCATGAGCCACTGCACTTGGCCCTTTTCTATTTTCAAATATTCCACTTAAAAAAAAAGTCTTCTGAGGCCGGGCATGGTGGCCCATGCCTGTAATCTCAGCATTTGGGAGGCAGAAGAAGCCAGATCACTTGAGGTCAGGAGTTCAAGATCAGCCTGGCCAACATGGTGAAACCCGTCTCTACTAAAAATACAAAAAATTAGCCAGGTGTGGTGGTGCATACCTGTAATCCCAGCTACTTGGGAGCTGAGGCAGGAGAATCGCTTGAACCTGGGAGGTGGGGGTTGCAGTGAGCTGAGATAGGGCCACTGCACTCCAGCCTGGGCAACAAAGTCAGACTCTATCATAAAATAAAATAAATAAATAAAATTTAAAAAAATAAAATAAAATATTAGAAATTAAAAAAAAAAGTCTTCTGAACTCTCTGCTTTTATTTCTCCACATTTCAATCTGGTGAAGTATTTTCTTTCTTTTTTTTTTTTGAGATGGAGTCTTTGCTCTGTCACCAGGTTGGAATGCAGTGGTGTGATCTCAGCTCACTGCAACCTCCGCCTCCTGGGTTCAAGCAATTCTCCTGCCTTAGCCTCCTGAGTAGCTGGGACTACAGGTGCGCACCACCACGCCCAGCTAATTTTTTTTATTTTTAGTAGAGATGGGGTTTCACCATGTTGGCCAGGATGGTCTCAATCTCTTGACCTCATGATCTGCCCTCCTTGGCCTCCCAAAGTGCTGGGATTACAGGCATGAGCCACAGTGCCTGGCCATATTTTCTATATCTACTTTTAATAATAATGCCACTATAGCTAATAACAATTTTAATAAGGACAGTTCTCCTAACTGAGCCAATAGGCATAAAATATTTCAATAGGATATTTATTAGGATAAATATTTAATAGGATAAAAGAGGTTAAGGAATCAATATACAGTGTCTAGCAGCTTCAACACAAACCACAAGCAAGCTGTTAACTGAGCATGCCTAAATAGTAACACACTTTGGGAAAGGACACAGGTGTGCACTAATGTCAAGAAATGCTTCACCAAGCATTAGAAGAATCTGAATTTACAGATGATCATGAATACAAAGGAAATGCTCCAATATCTATATGTTAACTAGTGATACTTAAAGATCAGGTAAGACAAACTTCACCTTGTCATGTCCTTTAATATATTAACCAAATGACAAAAAATTTAAAAATTATAAGCAGCAGCAGCTTACTTAATGAAATCTATTAAACTCTTGTATAACTTTAAATATATAACTATGTATACAAATTCACAAACAATCTTATAAGGACCTTCATACAAGGGAATAAATAAGTTTCATAAGAAACTAACGCAGGACTTCCTTGGATAAAATATTTTACTATAACGTAATATTCCAAGGACTCTTAGATTTCCAACATTTAACAACATTAAGATTTTTAGAAACCTATCCTCTTCATAAGGCAATCCTATGAAAAAGCAGTTCATTTTTGTCTGACAATAATAAAATCCTTTCTTCAACAAAGGACTCCTATATTAAGTAATGAATTCACGCTACATAAAGGAAGAACTTGGGTGATTATTAAAGCAATATGGGTGAATGAAGTAAGTCATTAATGAATGGCTTAAATGTCACACATATATTTAATCTAAAAATACATTATAAATAGGGTAAAAAATGCAATAGGTATGCTGTCCATCACGCTTTTGGGCCTCTGTAAATACTCAGTGTGAACTATGCACTTGGTTGTCAAACTCTAATGCTGCCACTGAACTTAAGAAGTAGCACAAACCAACAATGTATATGGCTAATGCAAATAATAAAATAGAATGAAAGAAATCCTAAAACCAAAATATGCACAAAGGAAATCACGCCCAAATAACAAACTGTAAAATAAACAATATTTGATTAAATAACAGTTAGAGGAAGTGGTGGGATTATATACAAAAACCTAGCTGGGAAGGAGATTGAGAGTATTAAAAAATTACTAAGTGACACAAACAAACAAATGAAAACAAACATCTAAAAAAAAGAACAAATTCAAGTTCACGACACACTACAATCTAGAAACATTCTCATGCAAAGCAGGAGTGTTCTCAAATCAGAGTAATAAATACTTAATAAATAAAAATCCTGGGTAGTTCAAACCAACAATCAAGCTCATCTATATATAATCACTTTCAAATTTAAAAGATATTTAAAATTTAAAATATATTCAAAAGATCTTTTTCTCCAGTAATGTAATTTATACTACTTGAAATGAAAGCAGTCCCAAAGATTAAAATCATCTGACCACATGTTAATCATCCTCCAAATGTATTTAAATTCAAATAATTCTAGTTATTCATAAATTAGTCTAAAGGAAAACATAAACCTATCCAGATCTAAGAGTGAGATCATAATTACCAAGAGAAAGATTACATGTGAGATAGATGTGTGTTTAACACTACTCTCACATGTCAAAGTCAATATACATTCAATTAAATTGGAAATAAATTTTATTATTTCTATATTTAAAGTATATAATGTTAGTAAATAAGTTCAAGAAAAAAGACAGTTTTTTTTTCTCATAAAAGGAAAAACACTTGCAGAAATTAACCTCTTGAAACTGCCTGAATTCATTAGCAGGTTATGTAGCACTTTACTTTTTAGCATGAAGGACTAACATCACTGAAAATATAAGCAAAGTTTAAAAATGTTTTTCTTAGAGACATAATATTTAGAAAGATGCGTAAAAGCAGATTCCATATCTTCTTCATTTTCAAATTTTGCCCCAGTTCACAGCAGGTTCCTATTCAAAGCAGGTACTTAAATTAAGTACTCTGAATGAATAAACCAAATCAAGGTGGGGTTAGGAGAGAGTAGGGTAATAAGAGAAAGTGGCCTCAATCAAACATGTATCATATCTGGTAGCAATCTGTATTTCAGTGACCAAAATTTTTACAAGTACACTAAAACAATTGCTGATTTGAGACCAATACTTGTCTACTAATTTAATTCTTTGCAGACATTCAATGAAACTTTTTACTTAAATAAAAATGACGGCTGGGCGAGGTGGCTCACACCTGTAATTCCAGCACTTTGGGAGGCTGAGGCGGGCAGATCACCTGAGGTCAGGAGTTCGAGACCAGTTTGAAACATGGCGAAACTAAAAATACAAAAGTTAGCCGGGCAAGGTGGCACATGCCTGTGGTCCCAGCTACTCAGAAGGCTGAGGCACAAGAATCACTTGAACCTGGGAGGTGGAGGTTGCAGTGAGCTGAGATCATGCCACTGCACTCCAGCCTGGGTGGCAGAGTGAGACTCCATCTCAAAAAACAAACAAACAAACAACAACAACAAAAAAAGACAAGCCTTTTAGAACTGCTCTTTTACAATTCTAAATCAAACACTAAGCATGGTAGTTCTGATATCTAAAAACAAAGACTTTGGACCTAGTGGTAGGTGAGAACCCTCCCTATGAATAAACTACAATGAAAAAATTTTAAACGACTTTTACTTAATCAGTCTTTTTTGTGCTTAACATTAGGATACGTCTAACACAGGAAACCAATAGTGATCAACTAATAACAGCTGCCAAAACCTGAGAAGTTAACAGGGAAAAGTGGTTCTATTCTCATCCCACCACCCAATAACTTTTTCCAATTTTTCATGGGAAAGGAGTAAAATGGTGGTGGTGGTGATGGGACCAGAGACATTTTCATTCTGTAGGCGTCCTTTTCCTAGGCCTCCATTTTCACAACTAGGCCATACCTTAAGACTGAGGTTGCAAGCTGGTGGACTATAAACATGCTTTGCTCTGATTAGTACTTTAAAAATTTGTTAATTAATTGCTAATCTCTAAATATCAGGAAATTTCACACCAAAGCCTTGATTTCCAGTCTCTTGTAAAACCAGAAAATCTGGCAACACTAGACCTGTACAACAAATGGTCAGAGCTGAGTGGTGGCTGCCTCTTCTAGACAGTGCCTGTCACAGTCCCCACCTCTCCTTGTTTCTTATACTTGGCCACCTTCATTCTTTTACATTATCCATCCAAGACCTGTGGGCACTGAGTTTTTGGCCCCCACCTACCTATCTTACTTACCTTTCATAAAGTAGAAGAAACTCCAGTATGCAGCCCCTAAAATTCCACTGTACTTCTCTTAAATAATTGAAATACTAACGGGGATAAGGAAGGAGCTGTTTGAAAAGTACACTGGATCCTCTACTTGTTGTTTTCATTCTTTCCATTCTTGATTACCAGATGTCAGGATGTGTGCTGACATTACCATTAAATTACTACCAGTTTATAAACAGGTATGACCAAAACTTACTGATTTCTCTTTGAGGGTCACTATATAATTTACTATGCGCAATTGTATTCATTTAATGCACATCCTATTTCATTTGAAAGCTAACTAAACCAATTTTATTTGAAAGCTAACTAAACCAATCTAGGAATAAAATTGTCACCAGGGACACAGACGATGAATCAATCTGTAATTATGGACAATCAAGAGTTTCTAGAATAGGTAAAAAAAAAAAAATAGGTGGTTTGTGATCTGCAATTATGGGGAACCAAGGTGAGTCCACCAAAATAAGATATCAAATAGATGTTGCTTGCTAATTAGATAAAATTATGATATTGGTAGATCAGAGGAATATGGAAGAAATTATATACTGATTTTAGAAAAATCCTTCATGAAATATCTGATAAGACAGGAAGATAAAATGTGGGCTGGATAATAACATATTTTTCATTGACTGAAAAATCCTTTCCCAAGAATTTTGAACCTGTCATTATACTATACGGCTTGCTCAGTTTAGTACTCTCCCTCTTTCCAACCTCTGGGTATTCAACATCATTTTTTTTATCAGTAACTTGAAAGACAGTACATATCTACCAAATTTGCAAATAGCACAATGCTTAGAGAGATATATAATGGACAAATGGCAGAAATAATGTTTGAAATGATTGAACTAGAACAAATGGATCAAAAAGAAGAATATGACATTTAGTAGAGATATGTATGTATCTGCATTTAGATTTAAAGCATCAACTAAAAAATGCCAAATACACAATTAGAAAGGAGGGGACATCTGTCTCTTCATATGAAAAACATCTGACTTTAATTAACCCCAAGATAATATATGTCAACAGTGGGATGGGACTGCCAAAAAGTTAATTCATGCCCTAGATAGATGCTGTCCTAATTGTGAAACACAGCTGCCCACTGTTCTGGACTAGTCACACTACAACTGCAACACTGCTTTCTATTCTTGGTGGCACCTTTTAAGAGGTACTGTGAAAACCTAAGGGGCTTTCAGATGAAGACAACCAGGAATGATGAGTTCACTAAACCATCTAATTTAAGAAAAGGCTGAAAGAAATGGGGATGTTCTACCTGGAGAAGAGAAAATTAGGGGAGACATGATGGCCGTCTTCAAATGCCTGAAGGATTGCTATGTTGAAGAGGGAGTAGAATAGTCGTATGTTGTTCTAAAGGGCAGAACAAAAACTAAAGAGAGAAAGTTATAGGGAAAACATTTAGTTAAAAAAAAATAATAAAAGCAAAAGCAAAAACGCTTTCCAATGAGGCAAGCCATCAGCAGATAAACAGCACTCTCTCAGGAAGGCTTGCAGGAAGGCATTCTAACAGGAGGTTAGGCCAGATGAATTCCAGAATCTCTTCCAACTTAACGATTCCCAAAACTGGAGCACCTGAGTGTTGTTTGGTTTGAACTAGCCTTGCATTTTCTGTCAGTCATCATGAGAGAATCTGTCTATGTTACTACTTTACAAGGTGCTGAAGCACAGAAGCAGAACTTTGCCACCAAATGAGTGTGGTGATCCCTTCAAAGCAGTCACCTGAGATGGTTGCATTCTTATTCCAGAGCTGCTAGTGCTCGAAACATCACTGAAACTCTTAGAATGCCTTCAAAATCAGTTTCTGACTCATAGAAGAAATAAACTCACTGTTTCACAGGCACATCCACTATATTGCTGGTGGATACAAACTATGGTCATTTGATATAAAGTCTAGCCCTCAGTGAGTGTCCGAATGGTGAGCCAAATAACTGACCCATTTCTAACCAAAATTGAATATTTAGCTTGATCATCCATCTTAATCCAGCCCAGCTCCCAATGACTTTTAAATGATTTCAAAAACCTAATGCATACAAATATGACATCAGGTACAAATTAGTATTTAGCTCTTAAATGCTCAAAAAATGTAAAACTGTTTTGAACAAAGGTAGCATGATCAGAATAAGAATACAACCTTCCAAGGTTATTGCTTTGAGGGAATATATGCATCCTTTTTTTTTTCTCTTTCTTTCTTAAAAGTGTATTACTTTATAGGATTACTTCATGCTTTTGGTTCAATTATAAAGACCTAAACAATCAGTACTACAGATCTTTTCCTCTTTTCCATATTCTTTGAGTTCTTAAAGTTGGTTATTATCCTCATGTCTAGAAACCATGTTCTTTCAAATAAACACTCCAGGTGCTTAAAAGTAAAAGTAGATTATAATTATAAATGGTTTCAAGAATAGAATATTTTTTCAAACCCAAAATACTGTTCGCATTACTATGGTTTTAATGAGATATATTATTTCAATGTAAGCTGAGTACAGTATAATATAATATCTTTCATTTAGGATCAATGTGTCTTTTCTTTACTACAAAAGTCCTAATCTATTTCTATTATTTCTATAACTCACAGCCAAAAGATTTTAATTTCCCTATACATATTATCTTTTAATAGGAAAGATAATTTATCTTCCTTATGAAAAAAATCATCCAAAATCTTATTTTACAGTCCTCTAAATATACCTATTAATTTAAAAACATTATTAAGGATGCTTTCAAAACTAAACATTGTCATCACAGTGAGAATTTTAGTGGAAGTTAGTTGGGCATCAGTCAGCTTGTCTTTGTAGTGAGTATCTGTATAATAAATAGTTATCCGCTTTTTTCTTTTGTATTTTAACAGAATGCCTGGTACCCAGTAAATAAAGTTAAGAACCTGTTAAGAACTGCAGTGAAGATTTTGTTCTTTACAGATTGCAGCAAGTCTGAGTTGAGGAAGTTCTGACAGATGCAAAATGTACACCTGTTGCAGGTGCACATACAGCGTAACCGGGCATGGCTGCGAAAACACACAGAAGGACAGGAGTTGAGTTCTTACTTACAAATATGGCACAAGTCAGGGTGTGCCAACTTAAAAAAAAAAAAAGACTTAGGCATAAGCAACACTCTGTAGAAAGGAAAAGGACAGTGTGGGGCATGCTAAAGTTGTGCAGAATTCCACATTTACCAAAAACACAATAAACAGTAATAGCTTCCTCCTCCCTCCCTGTAGAAAATCTAGGGAAAATTAGCTGACACTTTTGCTTTTTTTGGAGGGGGGATGGAATTATTATTACATGGATTTTTGTGGAATAAATATGCACAGCAATAGATGGCACCCTTGTCTAAATTAATAAAAAGAAAAACTGAGTAAGCCATAAGCACCCACCAAAAGGACAAAGTTTGCTAGCGTTTAAATAACCATTCCCTCCTCCTCCTCCCTCAGCATACACACATGCCTGAAAACCAGGAAGGAGAAGAATGATAAATACACAAATGAGTCAAAAGACAAGTATATTCAACCCTAAGAAGATGTGAACAACAACGTCTTTACTTCATCAAGCACCCTGGCTCTCAAAGGAACTAAATCAAGGTGCTTTACAAATTTCTACTCAAATAAAATATAGGGTTGATTTCATCTGCTACCCAAACACAGCAGCTAAATACGACAGTATGAAACTCTGGGTAAGGATGTAAAAATCAACAATGGATCCAATTGAAATTAGATATGAAATTTAGGGAGGCTTTCTGACTCCTTTCTGGTTGAGTAGAGTTGTACTAGTTGGTGCAGGCACAGGGGACAACCCATTTCACCTCAGCTCTAACTACCAAAGTAGGGGGTCTCCAATGACCGTTCAGTGGTCAGAGCCACTCATTCATACAAAGCCATCACACCACCCATGAAGAGGTACTGGCTCAGAACCCACTCAGAAGAGCACCACCTGATGAATCAATGACATCAATTCCTGTAACACCTGAACGTTTTTTTATAGGCTTCTCAGTCAAAGGACTGGCCCAATCTGACTTGGCTTAGCTTGTGAGATCTGATGAGACCACAGCACACGGTGGCATGGTTGTGGCGATTAGCAGCATTCCAATAATGCCTAATTCCCAACATGAAGAAAAACAAGAATTAATTTTAAAAAAAATTTTATAGGCTCAAGACATTCCTTTTTCTTTTTTTTTTTTTGACTTGTGATGATGAACAAATCACTGCTACTAAGTCACTGCCAGCTGTCATACTGGAATCCATCTGTTATTTTATAAATCAAATCTGATTCTTTAACATACACAAGGCTCCACCCACCAAAAAGGAGAGATGCAAAGTATGCTTAGCAACAGGCAGATGCTTCATGAGAAGTAGTTTGGGATTAACCGTATAAACAAGTGGTCCATGTATGTACATTTATCATATAACACACACACACACACACACGCGCACACACACACACACACAGAATTACAATAAAATGTTTTAAAAATGCAGATGTAAAAACACAGTTGCAGTTACTGTAACTACAAGATTAAAGAAGTACATTTATGTAGTAAGGAAGACAACATAATATACAGTTAGGCAGCAAGCCTGACCAAGCAGTGCGTTTCTACATAATTACTAAATGTTAATTATGGCAAGAAAGGAGATTTGGTCATTCTCTAAGAAAATATCAACAAAATCCCACAGAAGTCATAAAGAAAAAGTAACTTACAAAGTAGTTTTTAGAAAGACCCAGATTTTTCTCAAATTCTCTATTCTATCAGTGTGGCCCATGTCTCGGGAGAGTCTGTCTCTGTAATGATCCTCTCTGTAGATAACATACATGAGAGTTTTAAAGCAAAGGTAAAACATAAATAAGGTTTTGGTTATTCTATAATAATAGGAATGACTTGTCTTCGAATACAAATAGAAATTCAAGGGTTTGTTGCATCTAAAAAAAGTATTAGGTAATAAAATAGCAGTAAAGTTAACTCTGACTTTAAAAATCTGTACAAATCAACACCTTTTTGAAAAATGTCAGTCTTGGTTTATAGCAATGTTTGATTATTACTCTATTTTACACTACAGTTTTCATAAGAAGAAAAATAATTTAGAGACTAACATAAGAATAAGTAGAATAAGCTATAAAGTCCTGAGAAACGCACTGCCTGAAAAACTATTTTGTTACAAAACAGAATTTATACAAACACACTACTTGAGGGAAATGCCATTAAGAACCATGCAATTTTAAGGCAGTTAGTAAACTACAGAGATGACCACAGTTATGTGCTTGTGCATATGCATGTATAGATATATAATAAATGTACATGAAATTTGTGGCTCATAACACTTAATGTAAAACATTTATACAGTAGAAATTCCAATTACAACTACTCTTTACGGCACTTAAAAAAGACATATCCTGAACTCAAGCATACCCATAATTTCAACATAAATTAATAAAAGATTTTAGAAAAATTCATATACCTAAGGTCAATAACAGAAAAATGTAAAAATAAACTTTGTTCATATGAAAATGCTTTATAAGCATAAAACAACATGATGCCAACCCCATTTTATTCCAGTAAAACTATTTTTTAATGCTGGGTAGGGCGTTGTGTTTCATTGTACTATCCTATTAAGATAGTTAGAGCTTGCTCAAAAATATACAAATATTGCCAGAAGTATTGTTTATATCGTTTTATTGCGGCATTCAAACCAAACTTGCATTTACTCAAATTTGTACCTTCTCATTACAAAGTATCTTTCTGTTGCTGAACAATTCCTATGTGACAAAGATATTCCCTTCATGGCTAATAATGGCATGCAATGTTATGAACCATGCAACATGAAAATGAAGACAGAGCAAGTACTTACGGATACATGGCCATTGTTGTCAATTTAACAAAGATATCCTTACTGGGGGCATCAGCAGTATTGCAAGTGAAGGCTTGTGGTGGAGGCATTTTGTGTTTCCTGCAGAAATCAGTAGGTGAAATACTATATTCTTGTTTAACTTCATGCAGGTCTGACTTTGCAGCTACGATTAAGCAAGGTATTCTGCTGTCCATAAAGTGTTGCTATGGAATAAAAAATGAAATCAAAATCTGATAATAAGTTCAAAAATTACTATTTAATTAAATGTGAACCACACATTTCCTCCAGATAGGCAAAGCAACAGTAGTTTCAAAGCGAAAAAATGAACCAAAAGGCAAAGATTGGCAGTGGTCTAGGTAAATCTCATATAATAAATAAGACCCAGACCACTTTTCCAATGCTGATGACAAAACAGACCTATACTGATTCTTTAGATTACAATTTTTAAAAATATGTAATTAAAAGCACACATTAAACACACATATTTTGAAATATAAAGAAATCCACCTAAATTCTTCTATAAAAACTATTTTCATTTTTTCATATCACCTCTAGTCCTTGAGCACATGCATTTATATGGTGTTTGTATAGTTGCAGTCATGCTGGACATAATCACTTAAAAATGTAATATTGTGTCCTCCATATTCTTCAGAATTCAAAATCATTTTTAATTTTCCATTTATTGTTTTTAATTTATTTTTAAAATATTGTCTAATATTCCACTAGATTATTTTATCTTACTTCAGTAAATCATCGTCCATTGTCAGCCATCTTGATTATTTCCAGTTTTTTGCTATTTCATAATCTCTAAGTGACTGATAGACTTTCTAAGCTTCAGGTTTATCCCTTTCCTGTGGCTGTTATTCTTGGTATATTTGGCAATGTATAATCCATACGTACTACTCTTTTTTTTTCATCAGAGAGAAGGCAGACATATGTAACTTTAACAGTCAGGAAGACTTTGCATTAACGCAAAAGTTCTCAATCAAGAAGCACCTCAGAATCACATGTAGAAAACTTTTAGAAATATATAGGTCTGAGACTCTACCACTTTAGAACAAAACCAGAACCTTTAGGGATAGGGTAAAGGTGTATGTATTTTTAAAAAGCTCCACACATGATTTTGTTGCATTTTTGTGGTTAAGAAATACCGCACTGCAATTCCATAAAAACTCCATATGAAGTTACATTTAGTCATAGTCTGTAGGAGCAACAAACCTTAAAAATCCTGGCACAGTATTCAAAGGATTTGGGATTGCTGACATCATATACCAGGCACACAACATCACAAATGATCTCAGCTTCAGTCAGAAATTCTGATTCTGAGATATCATGCAACTTGTAAAAGAAAAAGACAATGAAATATATAAGTATCATAATATTGACATATTAAGTCACGATAGCTTATTACTTCCTCCCCTGGCCTTCCTAACTTTAAAAGTACTGGTTAAACATAACTTTTCAGGCCATTTTTAAAAGTAGAAAGTATAGACAAATAAGTATCTTCTGTTTCTGTAGACTAAAAATGGTGATTAAGATTCTGTGGAAGCTTAGCCAAGCACACTGACATGTGCCTATAGTCCCAGCTACTGGGGAGGCTAAGGCAGGAGAATCGCTTGAGCCTGGAAAGCAGAGGTTACAGTGAGCCAAGATCGTGCCACTGCACTCCAGCCTGGGTGACAGAAGTGAAACCCTGTCTCAAAAAAAAAAAAAAAAAAAGATTCTATGGCAGCTAGTATTAGTGAGTGACTAATGTGTGGCAGCAGGCCCTCTACATGCATTGTTTACATTCTACAGAAAAGGAGACGGGCTAGAAAGATTAAGTCAGCTGCCCATGGTACACATCTAGGAAATTATCAAATCAAAATTTGAACTCAGATATGATTCTCAAATCTATTTTCTTTCTACCACACCACCTTTTCTCCCCCACTAATCAAAAACAAAAAGCAAATAACTCTTTACAGTAAGGTCATTTTGCTCTGTTTCACTGCCACTCTTTGGTGTTTATTATAAAATTTCTTAAATATTCTATCTATGATATAATGATCTCCAACAAGAGTAAAATTCAGGGGTGGGCACTGTGGCTCACACCTGTAATCCTAGCACTTTGGGAGACTGAGGTGGGCAAACCACTTGAGCCCAGGAGTTTGAGACCAGCCCGGGATGGGGTTTCTCCATGTTGGTCAGGCTGGAGTGATCCACCCGCCTTGGCCTCCCAAAGTTTGCTGGGATTACAGGCGTGAGCCACCACACCCAGCCCATATAACTGTCCTTCTACTGTATTTCATGGTGTCTTTTCAGCCCTTCTTTTGTACTTTTTTTATTGTTTGTTTGATTTTATTGCTACTTGCAGAGCAGGGCTAACCCATAGGCAGTGTGCCTAGAGTAGCCTATACATTTTTAAGGCTAACATATTTGTTAAATATTCCCTTCCCTGCTAAATAAACTTGATTCAGATTATAGATAAACTACCAAGTATTAGCAGGATTTTCATATTAATTTCTAGTCAATAGTACAGGAAATAATTTTTTAAAAAATAGAAGTATGCAGTCATAAATAAGGAGTTCATGTCCTTTGCAGGTACATAGATGAAGTTGGAAGCCATCATTCTCAGCAAACTAACACAGGAACAGAAAACCAAACACTGCATGTTCTCACTCATAAGTGGGAGTTGAACAATGAGAATACATGGACACAGGGAGGGGCACATCACACACCGGGGCCTGTCAGGGGCTGAGGGGCAAGGGAAGGGAGAGCATTAGGACAAATACCTAGTGCATGCGGGTCTGAAAACCTAGATGATGGGTTGACCTATGCAACAAACCTGCGCAAGTATCCCAGAACTTAAAGTAAAATTAAATAAAAAAAAAAATAGAAGTAGAAGAAAGTAAAAGGGGAGTTCATTTTTTTCACTTTTTTTTTTGTTTGTTTTTGAGGCAGAGTCTCACTTTGTCATCCAGGCTGGAATGCAGTGGCACAATCTTGGCTCACTGCAACCTCCGCCTCCCAGGTTCACGCGATTCTCCTGCCTCAGCCTCCTAAGTACCTGGGATTACAGGCACGTGCCACCACGCCCAGCTAATTTTTGTATTTTTAGTAGAGACAGGGTTTCACCATGTTGGCCAGGCTGGTCT
>NW_012114788.1:1297300-1304466 GCF_000951035.1 Colobus angolensis palliatus | reverse complement strand
TTTTTAGTAGAGACGGGGGTTTCTCCATGTTGGTCAGGCTGGTCTTGAACTCCTGACCTCAGGTGCTCCGCCTGCCCTGGCCTCCCAAAGTGCTGGGATTACAGGCATGAGCCACCACGCCCAGCCAAAAGACAAAATTCTAATGAATAAACCAGATGAAAAAAATAAAATCAAACTTGGCTTGGTGGCACATGCCTGTAGTCCCAGCTCCTTGGGAGGCTGAGGTGGGAGATCCCTTGAGCCCAAGAGCTGGCCAGAACAACATAGTTAAGACCGTGTCTCTAAAAAAATTAAATATAAAAAAAAAAAAATCACACACAAGTTCTATATAGAATTCAATTGAAGCCACTTTGTTTTCAAAGAGCCATTTTAAAATGTACCCAATAATTAGAAATTTTTGTATGCCACAGAATTTCTTACCAACAAGTATTTCTCTTGTCCATATACATAAACAGTGTTAATCGCATAGTAGGATTTATGATCTTCACGAATTTTCTTCTGCCTCTGAAAACAGAACACCGAAAATCTCAATATCTGCAGTAACTAGTTTTCAACAATACACAAACACCTCTGTGTATATGTGCAGGTGTGTTATAAATAAAAGGGCATTCTTCCCTACACTGTGTACTACTTATCAGTACAAAGGAAATACTGATTTTATGTTTCTTAGTTCTTAAGACCTAAAATAAAAAGATGTATTTGTTCTGCATAAAGTACAAGCAGAAGCTAAAAAGGAAGGAAACTATCCCTATTACTGCAAGTATATTCTAGAGCCACCTGCTGGCAATCTTCACTATACTATAATTTGGTCTGATTGAGATGAATACCCACCTAGAAATATGTCGGCAGGGTGTGGTGGCACATGCCTGTAATCTCAGCAATTTGGGAGGCCAAGGTGGGAGGATCACTTGAGCTCAGGAGTTCAAGACTACCCTGGGCAACATGGCAAAACCCCATCTCTACTAAAAATACAAAAATTAGCTGGGCCTGGTGGTTCACACCTGTAGTCCCAGCTGCTCTGGGGGCTGAGCTGGGAGGATCACCTAAGCCCAGATGGTTGAGGCTGCAGTGAGCCATGATCACATCACTGAACTGCAGTCTAGCCAACAGAACAACACCTTTCCTCAAAAAAAACAAAAAGGAAGAAGAAGAAGAAAAGAAATATGTCTTCTTCTTCTTACTCAAGGGAGTAGTAAGAACTAGAAAACAATATTCAATTCAAAATATTTACTGTGCATTTCCTTCATGCCAAGAACTGTGTTGGGTGCTTTCACATCTGTAGTCGTTTAATGCCCATTTAAACACTGGTTAAAAAAAGACAAATGAATGAGCTAATATCAATGAAACAAAGAAAAAGACAGTTCAACAGGATTATTGTTACATTTAGACTGTACTTGACTAATACAGGCCATTGAGTTCTAATAATTATCTAAAAATGTCAGTGGCTATAAAAACATATAAACTTGTAACTATAAAAATTTGTTGGATAAAACTGTATTTTACAAGAACTCTCACCATTAAGTTTCTTCCAAGAAGAGCCTGAAGAACTCCACTTTTCCCACAGTTTTTCACTCCAATTACGTTACATCTGAACACATTTCTTTGAGTTTGTTTTTTCTGCAGGTCTATCTTTTTATCTCTTGTTACTAAAAATAATAATAATAATAAAAACCCACTAAATATATACCACTTAGATTCACTGAGCCTCCATTCCACCTTTTGCAAAATAGGGCATTGCTGCTTATCATTTTTACGAAGTAGCTATCTATAAACAAACACACTGTACGACAGTCAAGCTGTATGTGAACGAAGTACATAGAACGCAGAAGGGCCCCAGTTAGTGGAAAAATGCATTTCTGAAAGTTGACTGGAATGTGAATGTCATGTAACCAAACATTTATTTCATCATAAAATAGTGTATTTTCATAAGGAAAATATCCTACAAATGAATGAAAATTGCTAAGAATATAGCCAACATTATATTCCATCTAATTTTTTCTGTGATAAACTGTCACATATTATAAACTAAAAGATGCTATTTCAAATCTGCACTTTCTTTTATGGAGCTGGATCCATAAAAGGAAAAGGGACACACACTTTGGGGTTAGCCATCCTTTCAAACGTAAACTGTAAAAGAGGCATGCCAGAAAACAATGCTGTATCATCAGGACAGCAGGTATCCCTTCCTGAGGTAAAGAGACCTCCTTAGAGCCTGGCGCGGTGGCTCATGCCTGTAATCCCAGAACTGTGGGAGGCCAGTGTGGGCAGATCGCAAGGTCAAGAGATTGCGACCATCCTGGCCAACATGGTGAAACCCCATCTCTACAAAAAATACAAAAATCAGCTGGGCATGATGGCACATGCCTGTAGTCCCAGCTATTTGGGAGGCTGAGGCAGGTGAATCGCTTGAACCCAGGAGGCGGAGGTTGCAGTGAGCCAAGATCTCGTCACTGCACTCCAGCCTGGTGACAGAGAGAGCCTCTGTCTCAAACAACAAAAAAACCAACAACCTCCTTAGGCTATACCTGAAGACTGAACTACAACAGACCTCACCAGAGATACTAGTGATAGTAGAAAAAAACCAAAAATGATAAAAATATATAATTATGGGATAGTTAAATAAGTTACAGAACATCCATATTGTGACACATTATTAACATTAAGATATATAAAGTATACTTATTGATACAGAAAGATGTAAACAATGTGCTGAGTGAAAGAACCTCATGGCTGGCTAGTGATTGTTTTCTTATTTTCTGGTGTTGAATTAAATACTATCCAATTGGTTAAGTACTTTAAAGGGTACCTGCTCTGTCAATTTAAGAAAGGCTGTCTTCTTGTGCTAGGGCTTCCCGTAAGATATGGCAGATTTTCCACCAACAGGGATATAAGAAACTCTTGAAATGATCAGTTCCTTAACTTGCTATTTCCATACATTTGCTTACTTTAAGTGGTGCACATTCCTTGGCAAGAATGCCTGGCTTACATTACAAGATTTGTGAAAGCTGTATTAATACAGAAAACAGTTAATAGGCATTATTTTTAATGTTTAAAGAAAATTAAAATGCAAGATCAACTGGTAAATCCTTTAATGCCCATAGCTCTTCTTCATTTTCATCAGTGGAGTAACCCCAGGGAACAGACTTGAAGCTAAGTCTCTACTCTTTCTTTCTTTTCATAAACAGTAAAATCAAGCACCTCAACACAAAAGAAATGATCAGATCACAAGGAAAACTAATCGAGTGTAGATGGAAGACTAACGAAGATGAATTTATTCTTACTCTTTGTTACGTTTGAAAATGGAGTGTAAATCTCTAATCATGAGCTGAACAGTATCTAGATACTTACCTGTAATAGCTGACGCTTGAGACTCTTGCTCAGTCAATATTGAATAGCCTAGATAGCCCAAATACTCCAGGCACCGCTGTACATCTAAATAAGTCGTGAGCCTATGAAAGAAAAGAATTTAAAATGTGAAAATTCCTAAATGAATATTTATGGGAAAAAAATCCAATAGCTAAAAAACTTTATGCACCACACCTAGATAATTTTTGTCTAGACTACTTTAATTTCCTATGTGCCCAACCATAGTTTTTCCTACACTGCCATTCTTTTTTTTTTTTGAAAGACAGAGTTTTACTTTGTCATCCACGCTAGAGTGCAATGGCACAAACACGGCTCACTGTAGCCTCAATCCCCTGGGTGCAAGTGATCTTCCTGCATCAGCCCCTCAAGTAGCTGGGACTACAGGCATGTGCCCCCAAGCCTGGCTAATTTATTTTTTAATTTTTTAAAATGTTTTAGTAGAGACAGGGTTTTGCCACTTGCCTAGGCTGGTCTCGAACTCCTGATCTCAAGTGATCCATCCGCCTTGGCCTCCCAAAGTGCTAGGATTATAGGTATGAGCCACGTTGCCTGGCCCTATACTGCCGTTCTTAAGGCAGAGAAGAAAGGGAGAAGAATGCAAGATGGCGGGTAATTCCTCTCTCTACTCCATCTGCCCAGAAACACCAAGGCCACAAAGATAAGCAGTGAGTGGCTGGTAAAATCGTGATAGAGTGGGGATATTTTACGTGATCTACTTTCCAAGTTAATATGAAGTTAATATATTTTCAAATATTAGCCAGTTGAGGACTTAATAAAACACACATGAAAAAGTGACAAAGGTGGCCAGGCATAGTAGCTCATGACTGTAATCCCAGCACTTTGGGAGGCCGAAGTGGGTGGATCACCTGAGGTCAGGAGTTTCAGACCAGCCTGACCAACATGGAGAAATCCCGTCTCTACTAAAAATACACAATTAGCCAGGTGTGGTGGCGCATGCCTGTAATCCCAGCTATTTGGGAGGCTGAGGTAGGAGAATCGCTTGAATCCGGGAGGCTGAGGTTGCAGTGAGCTGAGATCACACCACTGCATTCCAGCCTGGGCAACAAGAGCAAAATTCTGTCTCAAAAAAAAAAAAAAGTGACAAAGGTGCAAAAATAATCTGAAATTAGCCTTTCTTACATATTTGAAAAAAGAAAAGATCCTAATGTTGAGTCAGTTAAGGCTAAAGCAATTATGTCACTATGCAAGACCAGAAGATTCCCTTAATACCCTAGGTATAATATCAACCACGCTATAACTAGGTTGTAGACAAATCCTCACAAAATCTTACTAAGAGTTCATTAAAGGCTAGGCGTGGTAGCTCATGCCTGTAATCCCAGCACTTTGGGAGGCTGAGGCGGGCAGATCACTTGAGGCCAGAAGTTCGAGACCAGCCTGGCCAACATGGTGAAACCCTGTCTCTACTAAAAATACATCATCCAAAAGAAAACAGTCCCTTCCTGATAAATTTATAGAACATTTATAGTTCATCTTAGAGATATCAGCAGCTAATCTTGCTTAGAGGCAATTATGATTGAAGCATTTCATAAGGTCCCACAAGCTTACAAAGTAACAAATGTAATACATAATAATTTTAAACTATTTGCAACTCTAGAGGAAAGAGGTGAGCTCTATACTCACGTCCACTGGGAAAGGAATCCCTGGTAGGTTATCCAGCCTCTCTCATTGGTACAAACTGTATTATTCACATCTGGCCCCCAAGGTATGTAAGGGAAAACTTTAAATAAATCTTTAAGCTCATCAGGTGACAAAGCACAGTCTCTATCCTGAAGAAACACAAGGATACATAATGTTTAGATAGCTAAGATACTAATTCCCAACACAAAAGTCCCCCAATCTAGTAAAGCTATGCTTTTTAAAACTACTTAACAAGCGACAAGAAATTTTACATTTTATCAAGAAAATTCCTCACGTGTATATAAGAAAACCTATAAGAGAGTCTATTAGAAATTAGACATTTTCATCTTGAGAAAACAACAAAGGTAAACAGCAGAAAATATTTTTGCGAATTTTACTTAGAGAGGTTAAGCAGTTTTTGGCTATGTGATATACACATCCCATAGCTCAGGGAACAGAGTTATATCATTCACTGAAAAATATTTTGCTATATATTACGGAAAATTACAGCTAAAGGCTTACCAAATCATGCTTGTCAAAGGTGCTTTGGAGAAACAAATATGCATGATGATTTAATTCAGTAGTGCAATCAGGAGGTATTTTTAGCCTGTTGAAAAAATTCAAGAGTAAAATAAATCATTAATCAAATTTTAAAATTTAAGAAATGAATATAAAATTGCAACAAGTCTTTTGTGAGGTAATACCATTTATAAGAATATCTTCACTTGGTATCATTTAGATTTCCCAAGGAAACTCTCTGGAGTGATTTTGGCACTCTTCAGAAGAGTCATAATAACACTCATTCCAAAGTAACAGCATTTTCTTTCTTTCCCGTTGTTAAATTCAGACAGGGTCTCACTGTTGCCCAGGCTACAGTGCAGTGGCATGATCACAGCTCACTGCAGTCTCGACCTCCTGGGCTCAATCAATCTGCCCATCTTAGCCTCTTGAGTAGCTGGGACCACAGGCGCACACTACCATGCCTGGCTAATTTTTGTATTTTTGTAGAGATGGGGTCTCACCCCGTTGCCCAGGCTGGCTTGAACTCCTGGGCTCAAGCAATCCACCCACCTTGGCCTCCCAAAGTGTTGGGATTACAGGCATGAGCCACTGTACCAGGCCCATTTTCTTTTTTTTTTTTTTTTTTTAGACGGAGTCTTGCTCTATCGCCCAGGCTGGAGTGCAGTGGCCGGATCTCAGCTCACTGCAAGCTCCGCCTCCCGGGTTCACGCCATTCTCCTGCCTCAGCCTCCCCAGTAGCTGGGACTACAGGCGCCCGCCACCTCGCCCAGCTAGGTTTTTGCATTTTTTAGTAGAGACGGGGTTTCACCATGTTAGCCAGGATGGTCTCGATCTCCTGACCTCGTGATCCACCCGTCTCGGCCTCCCAAAGTGCTGGGATTACAGGCTTGAGCCACCGCGCCCGGCCCCCATTTTCTTAAATATCAGAAAAGCAGGTTGAAGGGAAGTGACAGAGCCAAATTTTTATTTATTTATCCACTATTCTAGCAGCAATGTGAAGGATAGAGGAAGAGGGTTGCATAAGGATAGAGAGATTCATGTAGTAGCTCCAGGGAGTTATTTTGCAGAAAATTAAAGGGAAAGAGGATAAAAAAAACTGAAAGAGATGATTAGTGTAAGCCACAATGCCATAAGACAGGGAATTTCCTAACTGTCATACTTAAAGCAATAAGCAACCTCCCATAGAATTCATCTATTCACATAAATGACACAAGAAAACCTTATGAGAGAGTCCTATAACAAATTCATTCATTCAGTATATATTTATTGAAAAATCTAGGAAATTAACTTGAGCCAAGATTTAGTAACTTAGTCAAAGGAAGTTTCAGTTTATAACTGATTAATGGACTAGGAATCTAATCAGAAAGAACTTTGCTTCCTCAAAAATGGAGAAGTAAAAAACAACAGTCTTTCTGAACCATTACATAGATAGCTGGAGGTACTATACTAAAATAACAGAGCACCATGAAGGTAATGTGCCAATGAAAAAATGAAGAATGACTGAAAACTCTGAGGCCAGATCCTGGGAAGTCACCATCCCTGAAAAGCTCGCTTCCCTGGGATATAGAAGAGGGATCCTGCAACAAGGCAGTCTCTTGTTTGGGGATGGTACTGGGTCCATTTTTTTTTTTTTTTTTTTG
>NW_012114788.1:1273696-1296402 GCF_000951035.1 Colobus angolensis palliatus | reverse complement strand
CCACAAATAGACCAGTCGTTTAGGAAAATACCTACTTCAACTTAAGCTGTTTAGGAAAATATCGACTTCAACTTAAGCTAAGAAGAACAGGCTATAAAACTAAGGGAGAAGAACAACGTAAGAAAAATGTTAACCAGCATATTTCTGAGATCTCTTGACTCCCAAAACAAGTTTGTTGTCTAGCATCTTATTTTTCCTTCCTCAGTAAAACGAACAAAAAAAGATACTTGTAGTCTCCACAAGAAGAGGAAAAGTTTGAGTCATGAGGGAATCAGTGGTTCTCAACTGGGGATAATTTCACTTCAGAGGGCACATTTGGCAATTTCTCAACAGTTCTGGTTGTCACAACTGGAGGTATCACTGACTTCTATGGATGTGATAAACATCCTATACAGCACAGGACATCCACAACAAAAAATTGTCTGGTCCAAAATGTCAATAGTGCTGAGGTTGAGAAATCCTGCTATAAAGCTCTGCTATAATTCTAAAATATTCCCGAATAGCTTAGAGCCCACCTCCCCATGTATGCTAAATCAACCTTAAAAATATTAGCAAGTAAAATCAATTACAAGACCAAAGGTGACTGGGCATGGCTCAATACCTATAATCACAGCAATTTGGGAGGCCGAGGTGGGAGGATCACTTGAGCCCAGGAGTTCAAGACCAGCCTGGGCAACATAGAGAGATCCTGTCTCAATAAAAAATTAAAAAAACAAAACAAAACAAAACCAAAGGTACATACAGGGGGAACAAATATTCAGGTGTCAAATCCAGATCATCATCATAACCAAATCGTCGAAGCACAGTCCAAGTAGTTTCGTGTCTCCCTCTCTGGATAAAAAGTGTGTGTAAAAAGAGAAAACCTGAAATAAAGTAAATTAGTAAATAAAGGATACAGAGTCACATAGGAGAAAAGCATGTAACATAATGGCAAGAACTAGATTCATGAACATATGGATGCTAGCTTTGCATCGTAAAGCTCAAAACAAAACAAAATTCACAAGTATCTCAATGAAACAGAGCTGATTTCAGAGTTGTTTCACATATACACCCAGCTCAGCAAGAGAGAGCACAGGAGGAAATGGCCAACATTACATCTCAAGGAATATACTGACATGCACAAAGTTATACAAGAGTAGTGTTCTACAGATCTTTGAGTTTATTTTTGTCATGGAAAACTCTGGTTTTCAATCTCGTTAACTTCACTGTCTGTGCCTCTATAATATATTCTCCAGGGAACATTCTATACTGGTAAATTTGACCCATGGACAAAATTCCCTAAAAATAATGACTATTTAAAGGTTGTTTATGAGTAGGAAGAATTTTAAGACACTTTTTTTTTTGTTCCAGATAGCTCCTTCCCTCAGGTGGACCTCTGTATCCTTGAGATCCAACCAATTTCCCCACTTCTAATTTATACTGGCAGTAAAGATGATAATCCCCAACAACGGTCTGTCCCTCCCAACTCGCAAATATCCAAATCAGACTTTAGGCATACTAGTAAATATTAACATTTCCTTAAAGTATAAATAATGCAATAAAGACCTTCACCTTCTGCCAAATTTTGAAAATATTAAGTTTCAAAAGGGGGAAAAATACCATTCACCTACCTTTCAGGGTCAACCCACTGTCAGCCACACCATCACTTATATGTTTTCTGACTACATTCTTGACATCCTCCAGAGCTTGAGGAGCTAATGGAGTGTTGAAACAAATCCTCTAGCAAAAAACATAAAAATATATTTAAAAACAAACCAGCATTAAAACCACAAATAATATAAAATGGTAATCTACAAAGCAACATTAAATCCAAGAATTGCAACCAAAGAAACATATTCTACATTAGGAATAGTCTCCACTTTGTATTATTTAAGTAAAACACGGGCCGGGCGTGGTGGCTCACGCCTGTAATCCCAGCACTTTGGGAGGCTGAGGCAGGCGGATCATGAGGTCAGGAGATCAAGTCCACCCTGGCCAACATGGTGAAACCTCATCTTCACTAAAAATACAAAAATTAGCTGGGTGTGGTGGCACATGCCTGTAGTCCCAGCTACCTGGGAGGCTGAGGCAGGAGAATCGCTTGAACCCAGGAGGCGGAGGTTGCAGTGAGCCAAGATTGCACCATTGCACTCCAGCCTGGGTGACAGAGCGAGACTCTATCTCAAAAAACAAAAGTAAAACATGTAATACTTAGAAAGAAACATTTCCAACTCCCTCCATCTTATATCTAAAACACAGGGCTATTTGTGTAGCTATGTTATTCAAAACTAAGAAAGCAAAATGATTCAGAGTTCAGACTCCAAGTTATCCTTAACATACCCACTTTATACCATAAAATGAAGCTATCAAAATCCCCTTAATTCCGGGGCATAAGAGAGTTTTATAGCCTAAGTAAAGGCCTATATAGGTTGATGTGATAGTTCTACATGAAAGAAACTTATGTTTATAACATACTGTTCTTGTTGTTTAAGCTAATACATTTTATAGCTTTCAGCAAAAAAAAAAAAAAAGATATGCAAATGTCTGAAATAAAGGACCATTACCTGAAAGAAGTTGAGTTCAGCATCATTGAGAGTACCATCATTATCCTGATCAGATATTTTAAATATACGAGTAAGGGCTTTTATACAAGCTGGTTTCATCTATAAATCATTGAGAAAAGAAATAATTATTTAAACTGTGATTTTCATAAGCAATGCTGACAAAAATTCTGATTGTTTTTACACAATATCAAATACAACCAACATGAAAAAATGAACTAAAGAAAAGCCATTTACTTTTATATGCAAACCTTTTTAAGTAAATGAGGCAATATTTGCTGGGACTGATAATTGGAATGGTGAAGCTCTCCCCTTATGACCACAAATCCTTTAAGAACAGGCAAAGGAAAGCCGGGCGCGGTGGCTCACGCCTGTAATCCCAGCACTTTGGGAGGCCGAGACGGGCGGATCACGAGGTCAGGAGATCGAGACCATCCTGGCCAACATGGTGAAACCCCGTCTCTACTAAAAACACAAAAAATTAGCCGGGCGTGGTGGCAGGCCCCTGTAGTCCCAGCTACTTGGGAGGCTGAGGCAGGAGAATGGCGTGAACCCAGGAGGCGGAGCTTGCAGTGAGCTGAGATCCGGCCACTGTACTTCAGCCTGGGCGACAGAGCCAGACTCCATCTCAAAAAAAAAAAAAAAAAAAAAAAAAAAAAGAACAGGCAAAGGAGAAGTTCATCTTTAGGAGGGATTCATTTTTCTAGTCACATAAAGAAGAACTATTTATTTATATCTTCTGTCATTCCATAGAGAATATGAACTGACTTATAAAACTGCTGAGGACTTTCCCCTCAACTTTTGATTTCTGACCATCCACCTTCTAATAGCAGAATGAGATTTGTTTTGATCTATCCCCTGTGTGTATGTTAAAGCTGGGAAATAAAATACGCTTATTCACAAACAAGTGGCAAAATTATCACTGGTTAGTAAGTGTAAAAAATTTTTACTAACTTCCTAGTATAAGAATTATTTATTTATTTATTTATTTTTTGAGACGGAGTCTCGCTCTGTTGCCCAGGCTGGAGTGCAGTGGCTGGATCTCAGCTCACTGCAAGCTCCGCCTCCGGGGTTTACGCCATTCTCCTGCCTCAGCCTCCCGAGTAGCTGGGACTACAGGCGCCCGCCACCTCGTCCGGCTAGTTTTTTTGTATTTTTTTAGTAGAGACGGGGTTTCACCGTGTTAGCCAGGATGGTCTCGATCTCCTGACCTCATGATCCGCCCATCTCGGCCTCCCAAAGTGCTGGGATTACAGGCTTGAGCCACCGCGCCCGGCCCAAGAATCATTTATACTTTAAAAAAGAACTTTGCCTTTTGTGACTCTAAAACTGTTATGACTTGTGCTGCTGGAAATATATTCTGACAATTTCCTTCATTTTTGTTTTATGATTCATCATGGATAGAATAAATAAATGACTATTTTAAAATAAGGCCCACATGCTTCTTCACTGTATAACGACTATAGGGTAATCACTGTCAACAATTTTGAGAATAAAACTTCAAGGAGAGCTTCGAATTTTGTCTAAGCTTGGAAATAGATCTCCTATGGTTCTACCTAAATCAGAGAAATGAGATGTCAAGCTGAGGAAATATAAACTTATTAACTTACAAAATGGTAATGATGACAGCTTTGATCATGCTACCAAACTCAAATGCAGAAAAGAAATTCTTTAAAAAATAGGAAAGAAAATAAATTATCTTCCAAACATACACAGATAACCCCTTCTATTCTTGTTTTAAATGGGATCTTTGGGAGAGTAATTTGATATAGTGAGAAAAAGATAAAACTTAAGATACTAAGAGATTAGAAAGAAATGAGAAAAAGAAGTCAGACATTTAGAAAGCATTTGAGGCTGGGTGTGGTGGCTCACACTTGTAATCCGAGCACTTTGGGAGGCCGAGGAGGGCAGATCACCTGAGATCAGGAGTTCGAGACCAGCCTGGCCAACATGGCGAAACCCCGTCTCTGCTAAAAACACAAAAGTTAGCTGTGTGTGGTGGTGCATGCCTGTAGTCCCAGTACTTGGGATGCTGAGGCAGGAGAATCGCTTTAACCCGGGAGGCAGAGGTTGCAGTGAGCCGAGATTGCACCACTGCACTCCAGTCTGGGAGACAAAGAGAGACTCTGTCTCAAAAAAAAGAAAGCGTCTAACAGGGCTTCCTTTATAAAAGAGTACTAAATGGACTATAAACATCTACAATCATAGGTGATTTATTCTTTAAAATAATGAATGGTAAGATGATGCTTCTATAAATGTGATCCTAATGTTAGACATTAAAGATTAATAAAAACTACATTGTTATATTTCATTTACTCTCCTTTAAAATAAGTTGAATAATTTAAACGTTTCCAAAAGAAGCAACAGCAAGAATAATATACAAAACAGAACCTAAAGATAATCTTTTATTTTGTCTAAGTGATTTTTCCTCACATAATAAAGGGGTACATTTTCAAAAAGTAATTTTAAGAAAAATAAACAATGTACTTTTCTTCTTTTTTTTTTTTGAGACGGAATCTTGCTCTGTCGCCCAGGCTGGAGTGCGGTGGTGCGATCTTGGCTCACTGCAACCTCCGCCTCCCAGGTTCAAGCGATTCTCCTGCCTCAGCCTCCCAAGCAGCTGGGTCTACAGGCATGTGCCACCACGCCCAGCTAATTTTTCGTATTTTTAGTAGAGATGGGGTTTCACCATGTTAGCCAGGATAGTCTCACTCTCCCCACCTCGTGATTTACCTGCCTCAGCCTCCCAAAGTGCTGGGATTACAGGCATGAGCCATCACACCCAGCCAACAATACACACACTTTTCATTAAAGCTTGAAATGCAAAGCTAAAGAGCTCTAAGGTATTGGCCCAATGTCATATTTAAAAACTAACCATCTGAAAATGTAACATCAAAAAAAGGACTACTAAAAAGTATTAAAAATTCTACTTAATAAAGCTGTAAAAAATGATGGTATTTGGCTGGATGTGGTGGCTCACACACTTCGGGAGGCCAAGGCGGGCAGATCATTTGAGGCTAGGAGTTTTAGATCAGACTAGCCCACATGATGAAACCCCATCTCTGCTAAAAATACAAAAATTAGCCAGGCATGGTGGTGCACGCCTGTAATCCCAGCTACTTGGGAGGCTGAGGCAGGAGAATCGTGTGAACCTGGGAGGCAGAGGCTGTAGAGAGCTGAGATCGTGCCATTGCACTCCATCCTGGGAGACAGAGTGAGACTCCATCTCGAAAAGAAAAGAAAAGAAAAGAAAGGAAAAGAAAAGAAAAGAAAAGAAAAGAAAAGAGAAAAGAGAAAAGAAAAGATTGTTGTTTAAATAAAAGATTCCATTATAGGCAATTTAAAGTTTGTACTTGTGTAAAACAAGGTATAGTCTAAAAGTTGAAAATTTTACCTCTCACTCAGGTCCACCTAAGAATTGAGTAACAGATGGTGGTAGATATTTTAACTCTTATGGAATGGGGATGGGGATGAGGGATTAACAGATTAGCAGAACTAATAACAGGCCTGAGAACAAAGTAGCAATTAAAAAATTGAGAACAAACTAATAGAGGGGATTTCATATACTGCTAGGCTAAGGCCTCAGAGGTAAATCCCTGTAACAGTTCCCATAGTATTAAGACTGTTTCCCAAATTTCCTTTATCATACATAAAACACCTAGCTGAATCAGAATGGAATCTACGTATTTTGTTTTTTTGTTTTGTTTTGTTTTGTTTTCTTGACACAGTCTTCTCACTCTGTCGCCCAGGCTGGAGTGCAGTGGCGCAATCCCGGCTCACTGCAAGCCTCCGCCTCCTGGGTTCACGCCATTCTTCTGCTTCAGCCTCCTGAGTAGCTGGGACTACAGGCGTCTGCCATCACGCCCAGCTAATTTTTTTGTATTTTTAGTAGAGACAGGGTTTTACCATGTTAGCCAGGACAGTCTCGATCTCCTCACCTTGTGATCTGCCCGCCTTGGCCTTCCAAAGTGCTGGGATTACAGGTGTGAGCCACCGCGCCCAGCCAGAATCTATGTTTTTAACAAGTAACACCTAGTGACTATTATGATGAGGTAAGTTTGGGAAATACTGGATTCAGAGTAAATTAGAAAGAAGAATCCTAACTAAGGAAAAGTAAACCAGGAATAAAAGTAAACTAGAATCAGATTAAGGGATAACTCAAATTAATTATTTATACTAGGAGTTGGCACTTTTTCTGTAAAGGGCCACACAGCAATTTTTTAGCCTTTGGGGCCAACAGACAAAATCAAGCAAGTCATTTAGGTACTTACATAGTAAGAAAGAAATCAAACTTCTACAAAGGTTTTTTGACAGAACTCAAAATACAACTGAGTATAGTTTTGCAATACAAATTTATTAATGAGAAGAATGAAATTGTTTTTTGGAAGGAAAACATTTTGCTTTGTTAGGGTTCAAAGTTAGTGTTGTCTACCGTGAAAATTAATTGCAAATGTTTATATGTTAATGCTGATCTGTAATGACATTTTACATGTCCCATCTTTGAAAATGTCTTTTTGCACAAATATATACTGCCAATACTAGTACATATCCACAAACCTATAACTTCAATAGAACACAAGGTATTTATAAAATCATATTTGATTCTTCTCTTGATGTTTGCCTTTTAGCGTGTCATTACAATGCAGATTAATCAATTCCAGTTGAAGGTTAATGGAAACTCAATTGCATAGTTAAATGGATTATGAAATATGGAAATTTCCTTTGCATTTGCACCGATGTCTAAAAAAATGATGCTGGAACTGTAATTTAAACCTGGAAAATTTATCTGCTTTCCCATCTAAAAAAATACTTTATTACTATTTTCATGTTTTGACATCATGGGTATGCAATGAATATAAATAAAAGGTCCTGGTACAGTGATATACGTAGTACTTGAAATGCTGTCTGGTGTGTAAGCGCAATTAGTAGTACACTCAGCAGCAGTGAGAAGAGATGAGAGTAGCACATATAAACTCTATTGAAACTACTAAACTTTGCCTTTGTAGCATGCAAACAGCCATAGATAACATAAAAGATGACCATGGCTATGTTACAGTCAAACTTTATTTTCATGAAATCATAAAATCTGAATGTAATATAATTTTCACCTATCACAAAATATTATTTATTTTGATTTTTTTCAATCATTTAAAAATATATGGCCAGGCACAGTGGTTCATGCCTGTAATCCCTGCACTTTGAGAGGCAGAGGCAGGCAGATCACCTGAGGTCAGGAGTTCGAGACCAGCCTGGCCAATGTGGTGAAACCCCCGTCTCTACCAAAAATATAAAAATTAGCCAGATGTGGTGGCACATGCCTGTAGTCCCAACAACTTGGGAGGCTGAGGTGGGAGAATCGCCTGAACTCAGTGAGCTGAGATCATACCACTGCACTCCAACCTGGGCAACACAGCAAGACTCCGTCTCAAATAAATAAATAAATAAATAAAATGTTTTCTTAGTGTACAGACTGTGTGAAAACAGGTGGTAGGCCAAATATGGCCCATGAGTCAGTTTGCTAACCACTCACTTATAAACTTTTCCTGAAAATTATCTGCAACTTTTTATTCTTTTTTTTTTTTTTTTTTTTTGAGACGGAGTCTCACTCTGTCACCCAGGCTGGAGTGCAGTGGCCGGATCTCAGCTCACTGCAAGCTCCACCTCCCGGGTTTACGCCATTCTCCTGCCTCAGCCTCCCGAGTAGCTGAGACTACAGGCGCCCGTCACCTCGCCCAGCTAATTTTTTTGTATTTTTTAGTAGAGACGGGGTTTCACTGGGTTAACCAGGATGGTCTCGATCTCCTGACCTCGTGATCTGCCCGTCTCGGCCTCCCAAAGTGCTGGGATTACAGGCTTGAGCCACCGTGCCCGGCCAACTTTTTATTCTTAAAAACAATACCTCTCTCGACAAATGGAACCAAAGCAACCACCTCAAGCTGGGTGTGCTAGTGTGGTGGCTCACACCTGTAATCCCAGCTACTCAGGAGGCTGAGGCAGGAGGAGGCCAGGAGTTCAAGACCAGCCTGGGGAATATAGCAAAGACTTGTTTCTTTCTTTTTTTTTTTTTTGAGACAAAGTCTCAATCCGTAGCCCAGGCTGGAGTGCAGTGGTGCAATCTCAGCTCTCTGCAACCTCCACCTCCCAGATTCAAGTGATTCTCGTGAGTGGCTGGGATTACAGGTATGCGCCACTACACCCAGCTAATTTTTGTATTTTTAGTAGAAACAGCGTTTTGCCACGTTGGCCACGCTGGTCTCGAACTCCTGGCCTCAAGTGATCCCCCTGCCTCAGCCTCTCAAAGTGCTGGGATTACAAGCATGAGTCACTGCACCTGGCCCCTGCTTCTTAAAAGAAAAATTAACTTAAAAAAAAAAAAGACAACCCAACTAAAAAATGGGCAATGGCAGCTACTCAGGAAGCTGGGGCAGGAGGACTGTTTGAGGCTAGAGGTTCAAGACCACCTTGGGCAACTCAGCAAGACCCCATCTTTACAAAAAAAATTAAAAATTAGCTGTGTGTGGTGGCATGCACCTATAGTCCCAGCTACTCAGGAAGCTGAGTGGGAGGACTGCTTGGGTCCAGGAGGTTGAGGCTGCAGTGAGCCATGATCATGCCACTGTACTCCAGCCTGGATGACAGTTAGACCCTGTCTCTTTAAAACAAAAATGGGAAAGGACTTTGAATAGGCAATAGACATTTCTCCAAAGAAGATGGCCAATCAGCACATGAAAAATCACACAACATCATTAGCCATCAGGGAAATGCAAATCAAAACAATGAGATCCCAACCACATCTACTAGGATGGCTATAATAAACCAAAAAAGAAAAGTAAAATAACAAGTGTGGCAAAGATGTGGAGAAACTGGAACCTGCATACACGGCTGGTGGGAATGTAAAATGGTCCAGTCATTGCGTAAAGTAGCTGCTGATTCCTCAATATGTTAAATATACAATTACCATGTGACTCAGCAATTCAACTACTAAATGTACTCAAAAGAATTTAAAACAGGCCAGGAGTGTTGGCTCAGGCCTGTAATCCCAGCACTTTGAGAGGCTAGATGGGAGAATTGTTTGAGGCCAGGAGTTTGAGACCAGCCTGGGCAACATAGTGAGATCTTGACTTTACAAGGAAATTTAAAAATTAGCTGGGCACGGTGCCATGTGCCTGTAGTCCCAACTACTCAGGAGGCTGAGGTGGGAGGATGGCCTGAGCCTTGGAGTTTGAGGCTGCAGTGAATTATGATCACACCACTGTGCTCTAGCCTGGGCCACAAAGCAAGATCTTGTCTCTAAATTTAAAAACAAAAAAAGGCCAGGCATGGTGGTTCACACCTGTAATCCCAACACTTTGGGAGGCTAAGGCAGGTGGACTGCTTGAGCCTAGGAGTTTAAGACCAACCTGGGCGACATGGTGAAACCCCATCTTCTTCTAAAAATACAAAAATTAGTTGGGTGTGGTGGTACACACATGTAATCCCAACTATTTGGGAGGATGACGTGGGAGGATTGCTGAAGCCAGGAAGTTGAGGGGGCAGTGAGCTGTGAATGCGCTACTGCATTCTAGCCTGGGTGACAAAGTAAGTCCCTGACCCCCCAAAAAAGAACAGGCCAGGAGCAGTGGCTCATGCCTGTAATTCCAGCACTTTGGGAGGCCGAGGAAGGAGGATCACCTGAGGGTGGGTGTTCAAGACCAACCTGACCAACATGGAGAAACCCCATAACTACTAAAAATACAAAATTAGTAGGGTGTAGTGTGGCCTCTGCCTGTAATTCCAGCTACTCGGGAGGCTGAGGCAGGAGAATCACCTGAACCCAGGAGGCGGAGGTTGCGGTGAGCCAAGATTGCACCATTGTACTCCAGCCTGGGTGACAAGAGCAAAACTCTGTCTCAAAAAAAAAAAAAGACAGAGAAAAACTAGTCAGGCATGGTGGTGTGTGCCTATAGTTCCAGCTACTTGAGAGGTTTAGGTGGGATGACTGCTTGAGCCAGGAGTTTGAGGTTATAGTAAGCTGTAATCATGCCACTGCAGCTCCAGCCTGGGTGACAGAGCAAGACCCTGTCTTCAAAAAAAAAAAAAAGCAAACAAGTATTCAAACAAAAACTTGTATTGAATGTTTACAACAGTCTATTCATAATAGCCTGAAAGTAGAAACTACTCAATATCCATCAACAGATATGGGGATAAACTAAATATGATCTATCCAGCTAGGTGTGGTGGCTCACACCTGTAATCCCAGCACTCTTGGAGGCAAAGGTGGCTCACACCTGAAACAGCACTCTTGTTTCAGCCCAGGAGTTTGAGACTAGCCTGGGCAACATGGTGAAACCCTGTCTTTACAAAAAATAAAATAAAATAAAAAATCAGCTGGGCACAGTGGCAAACGCCTACAGTCCTAGCTACTCGGGAGGCTAAGGCCGGAGGATTGCTTGAGCCCAGGAGCTTGCGGTCGCAGTGAGCTGTGATCACACCACTGCTCTCCAGCCTGGGTGACAGAATGAGACTCTGTCTCAAAAAATAATAAAAATAAAAATAAAATAAAACCCACCAAAGACATGGTGTATCCATAAAATGATTATCGGGCCATAAAAAGAAATGAAATACTGACACATGCTATAACGTGGATATACCTTGAAAATATTATGCTAAGTAAAAGAAGCCAGAAACAAAAGACCACATATTGTATGAGTCCATTTATATAAAATGTCCAGAGAGGCAAATCCACAGAGACAGAGGTAGATTGGTGCTGGCCAAGGGTTGAGTAAGGGGACAATGGGGAGTGACTGCTAATGGGTACAGGGTTTCTCTTTGGGGTGATGAAATGTTCTGAAATTAGAGCATGGTGATGACTGCATAACTTTGTGAATATACTAAAAACCACGGAATTGTATAACTTTAAAAGGATGAATTTTAAGGTACTTGAAATACATCTCAAAAAAATTTAGTTTTTAAATGTCTATGGCAAAATATTAAATTTTGGATATTTCAATAAGGAGTTACTGTGTTTCTTAGCTATAAAACAAAAGGGGCTGGGTGCAGTGGCTCACGCCTGTAATCCCGGCACTTTGGGAGGCCCAGGCAGGCAGATCACTTGAGGTCAGGAGTTCAAGATCAGCCTGGGCAACATGGTGAAACCCTGTCTCTATTAAAAATACAAAAATTAGCCGAGTAGTGGCGCATGCCTGTGATCCCAGCTACTTTGGCAGGCTGAGGCATAAGAATCACTTGAACCCCAGAGGTGGAGGTTGCAGTGAGCCGAGATCGAGATCGTGCCACTGCACTCCAGCCTGAGTGACAGAGCGAGACTCTGTCTCAAAAGAAAAAAAAACAAAAACAAAAGGTGTAGTCACATTGTATTACGTTGCGCCTATGTCAAAAAACTATATCAGATTTTTGTTTGTGTGTGTTTTTCAATTTGTAGATTTTATAGTAGCAAAACAAGAAGACCATTAGCTAAGTCTTTGGACTTTTTTGTTGTTATTGTTGCCAATTATTCTGTTTGTTTTAATGGCACTTCCTGAAGCAGTACTTGATTAGATTCCATTGATGTGGAAAATACTATGAATATTTAATGTGAATGTCATTGAAGAAGAGTACCTGGTAAATGTAACCATTTAATAAGCAACAAATTTAAATTTTAGCAGTTTAATCTCTACACAAATACTAAAAATCACTACCATACTAGAGTTACTACATACACATTCCAGCCCCTATAAACACAGCCTGTTACCTCCTTCTCCTCTGGGCAGTACAGGGGCCCTGTAGGATGAAGAACAGCTTTCTGTGCATAATAAAAGAGCTCTGATATGTTCTTCAGGTTTTTCGCTGAACACTGAAAAAAATAAAATTAAAATTTTACACTCTGAAATCAATTAGGAGAGCTAAAAACAATTTTCAAACTATCACCATACGGCAAAAGAAAGATTCCTTGAAAAAAAACGAAAAATGCATCTTTGTGGACATCACAATATGAATGTCTAGAAAGAGCTCAGAGGCCAACTCCAACTTCTCTGTTTTATTTGGTTTACATGACTTTACAAAGAGCAGGAAATTTATTTCATTCCACATTGTCCCCCCTATTTAAAACCCCAATTTAGTAAGAATTCATCAAAAATAAATTTTCAAATCAAATTATGAGGCATACCTCCACACAGGTTTCTATTTCTGTATACTGGTTCATAATAGGAAGGATGGTCTCCATACTACTGTATTCCACCAGATCAGATTTGTTCCCAACCAATATTAAAGGCAGCCTAAAATAAGCAGGGCACATTGTAATAAGGAAGGCAAAAGACATTAGATTTATATTTTAATTTACATCATAATCCATTCTAACTAAAAAGTTTTTATTTAATCTTCTCAACAACATGAACCTTCCTCTACAGTCATGTCAAGCCCCCTAGATAACACGTATTTACTCAACATGTTATCTACTGAGCACCTATTATAAGCCACATACTGCTCCAAGTATTAAGGACACAAGACAGAAGGTCTCTATCCATTCTGTTTTGTTTTTTGTTTTCTTGAGACAGGGTCTAGTTCTGTTGTCCAGGCTGGAGTGCAGTGGCAGGAACACAGCTCACTGCAACCTCAAATTCCCATGCTCAAGTGATCCACTTGCCCTAGCCTCCCTAGTAGCTAGGACTATAGGTACAAGCCACCACACCCAGCTAATTTAAAAAAATTTTTTTGTAGAGAAGGGTCTAGCTACATTGCCTAGGCTAGTCTCAAACTTCTGGCCTCCCAAAGTGTTGGGATTATAGGCATGAGCTACCATGCCTGGGCAGATCCAGAAACCTGACCATTCCAATAGTGAAAACCAGAAAATGAGCAATAAGCAAATAAAATAATTTCCAAATCAATAAGCACTATGCAGGAAATAAATAGGGCGATAGAGTAGTGGGAAGGAGCTAGTTATGTATAATAATTAAGGAAAACCCCCTATGTAAAGGTGACATTTGAGCCAAGGGGTGAAGGATAAGATGAAATCTGCCATGTAAAGAGTCAGGGAAGAGCAAGCCAGGAGGAAGGAACAGCATGTGCCAAGGCCCCAAACTGAACAAACATCCTGATGGGGCCAAACAACAGGAAAATGCCAGAATGGCTACAGAGTACTGAGTAAAGAGAAAAAGGTATACAATGGGGTTAGAAAGAGGATCAAAGGTCAGACACATAAGGACTTAACAAGCTGCAGTAAGGAGTGTAGGTTTTATTGTTAGTGTAAAATGGGAAGCCATTGAATGGTTTTAAGAAGGGGGTTAACATTTTTAAATGCAGTGATTTTTAGAGCTATATACTGAAATATTTACAACATGAAAATAATATCTCTATTTGCTTCAAAATGATCTCAGCAGGAGGGGTAATAGATGTAACAAGACTGGCCATGAGTTAATTGTTGAAGCTGGGTAACAGGTACGTACCTCAGTATATGTTACATTTTTTTACTAACAAGTTTTTAAAAATATAATAGTAACTTGGATTACAGCAGTGACAGTAAAGATGAAAAGGAAGATATTCAAATTTCAGATATATTTTATAAGACAGAAACAGCTGATAGGTTAGATATGAAGATTGAGGGAAAAGCAGAAACCAAGAAAAATACTTAGGTTTTGGCTGGAAAAAAATGGGTAGATCTCAAAAGCTAGAGAAGATTGAGGATGATTTTTTGTTTCTGTTTTTGACAGGGAGTAGACCGGGAATTAAAGATTCTGTTTTAGACAAGTTAAATCTGATAAGCCTATGGGGGAAAATCTTAATGGGGATATTAAGGAAGACCAACCTAGTGGAGAACTGTTGTGAATCCTGCAAGAAAGCTTAGAGGGAAAGCAAATCATCCTGCTGGAACTCTAGACTGCAACAGAAGCACTTGAAAGCATTTAGCTTACCTAACCCTTGATGTGCCATTATGCTTGAAAAGACCGACCACCATATAGCCCAAATATAAATTCCTAACAGAACCAGGAGGGTTTCCAAAAATGTAGTGGCTTGTAACCAAAGGTGTGCATCAGAGTAATTTATGGAGCTTAAAAAAAAAAAAAAAAAAAAAATATATATATATATATATATATATATATATATATGCGCCTGGTACAGCGGCTCACGCCTGTAATCTCAGCCCTTTGGGAGGCCAAGGCGGAAGGATTGCTTGAGTTCTGCCAGGAGCTTAAGACTATCCTGGATGACATAGTGAGACCCTATTTCTACAAAAGTTTTTTAAAAATTAGAAAGGTGTGGTGGCACACACTTGTAGTCCCAGCTACTTGGGAGGCTGTCATGGTAAAGCCAAAATTTTTTAATTCAGTGGTCCAAGCTGGTGCTTGATAGATCTTAGCAAAACTGCCCTCTCTTAAAGATTCCCTCCTAGAAATGGCTCAAGGAAGAGCAAGAAAAGCAGATATTAGGAGCATATGGGTATTGGATCCCCCAAGGCAGCCCTGTCCAATACAACATTCTATGATGGTGGAAATGCTCTTTATCTCTACTCTCCATTACTGTAACCATTAGTCACATGCGGCTATGTGCACCTGAAATGGGGCTAAGTGCATCCGAGGAACAAGTTTTAGTTTTATTAATTTTAATGAATTTAAAGTTAAATCACCACAACTGACGAGAGGCTACTACATTGGACAGCACAGCTGTAAAGGGTCATTCTTTCCTTTCCACCTTGTCAAATCATCACAAAGTTAAAACCACGATAAAAGACAAGCCATACAATGCCACAGCATTGTTCACAGCACATATAATGTCATCTCAGTCTCCCTTCCAAAATATGTAAGACAGAGGGTTAATGACCATAGTCGTATGTTTAGAACCAGATCTGTAGAGTTTCAAGGCACGAAAACGTCCAACTAAAAGATAAATCTAAAAAATTGAGAAAAGGACCAAATGTGTACAATACATAGGTATTAGTCTGATTTTCCTATTTAAAAAGATTCAGGCTGGGCACAGTAGCTCATGCCTGTAATCCCAGCACTTTGGGAGGGCAAGGCGAGCAGATCATTTGAGGTCATGAGTTCGAGACCAGACTGACCAACGTGCGAAACCCCCTCTACTAAAAAATACAAAAATTAGCCAGGTGTTGGTGGTACGTCCCTGTAGTGCCAGTTACTCAGGAGGCTGAGGCATGAGAATCACTTGAATCCGGGCGGTGGAGGCTGCAAGGAGCCAAAATCACGCCCCTACACTCCAGCCTGGGCGACAGAGCAAGACTCTGCCTCAAAATTAATTAATTAATTAATTAATCTGAGACTTTTCAAGCAGCAGTTTGACAAAGGGAAATGTAAGATTTATGACCAAAATAATCTGTCTGAAGTTGTGAGTCATTATGATATCAGAGTTCTGTTTCTTGCTTTGCTCTCAAGTATATTTACTGCCTCAAATGAGTCCCCCTAGCAAAGGCATGTGGGTATGTGTATGAACAGAGAGAAAAACTGATAGATAAGGCAAATATGGCAAAATCTTAACTAGTAAATTTAAGTGAATGATTTAGGGAAGGTCAGTGTACTACTTCTTGTACCTTTACTGCAAGCTTTAAACTTTTTAATATAAAAAGTTTGAGAGAGGAAAACATACCTGCTGTCTTTGTCTGTTCTTTCATTTATGAGAGGAATCCATCGACTTGTTACCTAAAATGAAAATTAACAAGCACTTAGCCATGATGAGGATCTTTACAAAACACTCTTACCTTAGACCCCTAAAATTCTAAACTGAGGATCAACTTTGGAAGTGCTCCACTGAAACCAACTACAGTGAAAAAAAGGTCACACCTACCTTATCAATAGAATGCTTGTTGTTAACGGCATACACTATACAGATGACATTAGCCTTGAAGAAAAATTAACAAATTAGCGGTATCTAAAACTAATAAAAATGGAGACAGCACTTAATTAGCAACTTGTTAATATATTTGGGAGAAAGGAAGAAAAAACTTAAAAGCTAAAACAAAAAAACAAAAAATGAATTAGCTGGCCTCTAAGAGAAAATGTTCCTAAGGACTTAAAGCAAAAACACATACTCAGTAACAGCCATAACAACAAAGAACTGAAAAAGAACTCTTGGTAATTAAGAGAATGAAAAAGCGATGGGGTGGATCACTTGAGGCCAGGAGTTTGAGACCAGCCTGGTTAACATGGCAAAACCCTATCTCTACTAAAATACAAAAATTAGCTGGGCATGGTGGTGCATGCTTGTAATCTCAGCTACTCAGGAGGCCGAGGCATGAGAATCGCTTGAGCCTGCAAGATGGATGTTGCAGTAAGGCAAAATTGCACCACTGCACTCCAGCCTGGGTAACAGTGAGACACGGTCCCCAAAAAACAAAAACAAAAAACAAAAAGAGAATGAAAAAGGCAGGCTCATAAAATCATCACTGTTCTTCTACACAAAAACCCATACCTCTGTTTTTTAAAGCTCACCTGTGATATTTCTTGATGAAGTTGTTCATCACTCTGTTCTGCTTCTACAAACAACAAAAAGTCAATGTTTCATATTGCAAACACTTTCATAAAAACTAATGGCCAAGCTAAATTCTATGCAACACCCATCTAACATCCCTCAAATTGACATGGTTAGCAAACACAAGGGAAAGCCAGGGGAAGTAAAGGTTGAACTATGATAAGGTAGCTGGCACTGAAAGACGAGTCTACAAAAGGATAACTCAGGCATGGAACAGCAGAAGCACTGTGTAATAAATCTAGGCCAGCAACTGATCCAGAGTTGAAAAGGGTCAGGCAAAGGACCTCAGAAATCCAAGCTAGCAGACTGCGTGCTTAAGAGTCAAAAGCTCGGACAAAGAGTCTATACACACAGGATCAAAAGGCAGGTGAGATTCTGGGTAATACAAGCTTAAGATCTAGATAGCAGGTGGGAGTAATAATAACCAGGACCCAGAGGCAAAACTATAGCTTGATAGTGAAGTGATGAGAATTCCCTCTCTAGCATGTATCTTTAGCTAGAACTGGTCTTTAGGCACACTGGGTAGGTATGCCTGCAACTCCACGGATGCGGGGATACGAATGATATAGCTAGGATAGAAAGCAAACAATTAAAGAGCAAAGCAATTACTGACATATTGATTTAGACCACCTTAGGTTACATATATCTTCCCCTAAAAATGCCTATTACTTCTGGGCATATAAACTAATACCATACATGAATTCAATGGTATTTTATACTATGCTAAACAACAGGCCATATTTTTAATATCTTTCCGTATGTTAAGTAATCAGTGGGTTAAGGCTTCAATTCTAATACTGAAGTGAATCTAATTATATGGCTATACATATTGAAGAACAATTCTGTAAATAAATCTAGTTATGAGATTGATTGTAGCAGAAGGCATTCACCTCCCTCAGCTTCCAGTACAGTGCTGTCCAACATACAGACAATGCAAGTCACATTTACAGTTTTCAATTTTTTAGTAGCAACCTTTAAAAAGGTAAGTAAAAAAAGGTAAAATTAAATTTGCATTTAACCCAAAATATCAAAAATATTTAAATTTCAACATGTACTCAACAGAAAATTTAATGAAATATTTTACAGCCTTTTTTCATACTAAGTCTTCAAAATCCAGTTATATTTTACACTTAACAACACATTTTAATTTAGAACAGTCACATTTCAAGTGTTCAACAGCCACAGGTATTATGGAACCCAACTTAGTAATCTGGGGATGAAGAACTGTCAGATGGAGGCACAGTGGGATATGGGGTAGTGGCTGACAGAGAGACATAAATGAGATTAGAATCGTAAAGGATCATTTACTGCTACAAAGACCACCTCTCTGAACATTTGTAGAAGCTCAGTAAGTATCTTTTTTCAGGTCTATTAAATTAACCTACACCTTCACCTACAAGAGGATATTCATTACCTGAGTAATCTACAATGTGTGTTGGAACTCTCTCTGGGGTGACATCAGCTGGAATGGTGATTTCTTCTGCCCTGGGAGGAACCTTCATTTACAAACAAATATAGAAAGAAAAAAGAAAAAAACCAACCTTTCAATATTATCACTCAAACTTGTAACAGATGATATAAATTTATCTACACAGGTTGAGTATTTCTTTTCTTTCTTTCTTTCTTTCTTTTTTTTTTTTAACAGAGTCTCACTCTATGGCCCAGGCTGGAGTGCAGTGGTGCGATCTCAGCTCACTGCAACCTCTGCTGCCCGGGTTCAAGCGATTCTCCTGCCTCAGCCTCCCGAGTAGCTGGGATTACAGGCACCTGCCACTGCGCCCGGCTAATTATTGTATTTTTAGTAGAGATGGGATTTCACCATCTTGGCCAGGCTGGTCTTGAACTCCTGACCTTGTGATCCACCCGCCTTGGCCTCCCAAAGTGCTGGGATCACAGGCTGAGTATCTCTAAGCCCAAAATTTAAAATCTGAAATGTTCCAAAATTTGTAACTTTTTAGCACTAACATGGTACTCAAGGCAAATGCTCATTGGAGTATTTCTGATTTTCAGATTAGGAAAATGCTCAACTGGTAAGTATAATGCTCATATTCCAAAATCTGAACAAATCTGAAATCTGAAACACTTCTGGTCCCAAGCATTTCAGATAAGGGATGCTCAACTTGTATTAGCCCATCTCACCAATACCCATTTGTTGTATATGTAAGTGTTTATTTTTGTGCTTTACCACAGATGCAAATATATATTAAAACTGTATGATAGAAACATTTTTAATGCATATTTCTAACTACGTAGACACAATACATTCAGGATACTTCAGATCTGACACAGACTCAAATAATTCTTGAATTAATTTGGTGTTTCAGTGTCACATATTTTAAATATGTTGTTTTCATTCTATTTTGTTGAAGGCTGAAGATACTCTGCAAATGAGGAGGTATTTTAATCCAAAACAATCTGCAAATAAACCAACAGGTTATCAACATTCATTTCCTCTAGAAAATAATTGACTGGCTACATAAGCCTTATATTTGTTTGTTTTGTATTTATTTTTTGAGACCAGGTTTTGCTCTTGTTGCCCAGGCTGGAGTGCAATGGGATGATCTCAGCTCACTGCAACCTCTGCCTCTGGGTTCAAGTTATTCTCCTGCCTCAGCCTCCCAAGTAGCTGGGATTATAGGCATGCACCACCATGCCTGGCTAATTTTGTATTTTACTAGAGATGGGGTTTCACCATGTTGGCCAGGCTGCTCTTGATCTCCTGACCTCAAGTGATCCGCCCACCTCAGTCCCCCAAAGTGCTGGGATTACAGGCATGAGCCACCGCATCCAACCAAGCCTTATGTTTAATGATTCCATTTATCACAAGGACTGAATTTTTTTAAATTAATTAAAAACCCTTTTAGATTACTTATAATCGCTAAAAAAGTGAAAAGATATTATTTTAAAAAACCAAAAACACAAAACCCTTATCCACAATCAAGAGGACTATGCTAAAACAATTCTAAACTAAAACTCTCACAGAAAACTTCTAGATGTTATACCCAGAGTAATTATAAATGTTACTGATTCTACAAATAATATATGAAAATATACTTCATTTCTTAAATTAAGTAATTACTTATTTAGCCATCTTGTCTAAGAGAAAAAAAAGCAAAAAATAATAATAATAAATAGTCTTTTGGCAGCTGTAAATGTTGAAAACACTACCACATGATAACATCAAATTCTTATTTGAACAATGGAATTATACAGATATTCCTATCCAAACTAGAGTAAAAGGACAAATGTAAACTGTGACACTAATGATACCTGCTATGCAAGAAAGAGGGTAATTTGAAATTATTTTCATCCCATTGTACAAATTTCATTCCCTCTAATTAAATGCTAACTTTATGTAAAGTTTAGGCAACAGCTCCTCACTCTAGAACTTCCAAAATGTAAATGTATTGCCAGTAATAATAAAACCACCTTACTACTTTTGGTGGCACTTCCCTGCTATTAAGTTCATCTCATTTGAGACCCATAACAATCCTTTGAGGTAGGCAAAGGTAGAATGAGTTCATCATTTGTGAAATGAAGCAGGTAGATCATATTAAGGGTTTTCAAATATATGTATCATAATTCTAGTGGTTCTGACAAAAACACCTCACAGACCAGGGAGTGTCAGGCGGAAGGTAAGAAGGGATTCACACCTTTCCCCTTAACTTCAACTCATGGAATGCTTATTATCTCTTTTATATTTTGGGTTTATGAGCAACATTTTATTTTTAAGAAAGGGTTACAGAGCTTATATTATATCTATATCTCTTTCAGCTTCCATTTTATAGATGAGACAACTGAGGCACAGAGAGTACAAAGGTCCTAGACAAAGTCACAGGAAGAAAATGCAAAAGACTTAGGTGAACTTAGATATAGGTTGGTTATTTCTTCTATACTGTATTTCATAGAAATAACTGATAAACAAATATTAGCTTTTTAAAAAGTCCCAACTGGCAGGGCACAGTGGTACATGCCTGTAATCCCAGCACTCTGGGAGGCTGAGACAGGAGGATTGCTTGAGTCCAGGAGCTGGAGGTTGCAGTGGGCTATGATGGCACCACTGCACTCCAGCCTGGGCAATAGAGTGAGACCCTGTCTCTAAACAAGGAAGAAAAAAAGTCTCAACTGTCCAAAAGGAAGCACGTAACACATGCCAAAAGAGACAGAGTTCAGTTCATTTTAATTTGATTTTGATAGTTTTTTTAAAATTTAAATATGGAAATCAAAATGTTTACCTCTTCTGGAAATTCTTCACTGACCAGAGACATAATCAGTGATGTCTTCCCCACTCTAGCTGTGAAAAGAAAAATCGTTACTTTAATAAAGTGTTTCGGTTCTACATAAGCTCAAATTCGGCAACCACATAAGGAAGTTTGTTACTCATTAGCTAAAACCTAAGGCATCCAAATTATCAAGTTTTAGTATAATACTTAAAAGCATATCTTTATGTCTAGAAAAGTCACACATACTCATTGTTTTTAAAAACTTGCCAAAATATATTTTGTAAAAGCACAAATCCCTCCTAACATCCTCTACTAACATTTTAATATTCTCCCAGATTTTTCCTATACTTATATTAACTTGCAATATTTTACCACAGTGGAATCATAGCTATCACACTACTTTGCAATTTTCCTTTATCACTTAATTATGCATTTGGGCAGTATTTCATGTCAGTACATAAAAACTCCTAGGAGAAGAGAAGACAAAAGTTACTGGTTACTGGGTACATAGTTTTTGTTGAGGATAATAAAAAAGTTTTAAGTACAGATAGTGGTGATGGTTACACAATATTATGAATAAATTTAATGTTGCTGAATTGTATACTTACAGTTAACAAGTTATATATATTCTAAACAATTTTAAAAAGCAGCAATAATAAACCCATTTTATATTTATATTTCTTAAAATCTGTTTTTTTTTTTTTTTGAGATGGAGTCTCACTGTGTTGCCTAGGCTAGAGTGCAGTGGCGTAATCTTGGCTCACTGCAATCTCCACTGCGTGGGTTCAAGCGATTTTTGTGCCTTAGCCTCCCAAGTAGCTGGGATTATAGGCATGTGTCACCATGTCCAGCTAATTTTTGTATTTTTAGTAGAGACAGTGTTTCCCCATGTTGGCCAGGCTGGTCTCGAACTCCTGACCTCAGGTGATCCGCCTGCCTCAGCCTCCCAAAGTGCTGGGATTACAGGCATGAGCTACTGCGCCCAGCCATCCTGCATTATTTTTGATAGTTGTATTAGAATCCACTGTATGATGCATTATAATTACTCTTAACAAGGAAGATTGGAATGGTTTCCAATTTTTTTTTTTATTCTGGGTCCCACTCTGATTGCCCAAGCTGGAGTGCAGTGGTATGATTTTTTTCACTCACTGCAGCCTCGACCTCCCCAGGCTCGGGTGATTCTCCCAGCTCAGCCTCCCGAGTAGCTGGGACTACAGGCAGATGCTACTACAACCAGATAATTTTTTTGTATTTTTAATAGAGACAGGGTTTCGTTATGTTGCCCAGGCTGGTCTCAAACTCCTGGACTCAAGCAATCCACCAACCTCAGCCTCCCAAAGTGCTGGGATTACAGGTGTGAGTCACTGCACCTGGCCCTAAGTTTTCACCTTTATAAACAATGCAACAATTAGTATTTCTACAGAATAAATTCCTAGAAGTCAAACTCAAGTTAGTGTACAAGATCTTTTTTTTTTTTTTTTTTTTTTTT
>NW_012114788.1:1264775-1266874 GCF_000951035.1 Colobus angolensis palliatus | reverse complement strand
TAGACTGGAGTGCAGTGGCACAATCTCAGCTTATTGCAACCTCTGCCTCCCAGGTTCAAGTGATTCTCCTGCCTCAGCCTCCCAAGTAGCTGGCATTACAGGTGCACACCACCACACCAGCTAATTTTTGTATTTTTAGTAGAGACAGGATTTTACCATATTGGCCAGGCTGGTCTCGAACTCTTGACCTTGTGATCTGCCCACCTCGGCCTCCCAAAGTGCTGGGATTACCAGGTGTGGGCCACTACGCTTAGCCTTGGCTAACATTCTTTTTACATATCTGGATAAAAAGAAAAATTTTTTAAATGTACCATCTCCGATTCATCATTCCTCTGCATTTAGCAGTCATGATCTGTCAGATTTTCCTTTGACATTTTTAATATTCATCCCTTCCCTCGCTGTTCCCCTATTTCCCTAATTATGGTACTTTTACTGAAAAATCTCCCAGTCCCAAATTTCCTATCCCTTTCTCCAGTCTCTCTCCTCATTAATCTACCAGCAATACAAATGCTGGTCCATTTTTCTTACATGCTCTTTTCATTTTCTAACTCACCTGACCAAACACTTTCTTTGACTCTCAATTATCTACCACATCAAAATGGAATCATTCTACTGGCCTTTGAATATCATAATCTATCCCTAGCTCACCTATCTAATCTCATTTCCCACTATCCCCTACTCAACTTACTCAAATAAGGCCATTCTGCATTGTATAAGTCCAAACAAGCCACGATAAATCCTGCCCACCTCACAGTTTCCCTCATCTAAACATCATTCCCTCTCTCCCCTCTACTTTTCCAAATGGTATTAATAATTACCTTTCAAGGATGGTTCAAATTCTACCTATAGCTCTTATTTCCTCCACTTCCTCCTTTGAACTACTTCTGTGCCACATAATTTCTATTAAATTATAACTTAAATTTATACCCAAGATATATACTTAATATGTATGAGTCTACATTGACACAATAACCAAATATTTGGAAACACTTGGATAGTGAACAAAATTTTCCAATTTTACATGAATGGGAAAAGGGCCTCTAGCACATCAACCAGACTGAATCATCTGATTTGACTTCACCTGGCCCAAGCACAGCAGTACTGCTGTATTTTCAGCATCATCACTAAGGAAATTAGTCCCACCTCCTGGAGATTCTGGAACTACCATTCAAATTATTTTCTTAACAGTAACCGGAGAACTGGGAATAACAGGTAACTGCTGAAGCAGTTAAAATATAAACATATGCTAAAATTACTTTCTTCAATTTGTTTTTAGTAAAAAATAAAATGTTAAAATTTCAAATAATATAAAGGAGGGTGTGATATAACATAGAATACATCTGGTCTTTGTCCTCAGCTCCTGGCACAGAGCATCAGAATCCTTTGGAATTTCCTGAATGATAGGAGTGTCTTTTATCATGAATAATGAGTCCCTTTCAACCATACTTGAGTTCATCCTAATGAGGTGACTCATGTGGGGAGAAGGAGGCAACAGAGCATGCTAGCAGGATGGGAGCTGGTCACCAGAAAAACCAACTACATGATTAGAGGGTCAGAACTCTCAGCCCCATCCCAAAACCTCCAATGGGGAAAGACCTGGAGTCAAGCATGTGGCCAATGACTTAATCGCGTCTACCTACTGAAAACCCATATAAAAACTCTGAACAACAAAGATCAGGAGAGCTTCCTGGTTAGTGAACAGGTCAATGTACCAGGAAGGTGGTGCACACTGACCCTACAGGGAAAGAAGCTCCTGAGCTCAGGACCCTTCCAGACCTTTCCCCACATACCTCTTCAATCTGGTTGTTCATTTGTATAATCGTGAATATAGTACTTTCCCAAGTTTTGTGACGCGCTGTAGTCTGAGGAGGCAGTAGGAAGCCCTGAATTTGTAGTTGGTCAGGCCAAAGTGCATGCTGCTGAAGTAAGGGCAATGTTGTTGGGAATCTTGCTCTTTAAACGGTGGTGAAACTGCCTTTGCAAAATTATGAATGACAGTAAGAGAAATCTGACATAGTTGACTCCATCCTGCTTCTTTGTTTTGTTTTTTTTTTTTTGAGATGGAGTCTTGCTCTGTCGCCCAGGCTGGAGTGCAGTGG
>NW_012114788.1:1262648-1264725 GCF_000951035.1 Colobus angolensis palliatus | reverse complement strand
TAGTAGAGACGGCGTTTCACCGTGTTAGCCAGGATGGTCTCGATCTCCTAACCTCGTGATCCACCCGTCTCGGCCTCCCAAAGTGCTGGGATTACAGGGTTGAGCCACTGCGCCCGGCCGATCTTTTTCATTTTTAACTGACATTGTTAAACTATCTCCAAAAACGAAAAAAACAATTTACATCCTCATAAACAGAATATCAGAGTGCCCATTCTATGCATCTCTACATTCTTTCTTCCATAGAGCATCATTTTTAAAGGGTTAGTAACAAGGTAAAAGCAAAGAAAGTCTCCTATTACATTTTCTATTCTAGCAATTTTTTTATACACAAACTTTAAAATCTTAACTTTTATTATGAAATTTGACTTCTATTCCTGTCACTTTCTGATCATATAATTACTACTGTTAGACATTCAACTCATCAACTAAATCCTTTTGTGAATCTAGAGGAAAACAGTCCACATGCTTACTAATCTCTGCCATTATCAACAAATTATAGTTTCCAAAATTAAAGTCTAAATATAAAAGAAATGAAATTTTTTGAGTTAAGAAAAGTCCCATTCCCTTCTTAAACGATTAAAAGTAAGAGTGAACACAAGTCAAGTCTCTGGGAAAATAGTGAATGTCTAGAACACAGGAAGGACAGTGAAAACAGCTTAAAGAATGCTATGAACAACTGAGTACCGCTGGTAGAAGGACAGATTAAATGATTTAACAGGTGTCTTCTAGCTCTGATTTCTACAGGCCTTTTCAATTGACTTGTGTAAGGTTTAGGCCTTTTTCAAATGGCTGACCACAGGTCACATTTCACAGAGTTCTGATGATGTCCATGAATCCATCATCATAGAACTGCTAGAATCTAGTTAGCAACGTCAGTTTATTCAGCTCCCCAGAAAATTTTCAGATAAAGAACATGGGAACCAGGACAGTAATTTTCTCCAAGTCTCACTAAAAGATTAGTTGCAGATTTAAGAGAATAACCCATCTCCTGATGGTCAAGTCAATGCTTTCTCTTTATTGTGCCATACTTAACATCGAAAGGGAATGGTGACCCCTAAAGCCATGCATCAGAATAATTTATGAGGCTTATATATATAACATATAAATAAAAAATATATTTTTATATATAAATATTATATATTTTATGTGTGTGTGTGTGTGTATATATATATGTCTGGTGCAGCAGCTCATGCCTGTAATCCCAGCACTTTGTGAGGCTGAAGTGGGAGGACTACTTGAGGCCAGGAGTTCAAGACCAGCCTAGGTAACATAGTGACACCCTGTCTCTACAAAACAGTTTTTTAAAAATTAGCCAGGTGTGGTGGCACACACTTGTAGTCCCAGCTACTTGGGAGGCTGAGGCGGGAGGACTGCTTGAGCACAGGAGTTGGAGAACACAGTGCTCCATGATCCTACCATTGTACTCCAGCTGGGGTGATAGGGTGAAACTGTCTGAAGGAAAAAATATATGCGTGTGTATGTGAGACAGAGTGTGTGTGTGCACTTTTCCTTTTTTTTCCTTTGAGATGGGGGTCTCTGTCACCTAGGTTGGAGCATAGTAGGATGATCATAGCTCACTGTAGCCTCGAACTCCTGGACTCAAGCAATCCTCCTGCCTTAGCCTCCTGAATAGCTAGTACTACAGGCCACGCCGCCGCATCCAGTGAATTTTTTAATTCTTTGTGGGGACAGGGTCTCACCATGTTGCCCAAGATGATCTTAAACTCCTGGTCTCAAGCAATCCTCCTGTCTTGGTCTCCCAAGTTGCTGGTATTACAGGACCCAACCAAGATTTTCAGCGTAGATGAAACAGCCTTATATCAGAAGAAGATGCCATCAATAGCTAGAGAGCAGACATCAATGCCTGGTTTCAAAGCTTAAACAGATAGGCTGACTCTTGTTGGGGCTAACACAGGTTGCCTTTAAATTGAAGCCAGTGGTCATTTGCCATTCTGAAAATCCTAGAGCCCTTAAAAATTATGCTCAATCTGGCCGGGCATGGTGGCTCGCACCTGTAATCTCAGCTACTCAGGAGGCTCCACTAAAAATACAAACATTAACCGGTCGTTGTGGCGGG
>NW_012114788.1:1251503-1254200 GCF_000951035.1 Colobus angolensis palliatus | reverse complement strand
CAATGTCTCTTCAGCTCCCAGGAGAGAGGGTAGATCCTCTCTGCAGGCATTCTGTTATCTCTTCAGCTCTCAGCAGAGAGGGTAGTTCCTCTCTGTAGGCAGGTCATCCCGTCCTCTCTCTTTTGGTCTGGCCGAGTCCGGGGGGGCTTCTTATGGGCCTCAGAGAGGAGGAAGAGTGTGCCGATTGGTCCATGGGAAGCCATGGGAGGACCCGATCCCACACTGGTCTGCGGGATCAGCAGCCCAGCTCCTGGGCTTCAGGCCCTCCCCAGCCTGAAGATGCGGCTTCACGGGGGACCTGCCCCCTTCTGCCCAGGAGCCTGTCTGCCTCCTGCTGGCATTCAAGGCACCAAGGCAGTGCCAAGGGGTACCTGCAGGCCTGAGTCAAGCTGCCCTCAGCCTCTCTCCCATGATCGCCGGTGCCCAAAGTCTGGAGGGGGCCAAAGTGGCAGGGGTCTGGCATGTCACCACTGACCCAAGCATGCGCACACCCGGCCAGGCTGCAACAGCACCTAGGCTTGGCCCCAACCTCACTCTGAGATCAGAACGGGTGCCAGGAGCAAGGAGAGGCCAGGCAGCAGGAGCAGACACCTCTAAGTCCACAGGCTTCCCAGGCCCCTGAGACTGCAGAGATGCCTGGGTCCACAGCCACGGCTGGGCAGCTGCAGCTGCAACTGGGAGGTGGGGCTCCTGCCTGCTTCCAGCTCCTGCCAGCTCCATGGAGCGCGGCACCGCTCAGGGCCCAGCTCCACCTCGGGGCCCCTCTCTGCCCACCCCTCCGTGCCTGACCACACTGCTCCCCTGCCAGTGGGTGACTCGGCCCGGCCCCATCATGGTGGCTCTCAGGGTATCAGGTTCCAGGGGGCTCCCAGGGGTGGGCTCTGGGGACTGCACCTCTCCTCTCCACATTTCCCCTGCAACAGCAGCAGATGAGGTACAGATGGCATGGCAGCCCCGGCCAACGCCACACAAACAAACTTGATGATCTTGAGGCTGGCCCCACAAGTCCCAGCTGCACCTTTAGCAGAGTGCTCATGGGCTCCTGAGACATGGTCGGGGGAGAGGTTGAGGCCACAGTGGAGGCTCCGGGCCTGGAAGCCGGTCCTGCCCAGCCATAAGAGGTGGGAATGGTGCACTCAGTTGCCTCAGGGATGCAGAGCACAGGGGTCCCACCGCCACCACTGCTGCTCCAGCAGCTGCTCCTGCTGCCACCGCCTGCGCCTCCCTGCTGCAGCCAATGGCCACTCCGGATGGCTGCCACAGCCATCATTAGAATTGAATTGAATTGTATGACACTCAGTTGGTATAGGAAAATTGGTGTTGGAACTCAGAGGGTATGTGAGCTCTGTATTTATCAAAAGAACTTACAGCTAAAATACACACGCCTGTAATCCCAGCACTTTGGGAGGCCGAGGTGGACGGATCATGAGGTCAAGAAATAGAGACCATCCTGACCAACAAGGTGAAACCCCATCTCTACTAAAAATACAAAAATTAGCTGGGCATGGTGGCATGTGCTTGTAGTCTCAGCTACTAGGGAGGCTGAGGCAGGAGAATCGTTTGAAACCAGGAGGCAGAGGTTGCAGTGAGCCGAGATTGCATCGCGTCCCCTACAGGCATGAGCCACTGCGCCCAGCCAACACATGTATTCTTAACTCTGATTCATTTGTGTAATATCTAGGCAACCTTCCAACATATCACCAGTGATCTCCTGAAGGACTTCTTAAACCTCCTTGATGAAAATATGACATTTCCTACCAGCTACTGAAGATCTCCAGAAAGATTAAGAAACAAATATTTCATTATCACCCATAGGAAACTCCTCAAGGGCAGAAAACATGTCTTTCTTGTTTACTGTTGATTAACAGTAGCTCCAGCTCCCATGGCACTTAATAAATGCAGCTGTATAGCTTGGTGGTTAGGAGAATAAATCTGAAACTCAGGAAAGTAGATGATTACTTCGGAGGGAAAGAGAGGACAATGTAATGGGAAGGGAGCTTCAAATGATTGGTAATACTTTATTTCTTAAACTGGGTGTTAGGTATTTGTCATATTATTCTTTATTACCTTTTACATAAATATTTAATCAAAAAAGAAAAGAAGAAAAAAGAACACAGGCTTTGGAACTAGACAAAACTGGGCTGAAATCTTAGTTCCAGCACTTACTAGCTGTGCTTCCTCAGGCAAGTCATCAAGCCTGTTTATTCATCTATAAAGTACTGGCCAGCCTTGTAGAATTGTTAAGAGGATTAATCAAGATGAGAGCTATATAATGCTTAGCGCAAGACCTGGCACACATTAAGTACACAAATGGTAAATGTCATGATGATGATCAGTTTGAATTAAAGGTGTTAAAATGAGCACTGGCCTGGGTCAGAAAATTTGGATTCAGGAACCTGTTTTTGCCATTAACAGTATGATCCTGAGTTACAACTCTCTGGGCCTCAATTTTTCTCACCAGTTAAATCAGTTAAAAAAAGAAAAGGTGGGGATAGGTGGACTAGATGTTATCTAAATGCTTAACAGCATATGCTTAAACTTTCATAGAGCACACCTAGAAAACTGGTCTGTAACATGAGAAAAAGTGCACATTAACATTAAGGGCGGCCGGGCGCGGTGGCTCAAGCCTGTAATCCCAGCACTTTGGGAGGCCGAGACGGGCGGATCACGAGGTCAGGAGATCGAGACCATCCTGGC
>NW_012114788.1:1250237-1251453 GCF_000951035.1 Colobus angolensis palliatus | reverse complement strand
AAAAAAAAAAAAAAAAAAAAAACTATGCTCAATCTATTCTGCCTGTACTCTATAAATGGAATAACAAAGCCTGGATGAAAACACACCTGTTTACAGAATGGTTCACTGAATATTTTAAGCCTACTACTGAGACCAATTCCTCAAAAACAAGACTCCTTTCAAAATATTACTGCTCACTGACAATACACCTGTTCACCCAAGAGCGCTGATGGAGACGTACGAGATTATTTTTTTGCCTGCTAACATGATATCCAGTCTGCCGTCCATGGTTCAAGGAGTAATTATAACTTTCAAGACTTATTATTTAGGCTTACTATTTACCTTTTGTAAGCCTATATATAGCTGCCATAGATAGTGATTCCTCTGATGGATGTGGGCAAAGTAAACTAAAAACCTTCTGGAAATAATTCACCATTCTAGATGCCATTAAGAACATTTATGATTCACGGGAGGAGATCAAAGTAACATTTTCAGGAGTTTGGAAGAAGCTGGTTCCAACCCTCACATGACTTTGAGGGATTCAAGACCTCAATGAAGGAATTGCAGATATGGTGGAAATAGCAAGAAAAGAGCTAGAATTAGAAGTGAAGCCTAAAAATGTGACTAAACTACTGCAATCTCATAATAAAACTTGAACAGATGAACAGTTTATTATGGATGAGCAAAGAATGTGGTTTCTTGAGACAGAATCTAGTGGTGAAGATGCTGTGAGCAATACTGAAATGACAACAAATGACTTGGAATATTACAAACTTAGTTGATAAAGCAGCAGTAGGGTTTGAGAGAACTGACTCCAATTCTGAAAGAAGTTCCACTGTGGGTAAAATGCTATTAAATGGCATCACATGCTACAGAGAAACCTTTAGTGAAAGGAAGAGTCAATCGATGCAGCAAATGTCATAGTTGTCTTATTTTAAGAAATTGCCACAGTCACCCCAGCCTTCAGCAATCACCACCCTAAACAGTCAGCAGCCATCAACCCTGAGGCAAGACTCTCCACCAGCAAAAAGGTTACAACTCATTGAAGGCTCAGATAATCATTAGCATTTTTTGACAATAAAGTATTTTTAAATTAAGGTTTGTACATTTTTTAGACATTACATTACATACTTAACAGACTACAGCATAGTATGAACATAACTTTTTTTTTTTTTTTTTGAGATAGAGTCTTGCTCTGTCACCCAAGCTGGAGTGCAGTGGCACAATCTTGGCTCAC
>NW_012114788.1:1245054-1249577 GCF_000951035.1 Colobus angolensis palliatus | reverse complement strand
TGGAGCTTGCAGTGAGCTGAGATCCAGCCACTGCACTCCAGCCTGGGCGACAGAGCGAGACTCCATCTTAACAACAACAACAAAAAAACATTAAGGGCTAGGCATGGCAGCTCATGCCCATAACCCCAGCACTTTGGGAGGCTGAGGTGAGGGGATCACTTGAGCCCAGGAGTTCAAAACCAGCCTGGGCAACAAAGCGAGACCCTGTCTCTACCAAAAATAACTTTAAAAATTAGCCAGGCGTGGTGGCGTGTGCTTGTAGTCGCAGCTACTTGGGAGGCTGAGGTAGCAGGATCACCTGAGCCCGGGAGGTTGAGGCTGCAGTGAGCCATGATCATACCACTGCACACCAGGCTGGTCCAGGCTGGGTGACACAGTGAGACCCTGTCTCAAAACACACATTCACACAACACTAGGTAAGATACAGTACCCTAGAAATGGCAGAGAGATCTGCAAACTGTATCTGTTTTAACTGTGTGTGGGAAAGTGATTTGGCAGAAACATTCATCTAGCTACAAGAACAGTAAAACTCACCAAGCCAATGTTGGGTCCCGGAATTTTCAGGCCTTGCCAACTTACGTGCAACACTTCATAACCCTTTTTCCTTAAATAACTACATTCATCATGCCCTTGCTTAAGGTTCCAGCAACCCCAAACCGTCAGCTAGCTCAAGGTAGTATTCCTGTCAACATTCATAGTAGTTCATCCTGATTCCAGATGATTATGCACGATGGAAGCAAAACACAGATGCTCCTTCACTTATGATGGGATTTCTTCCCCATAAACAAGTTGAAAATATAAGTTAAAAACACACTTAGACCAGATGCAGTGGCTCATGTCTGTAATCCCAGCAGTTTGGGTGGCTGAGGTGGGAGAATCACTTGAGCCCAAGAGTTCAAGATCAGCCTGGACAACAAAGTGAGACCCTATGTCTACAGAAAATAAAACATTAGCCAGGCATGGTGGTGCACACCGATAGACTCAGGTATTCGGGAGGCTAAGGTGGGAGGATCCCTGGAGCCTGGGAAGTCAAAGCTGCAGTGAGCCATGATTGAGTCACTGCACTCTAGCTGGGGCAACAGAGTGAGACCTTGTCTCAAAAAAACTTTTTTTAATGTGTTAGGATCCTCCCTGGCAACCAAAACTTAAAAAAAACCAGAAAATGTATTTAACACTAGCAACACAGAAAGATAGCTCCTGAGTTACTATAGTTCTGTTTTTCTTTTTCTTTTCTTTTCTGAGACAGGATCTTGTTCTGTTGTCCAGGCTGCAGTGCATGGCACAATCTCGGCTTACTGCAACCTCCGCCTCCCAGGTTCAAGCAATTATCCTACCTCAGCCTCCCGAGTAGCTGGGATTACAGGAATGTGCCACCATGCCCGGCTAATTTTTTTGTATTTTTAGTAAAGACAGGGTTTCTCCATGTTGGCCAGGCTGGCCTCGAACTCCTGACCTCAAGTGATCCGCCCACCTCAGCCTCCCAAAGTACCAGGTTTACAAGCATGAGCCACTGCACCCAGCCAATTTTTTTTTTTAAATTTCTTGTAGAGATGGGGTCTCCCTGTGTTGCCCAGGCTGGCCTCAAATCCCTGAGCTCAAGTGAGTCTCTTGCCTTGGCCTCTCAAGTGCTGGGGTTACAGGCATGAGCCACTGTGCCTGGCCCCTGTTTTCTTTTTTCTTTTTAGAGACAAAGTCTCACTATGTTGCCCAGGCAAGAGTACAGTTGCATGATCATAGCTCACTGCAGCTTTGAATTCCTGGGCTCAAGTGATCCTCTCGCCTCAGCTTCCCAAGTAGCTGAGACTACAGGTGCATGCCACCATACCCAGCTAATTTTTAAAATTGTTTGTACAGATAGGTTCTCATTACGTTTCCCAGACTGGTCTCAAACTTCTGGCCTCAAGTTATCCTCCTGCATTGGCCTCCCATAGTGCTGGCATTACAGGCATGAGCCACAGAGCCCAGCTACCTGGATATTTTAAATATCTCTATATTCTCATCCTTCATCTACTATATTAAGGATGGCAAAAATGAAGCTGACATTCAATAATTCAGTCCCACTCTAGGTCCTTAAGAAATGTGCCTACCTTAATACGCTTAAGACCCTGATTCTTCTCATAATCCCCTTTTCAGAATTATCTTTTTAAAATTTTGCTCATGTTCCAGCACTCTAAGGCCCTCACCAGTTTCAGAAAGAAAAAAAAATCTACCTTTTAGTCCACAGTTCAAAAAACATTATAACAGGCCAAGTGAGGTGGCTCTCGCCTGTAATCCCAGCACACTGGGAGGCTGAGGCAGGCACATCACTTGAGCCCAGGAGTTCCAGACCAGCCTGGACAACACGGTGAAACTCCATCTCTACAAAAAATTTAAAAATAAGCCAGGCATGGCGATGCATGCCTATATTCAGGTATTTGGAAGGTTGAGATGGGAGAATCACCTGAGCCCAGGAAGTCGAAGCTACAGTGAGCCATGATCAGGCCACTGCACTCCAGCCTAGACAACAGGGTGAGGCCCTGTCTCAAAAAGAAACAAAAAAAAGGATAAATAATGTGATCAAAATTAAGCCGATCTCCAAACACTGAAAGACTACTGGTTTCCAAGAAAGCACTTGTTCCTTAATCCCAATCACACAGGATTTCTTAGCAAAATTCAGGCTTTTTTTTTTTTTTTTTTTGAGATGGAGTCTTGCTCTGTCGCCCAGGCTGGAGTGCAGTGGCGCGATCTCAGCTCACTGCAAGCTCCGCCTCCTGGGTTCACGCCATTCTCCCGCCTCAGCCTCCCGAGCAATCCTGGGATTACGGCGCCCACCACACGCCCGGCTAATTTTTTGTATTTTTAGTAGAGACGAGGTTTCACCGTGTTAGCCAGGATGGTCTCGATCTCCTGACCTCCTGATCCGCCTGCCTTGGCCTCCCAAAGTGCTGGGATTACAGGCGTGAGCCACCGCGCCCGGCCTCCATCTTGCTTCTAACCTCCAAGCTGTCCTTGGTCATTCCTGGGAATAGGCCAAGATAACCTTGAGAGGAATTTAAGTTTACTCTTTAATCTTAAAGCAAGAATGATAACAGCACTTCCTAAAAGTAAACCACCTTTGTAAAACTAAAGAAAGGCCACAAGGTTAGGATTATGTGAGGGACCTGAATTCTGCTAAGATATAGGTGTAAACAATAACCAACCATTGTTCCGGAGGTCAGGAGATTTGTAACTTCCCCAATGACTCCTGTGAATAACATCACTATAGCAGAGCCTACGACTGGCATTTTGAGATTTTTTTTTGCATTTCTGGTGAAGGACTGACTCTACCAGGACCCACAACTTGTGACTCAATCGATCCTGTGGCCCCTAATCAGTGGCTGACTGAGCACATGAGGAACGTTTTCCGCATCCCTATGATTTCATCCTCAACCAATCAAAACACCCTCCATTCTCTAGTCCCCTGCCCACCAAACTATCCTTGAAAAACCCAAACCTCTGAGCCTTCTGGGAGACTAATTTGAGTGATACATCTAGTTCTCCTGCATGGCCAGCCTTGTGTTAATTAAGTTATTTCTTTACTACAATACTGTGGTCTCAGAGAATTGGTCTGTCTGTGTAGCAGGCAGAAGAACCTACTGGGCGACTATAGTGGATCTGAAGCTAACTCTGGGTGGTGTCAGTGTTACGGGATCCTTGGGGTGTCATTACACCACCTGGAAACTTCTGTGGCCAGTGGTGCCTTTGCCCAAGTTTTGCTCTGGCCCACTGGGCTCGTTCCACCCACTCAGCCTTGCAATCTGTGCTCAACTCACACGACCAGCCTGGATCCCATGCCTGCCAAAGGTGAGCCAGACACAAAGTTGTGAGGGGTGTGTGAGCAAGCATGGGGTCTGACCACTGTGCACAGCCAGGCATGCTGGCTGCTGCTGCTGCGGGCTGGGCAGCTCCAGGTGCCAGCTTGGGCACCATCTCCCTGCGAGGCTGCAGCTGGACCAGGTGCACCACAAGCAGCTTCCACAGCTGCAATGGAGAACACAGTGGTGCCTGGAAGCTTGGCAACTCCAGGAACCACAGGGCCCCAAAGAAGGAGTCACAGCCCTGGCTAAGGGAGCTCCCAGATCCGGGTTCCCTGAAGGGCTGCAGCTCTTCTCTCCTTCTCTACGCTCTCAAGGTGGCAAGCAAGGGGCATGTTTCAGCCCTGTTTGTGTTACAGCTCTTTTAGCCCCACCATTCGACAGGTCCTGAGTTCTTGTCCTGCATCCGGGAATAATGAGGTAACAGACAAGTGGAGGGTGAGCAAGACAAACAGGAGCTTTACCGAGCGACAGAACAGCTCAGAGGAAACCTACAGTGAGTACCTCCTCTCTGTAGCCAGGGTGTCCCAACAAGTGTTCAGTTCTCAGCAGAGAGGATAGCTCCTCTCTGCTTAGCAGGTTGTCCCAAAGAATGTTCAGCTCTCAGCAGAGAGGGTAGTTCCTCTCTGCAGGCACGTCATCCCAATGTCTCTTCAGCTCCCAGGAGAGAGGGTAGATCCTCTCTGCAGG
>NW_012114788.1:1236837-1241294 GCF_000951035.1 Colobus angolensis palliatus | reverse complement strand
AAAACTCATCCATTCTTCCTCAACTCTCTTCTTTTTTTTTTCTGCAGAGCAGGAGTGGGAGTTTATTTTAAAAGGCTTTATAAGAGAAAATAAATGAAAAATTTGCTTGTTAGAAACCCAACTGGGGGCCTGAAGGTCCAAGAGAGAAAAGACCCTCCTCTCTTCTTAAAACTCATTAGAACAACCTTTTTCCCAGTCGCAGTTCCCTTCTGCTTTTCCCATGGACTCCCTATATCTGCAGTGATATTTTCAGAACAGACAACAAACATTATGAGGAAATTCAGATTTCTTCACAGCTCTGCTAATTAGTCTGAAGGGCAGTTCTGGCTGCCTGTGTAGCAGCAGGCTCCTGCCAAAGTGCAAACCTGCCACCAGGTCTATTCCAGCAAAGCAGGCCTCAGAGACAGGAAAGAAAACACTTTGGCAGTCGTAAAGACAACAACAATCAAGTAGCTTTACTCACGCTTGAACATACAGACACACAACACAGTAGTAAGAGTGGGGGCAATTCTATTTATTTATATCAGTCACTATCTTTTAAAGTGTGATTTTAAAAAATTTATTCACATCCTGCCTCATCTAGAAAAGAATTTGAGGTAATTCAGCACTCACTACATTATAAAAAATACCATTTAGTTTGTGAAGTAATTGTACAATAAAAGACCTTTTAAAACTCAAAGAACATGAATGTCTTCCACATTAAAATCCAAGAGTGATTTCCTTTTTTTTTTTTTTTTGAGTCAGAGTCTTGCACTGTCGTGTAGGCTAGGGTGCAATGGCGCGATCTCGGCTCACTGCAACCTCCACTTCCCAGGTTCAAGCAATTCTCCTGCCTCAGCCTCCCGTGTAGCTGGGATTACAGCCGCCCACCACCACGCCCGGCTACTTTTTTGTATTTTTAGTAGGTACGGGGTTTCACTATGTTGGCCAGGCTGGTCTTGAACTCCTGACCTCGTGATCTGCCCACCTTGGCCTCCCAAAGTGCTGGGATTACAGGCACGAGGCATTGCACCAGGCCGTGATTTCCTTTTTTAAAAAAGTTCACTGACAGAGAGACACACCATGCAGGACTGAAAATGGTTTGTCTAAGGGGATTCATGACAGATTTCAGAAACCATGATGAACAGAATGGCCCCAGATAATCCCCAGCCAGACCCTTTCATCAACAGGAATGATTCCAACATGAAGGTGATACCACCACAGGATCCAGCTAGTCCCAGTTTCACTCTGTCATCTAAGCTGGAGTGCAGTGGCGCAGTCTTGGCTCACTGCAGCCTCAACCTCCCAGGTTCAAGTGATCCTCCCACCTTAGCCTCCAAGAAGGTGGGACTACAGCAATATGGAGAAGGCATCAAGAACATACTTAATTCAGCCGCCAACAGAATGAAGAGCTTAGGAAGTTCTGTTTAGCCAGACCATGTTCCCAGATAGAAATTTTCAGGAGAAACTAGCTTTGAAACTCAACCTACCAGGGTCAAAAGTAAAGAACACAGTGTCATGGTGAATTGGAGAGGACGTGAAGATGATAACCTGGTTGTTTTCACTCAGGAGAAGCCTGGAATGCCTTCTCTAAGAACAGACCACAATCTCCCCTCTTCCCCCACTCCCTGGTTTGGTTTAGGAACCGGTGATTCAAACTGAAGCAGCAGCAGCAATCAGCAAAGCAACCAAACCAGATACCTTCCATCCAAGAAGAATGTGCCCACCTCCCCCAGAACATCTCCCAATCCTTACATTTTTTCTCCTGTGGTTTCAGATTTCTACAGCTCCCTTCCACCTCAGCCCTTAGACTCTTTCAACTGGGCATGGAACTCTACTTTCACTGAGAGTCCCACAAGTGACTTCCAAATGCAAGATACTCAATGGGAGAGGCTGGTGGCCTCAGTTCCTGCTTTGTACTCTGATGCCTATGACATATCCCAAATCATAGAACTGTACAATCTTCCTGATAAGAATGAGATATCCAGCTATTCTTTCCACTGTCTGTATCAGCATCTCTCACTCACAAAGTACCAGGTAGAAGGACACGGTTCCTCTCTCAGCACCTTTGCTGGTCCAGCTGTAGGCCTATCTCCCACACAAACCTGGCCCAGTATGATAAGGCAAGGCTTTGAAGACTACAGTCTAACAGACAGCCTGGAATTCCAGAAAACCTCCAATATGGTAGACTTTGGATTTCTCTGACCAGAATACTAATAAATATGGACCGTTTGGAAAAGAGGTCTTCTTGCCTCTTATACATGGAAAAAAAAAAAAAAGTTCATTAGCAGCAAAAGTTCAAAATTGGAGCAAGAGAGACAGATGACAGTCGATTTAGGGAAAAAAATAGCACATTTTCATCAGTATCATTTTTGTATTTCCTTTTGGAAGGGCAGTGAAATAACAGCTACTTTAATAAAGGATCAGACAAATGTGACTTGTTTAAAAAATGCTTCAGTGAATCTAAACTAGGGCTTTTTGCTCTCCTTAGGGCCTGCCTACCTAACCCTATGTGAGACTATCAAAGGAATAATAAAGCAGCAAGTGTAAAAGCCACTTTTAAGCTATTTTTAAAAAATTAATATTTTGGCCAGGTACAGTAGCTCACACCTGTAATAACCAACACTTTGGGAGGCTGAGGCCTCCCTGGATCAATTGAGGCCAGGAATTCAAGACCAGCTTGGCCAACATGGCAAAACCCATCTCTATTAAAAAAGTACAAAAAATTAGCCAGGCATGATGGCGCATGCCTATAATCCCAGCTACTAGGGAGGCTGAGGCAAGAGAATCACGTGAATCCAGGAGGTGGAGGTTACAGTGAGCCGAGATCATGCCACTGCACTCCAGCCTGGGCAACAAAGAAAGACACACACACACACACACTCTCTCTCTCTCTTTACACACACACACACACACACACACACTTTAGACATGAGATTTCACTCTGTTGCCCAGGTTGGTCTGGAACTCCTGGGCTCAAGTGATTCACCTGCCTTGGCCTCCCAAAGCGCTGAGATTACAGACATGAGCCACCACACCCAGACTATGCTAATTTTAATTGAGAAATAAATAAGAGTGCCTTAAAGATAACGAAACATTTTAGAATATTAAATTCTAAAAACTATTTAAATATGCTTAAAATCAAAAAGGTATCTTAATAATGGCAAATATGATATAAACACCATGTATTTTTAACTGCTTCAGAAAATAAACATTGTTTATGAGGAGACAAAAATCTCAAGCTCTTCTTAAATTGTACTAATTAAACTTTATATTTACTATAAAAATTATAGGACAAATGCATATAAAACATTGTATTTTATAATAAAATTTGTAACAAATAATTACAAATAAAATTTATAATAAAATGTATACAATGTAATATAAATACACTTGATATAAACATTTAGTATGTTATTAATACAGAAGACACAAAAATTATCCTTTATTAGCCAACCAACTAATGGACTCTATTTCTTCTATTTTGCCTGAGAAATATTGAAGTAATCTATAAAAACTAAAAGCAAGACCACAATTATCCACAAGGACAGAAGGCCTTCTAATCCAGTTCAATAGAATATGCCACAGTTCTGAGACTCCATGCTTCTAAGTAGGTCATCCATGGAAAACATAATTCATCACTATAGAACAAATTATCTAGATTTATCCAGGCTACAAATTTGTCTTTTCATCACGTCTTTTGAACATCTAGTTTCAAATGACAGCAAATTCCTAATATTCGTGAAGCAGAAATAACATTACCTGGTTCCAATTAGCACTCTACCAGCCATACTGGCTATTTTCTTGATAACAAACAGCCCCTGCTTCAAGTGGCAAAGAGACCTACTCCTCATTTTTATGTTTCTTTAGTAAGAAGACTTGTTGGCTCTTCCTAAGTTATTGAAATTAGAACACACTGGGGGGAGGAGGGTAACTATGGAGTTATATTTTTAACTGGAAAACTTTAGCATTTGGCGAAATAGCTAAACACTGTTCCAGAGGACAATTTCATTGCCCATATGCAGATGACGTGGCCTGCAGAACAAAAGCTATTGCTCAGCTATCCCTCTCCTTCAAACGAGATCAACACTAGTAACCAACTGGTGCAGCAAAAAAAGACAGCAGAGAATAGGTTTCAATACATATGTGATGATGATATAGAAAAGACTCTGTATGAACAGAATAGACTCTTTATGCAGAATGGACTCTGTGGCCAGGGATGTTTGAACTTCAGCTTTCTCTGCATTTAAAGACAGCCTAAACTTCTTTTATCTAAGCACTAAATACTCATTAAGCAATTTGCGTTAAAGCCTGCATGCATCAGAAGTGGGCCCAGAAAAGATCCATTTCACGTCAATGAGTGTTTGAATATCCTTGGCTATAGAATATTACCTAGGTAGTAAACACAGTATAATTGAAACTGGAGCAGTTTAATCTTTTTTTTTTTTTTTTGAGATGGAATCTCACTCTGTCGCCCA
>NW_012114788.1:1227133-1229667 GCF_000951035.1 Colobus angolensis palliatus | reverse complement strand
AAATACAAAAATTAGCCAGGTATGGTGGCGTGCGCCTGTAATCCCAGTTACTTGGGAGGCTGAAGCAGGAGAATCACTTGAAACCAAGAGGCTGACACTGTAATGAGCCGAGATTGTGCCAATGCACTGCAGCCTGGGTGACAGGGTGAGACTGTCTCAAAAAAATGAAAAAAGAGCAGGCCAGGTATGGTGGCTCATACCTATAATCCCAGCACTTGGGAGGCCGAGGTGGGTGGATCACTTGAGGTTGACCAGCCTGGTCAACATAGTGAAACCCTATCTCTACTAAGAAAAAACAACAACAACAAAAATTAGCCAGACATGGTGGCGCACGCCTGTCATTCCAGCTATTCGGGAGGCTGAGGTTACAGTGAGCTGAGATGGCACCACTGTACTCCAGCCTGGGAAACAGAGCAAGATCCTGTCTCAAAAAAATAATAATAATAAAGAAAGAAAAATGATCCCATTTTTATGACAGAGAGGAATGGTTGGAAAACAAGGAAAGTCTAAACAAACTGAACTAGCTTGAATTCATTCATTCTTTCAAGAAATACCTGAGTGCCTCTTTTGTGCCAGGTCTGTTCTAGCCACTGGGGATACAGCAAGAAGGAAGACAAATCCCCTGCCTTCATGACGATTCTTTTCTAGCCCAAGAGACAGAGACAGGACAACAAATGTACAAATACACATGGTTATGGGGATAACGCCTAGGTCAGAGCCTTCTTTTTTTTTTTTTTTTTTTTTTGAGTCAGAGTCTTGCACTGTCACCCGGGCTGGAGTGCAATGGCATGATCTCAGCTCACTGCAACCTCCGCCTCCCAGGTTCAAGCAATTCTCCTGCCTCAGCCTCCCGAGTAGCTGGGACTACAGGCGCCTGCCACCTCGCCCGGCTAGTTTTTTGTATTTTTTAGTAGAGACGGGGTTTCACCGTGTTAGCCAGGATGGTCTCGATCTCCTGACCTTGTGATCCGCCCGCCTCGGCCTCCCAAAGTGCTGGGATTACAGGCTTGAGCCACCGCGCCCGGCCGGTCAGAGCCTTCTTATAGAGAGAGCAATGAAGGACAGAGTAGCATAAAAGGGAAGGGTCAGATTGTGGAGGGCCTTATAGGACTGCATTAAGACGTTTGGACTTGAGGGGGGTGGGGAGAGATAGCATTAGGAGATATACCTACTGTAAATGATGAGTTAATGGGTACAGCACACCAACATGGTACATATATATATGTAACAAACCTGTACATTGTGCACATGTACCCTAGAACTTAAAGTATAATAAAAAAGAAGAAGTTTGGACTTTATTCTAAGTGAAAGTAGAAATCATTGGATGATATATATTTTTTTTGAGACAGATTCTTACCCTGTCACCCACGCTGGAGTGCAGGGGTGCAGTCACGGCTCACAGCAGCCTCAAACTCCTGGGCTCAGGTGATTCTCCCACCTCAGCCTCTCAAGTAGCTGGAACTGCAGGTGCATGCCACCTCACCCAGCTAATTTTTTGTAGAGATGAGGTTTCACCATGTTGCCCAGGCTGGTTTCAAAATCCTGGGCTCAATCGATCCTCCTGCCTCGGCCTCTAAAAGTGCTGAGATAATAGGCATGAGCCACCATACCTGGCATATTAGATGATTTTTAGGGGGCATAGCAGAATCTGAGATATTTTCTAAATATGAATCTGGGAGTATATATTCAGGACAGCTTGAATCTATACTCCAAGGTAAAAAAATTAAAAATAAAAAAAAAAAAGATGAATCTGCCTACTCCGTGGAAAATGGAGGAAAGCAGGAGCAGAAAGACTGGTTAAGGAAGATATTGCAAAATTCAAGGCCAAAGCCAGTGGAAGTTTGAACTAGTTTGGCAGAGGTTGCAATGATAATCAGAGTTAGACAAACCAGTTAAAGAGCTGCCAGATCCATTTTAAAAGAAGGTAACAGTTCCATTTTCTTAATGAACTTAACTAGTAGAAAACAAATATATCTCAATTTAATTTAAAAAGAAGACTCCATTAAAATGAAAACTATCCTGCTTACTATTTATTTTTATTTTTATATTTTGAGACAGAGTCTCGCTCTGTCACCCAGGTTGGAGTGCAGTGGTGTGATCTCAGCTCACTGCGACCTCCACCTCCTGGGTGCAAGTCATTCTCCTGCCTTAGCCTCCTGAGTAGCTGGGATTACAGGCGCGTGCCACCACAGCTGACTAATTATTGTATTGTTAGCAGAGACTGGGTTTCGTCATGTTAGTCAGGCTGGTCTCAAACTCCTGACCTCAGGTGATCTGCCCACCTTGGCCTCCCAAAGTGTTGGAGTTACAGGCATAAGCAACTGCGCCCAGCCATTAAAAAAATTTTTTTTTTTTTAAGAGACAGAGTCTTGCTCTGTCACCCGGGCTGAAGTACAGTGGTGTGATCATGGCTTACTGCAACCTCGACCTTCTGGGTTCAAGCAATTGTCTCACCTCAGCCTCCCCAGTAGCTAGGACTACAGGTGCAAACCACCTTGCCTAGCTAACAGTGTTGGGGCTTTTTTTTTTTTTTT
>NW_012114788.1:1224866-1226418 GCF_000951035.1 Colobus angolensis palliatus | reverse complement strand
AACTCCTGACCTCAGGTGATCCACCTGCCTCGGCCTCCCAAAGTGCTGGGATTACAGGCACGAGCCACCATGCCCAGTCTGTTTTTATTTTTTTGAGAGAGGCTATTGTTCTATTACCTAGGCTAGAGCACCATGGCACAATCTCATCTCACTGTAGCCTTGACCTCCCAGGCTCAAGCAATCCTCCCATTTCAGCATCCTAAGTAGCTGGGACCAGAGGCACGTGCCACCATGCCGAGCTAATTTTTTCTATTTTCTGTAAAGATGAGGTCTTGCTATGTTGTCCAGACTGGTCTCGAACTCCTCGGGCTCAAGCTATCCTCCTGCCTCGGCCTCCCAGAGTGCTGGGATTACAAGTGTGAGCCACCGTGCCTGGCCTTGTTTTTTTTGTTGCTGTTGACACAGGGTCTTTACCCAGGCTGGAGTGTAGTGGCACAAACATGGCTTACCAAAGCCTCAACCTTCTGGGCCCAAGCAATCCTCTTGTCTCAACCTCCTAAGTAGCTGGAACCACAAGTGTGTGCCACCATGCCTAGCTAATTTTTTTAAATTTTATTTTTATGTAGAGATGGAGAATCGCCATGTTGCCTAGGCTGATCTTTAACTCCTAGGCTCAAGCAATCCTCCCACCTCAGACTCCCAAAGTGTTAGGATAACAGGCGTTAGCCACTGCACCTGGCAAAATGTTGTTTTGTTTAAGGAATAGTAGCTGACTTTTGATTTGGCCTGATTTGTATTTGGTTTGTTCAATAATTAAGATGCGGGCTGGGCACGGTGGCTCATGCCTATAATCCCAGCACTCTGGGAGGCAGAGGTGGGCGGACCACCTGAGGCTGGGAGATTAAGACAATCCTGGCTAACACGGTGAAACCCCGTCTCTAGTAAAAATGCAAAAAATTAGCCAGGCGTGGCGAAACATGCCTGTGATCCCAGCTACTAAGGAGGCTGAGGCAGGAGAATCACTTGAACCCAGAAGGCGGAGGTTGCGGTGAGCCCAGATCACGCCATTGCACTCCAGCCTGGGCAACAAGAGCGAAACTCCATCTAAAAAAAAATAAATAAATAAGATGCAGATAATATTTTAAACACTTTGGCTTTCTTTGCAAATAAATAACTTTATATATATATATATATTAATAGTAACTTCTTTGATCTAAGCACTAAACAATCATTAAGCAATTAGCATTAAAGCTTGGATAGATGAGAAACGGGCCAAGAAAAGATTCATTTCACCTCAACAGTACAGCATAATGGTTTAGTCAACATAATGTTGAAACCATTCACAACTATTTCAGAGCTTTGGTGAATGATGCTGCTACTATGGTTCAGAGAAAGACACTGACAGCAACAAAATATCACTGTGCAACTACTGAAGTGATACTGAATGAATGAATAGGCTTTACAACAATACTTCTTTTTCTTTGCTTTTCCTGCTCCTCTCAATTAACCATGTTAAAACTGGCCGGGCACGGTGGCTCAAGCCTGTAATCCCAGCACTTTGGGAGGCTGAGACGGGCGGATCACGAGGTCAGGAGATCGAGACCATCCTGGC
>NW_012114788.1:1218411-1219006 GCF_000951035.1 Colobus angolensis palliatus | reverse complement strand
ACAGAGTCTCACTCTGTCGCCCAGGCTGGAGAGCAGTGGCATGATCTTGGCTCACTGAAACCTCCACCTCCTGGGTTCACACCATTCTCTTGCCTCAGCCTCCCAAGTAGCTGGGATTATAGGCATAGGAAACCACACCTGGCTAATTTGGTATTTTTAGTAGAGATGGGGTTTCATTATGTTAGTCACACTGGTCTTGAACTCCTGACCTCAGGTGATCCACCTGAGTTGGCCTCCCAAAGTGCTGGGATTACAGGCGTGAACCACTGCGCCCCGCCAAGACCTAGCATTTAAAAGTGATACACCTAGGCTAACAGCTGCCAAATACTTACATTAAATCTCACAAAGTAAAGCTTCTAACACTTCCCCCCAAAATATCAGCCTTTAAAATTAAAATTACATATTCTGATTAAGAGTAACCCTATTTCTAATATTTTTAAATGTGAAAAATAACATCTATGATTGATGGCCTAAGGCTTTTGGTACCATTCTTTAAGAAAAGTGTCGGCCGGGCGCGGTGGCTCAAGCCTGTAATCCCAGCACTTTGGGAGGCCAAGATGGGCGGATCACGAGGTCAGGAGATCGAGACCATCCT
>NW_012114788.1:1212098-1217721 GCF_000951035.1 Colobus angolensis palliatus | reverse complement strand
TGGGGCAGGAGAATCGTTTGAATCCAGGAGGCAGAGGTTGCAGTGAGCCGAGATCGCGCCACCACACTCCAGCCCGGAAGACTCTGTCTCAAAAAAAAGAAAGAAAGAAAGAAAGGAAAAAAGAAAGAAAGGTTTCTTTCTCAAAAACTAATGCTTTCTTTTGTGTCAAGTTGCTCACTACAATCAGAAAACTCTAGCACATACGTATATTTTACCAACTTTCTTATTGCTTTCTACAGAACGTGGATCATAAGTTTTCTAACAAATTTTGAATCCTTTCATGTATTCCTAAATAATACTATTAATGTTTTTATTTATTTATTTTTTTGAGACGGAGTCTCTCCCTGTTGCGCAGGCTGGAGTGCAGTGGCACGATCTCGGCTCACTGCAACCTCCGCCTCCCGGGTTCAAGCAATTCTCCTGCCTCAGCCTCCTGAGTAGCTGGGACTACAGGCGTGCACCACCACGCCCAAATAATTTTTGTATTTTTAGTAGAGACAAGGTTTCACCATGTTGGCCAGGATGGTCTCTATCTCGACATCGTGATCCTCCCGCCTTGGGCTCCCAAAGTGCTGGGATTACAGGCGCGAGTCACCACACCTGGCCCAAGTAATACTGCTAATGATTTAACCTACACGTCCTAAGGATGACATATTATTTGTATGTATAACACTTCTATTTAGATTTGTGTGTGTGTGTGAGAGAGACAGTCTCACTCTGTCACCGAGGTTAGAGTGCAGTGGTGCAATCTCAGCTCACTGCAACTTCCATCTCCTGGGTTCAAGCGATTCTCCTGCATCAGCCTCCCTAGCAGCTGGGATTACAGGAACCGACCACCACACCCAGCTAATATTTGTATTTTTAGTAGAGATGGGATTTCACCATGTTGGGCAAGCTGGTCTCAAACTCCTGACCTGAGGTGATCCACCTGCCTCAGTCTCCCAAAGTGCTGGGATTACAGATGTGAGCCACCATACCCAGCCTATTTAGATGTTTTACACACTAATGATATTAAAAATATTGATCCTATATTCAAAAATAAATCCAAAACATAGACTCTATTTTTTAAAAAATTAGTATTAAAAATTATTATACTATAAAACTATTTCATGGCCAAGCAAAGTGGCTCACACCTGTAATCCCTGCACTTTGGGAGGCTGAGACAGACAGATCACCTGAGGTCAGGAATTCGAGACCAGCTTGGCCAACATGGTAAAACCTCATCTCTACTGAAAATACAAAAAAAAAAAATTAGTCAGGCATGGTGACATGTGCCTTTAGTCCCAGCTACTTGGGAGGCTGAAGTGAGGAATCTCCTGAACCCGGGAGGCGGAAGTTGCAGTGAGCCAAGATCACGGCACTGAACTCCAGCCTCGGTGACAGAGCGAGATGCTGTCTCAAAACAACAACAACAAACTATTTCATCATATATTTAAGGATCCGTTTTTTAAGCAAGTCCTCTACTCACTTTCCCTACCTTGCTCCAAAAGCATAAGCAGGAATCATATGTTAAGTAACACTTTCCTGAACTTTGTCAAGAAGTCCATGAAAAATACAGATTAAGATATAGTTATAAATAAAAATTAAAATTTACAACTGCAAATCAAAAAGTAAACTATGGCTGGCTAAGCTTACTCCTAAATTCTAATTCTAAAGGAAGATTTCTCCAAACAGCAGGTGGATGAAATTTCAATGAACATCAAGAACGCTACAGAAGAGGGCAAAAATGTGTTAACTTTCCTTGGGAGTCCATCATGGTGACCCTGAGGGGTTACTAAGAATGAAATAATGATTTAGAATAGAATGCTTCAAAACAGCAATGGCAGAGTATTAACAAATGTATTAACACTTTGAAACAAACAATCCAGTTGTCCCCGGCCCACTTTCTTATTTTAGTCCTAGCACATGAGTCACATAACTTGCAGAGTGGTATCAAGAAGTTCCCACTGTTGTGTCCTCATGTCAGTGACAGAGCCAACTCTTCTTTATTATATTTTCAAAAGGTGAAATGTATGAAATTTCTGGGTGGGGGGAGATACCAAATGTCTGTGTGCCTATAGTTATTAATAAGTTAACTACCAAGTAACTATGGAATATATAATGCTTAAAAAGAGGGCAAAGATTAGGCTTTAGGGTAACAATAATGGGACCCTCCCCAGATAATTCTAATTCATTGAACGCTTGCATAACTCGAAGTTGAGAAAAAAATTTTGAGGAAATATCTCGAGTACCAGAAGTGAGTCCAATGCAAAGCACAAGTACTGCTAAAAAGGATCCGGCCCTTTCCACTACTCATATCTTAATGTAATGCATAAAGGGAGTGAAGACTGCGAGTGCCCCAAAAAATGCAGAAACCTGACCTTGCCCACAAGTCGAATAGTTCTGCACACCTCCCCCAGCTTCCCATTGAGCCGGTTCACGCAATCCCAATTGGTCAGTCTGCTTATTCCAGCACCTGCCTGGCAGTGACAAGGGAATCTCCAGGGGAAGACAAGAAGGTCTGAAAGGAGGCGGCCTGGGAAACTGTGAGGCCCAGAAGGACAGGGCTGGAAAAGGAAAAGGAGAGAACCTTCGGAGGGATGAGGTCGGGCGGTTAGGGGCTAATGGGAACGTGGCTTGGGAGGACGGCTGGGGAACAGGGAAAGGAGATCTCTGGAGGGCCCAGGTGAGGTGACAGGATGAGGGCCGCCAGCGGGCAGCCAAAAGAGAAGAGCGAAGGGGCTGGAAGGCCTAGAAACACACGCGGAGAGAGGCGAGAGGAGCTGTGAGGCGCGAGAAGGGCCCGGGCTGCAAAGGTTAGGGCTGCAGGGGCGACAGGGGCTGCAGGGGCAGGGAGGGCAGGGACTCAGGGGCCGGCCCTAGGGTGCGGACTCACGTTCTCCCACCAGCAGGATCCGCACGTCTTTCTTCATGTCGGCGGCTCTCGGGGGCCGGCCTCCGCCCGCACGCATGGAGTGGACTCCTCTCACCGGGAGCGCCCACCCCACGGCGCCACCTGCCAGCCTCTTCGGCCGCCGGGGCCAGCCGCGCCACCCCCTCAGTTGCTTCCCTGCAAGAGAGCCGGGACAGCACCAGCTCCGCCTCCTCCGGCCCAGCGGGCGGCGGCGGCGGCGGCGGCGGGGACGACGGCACGCGGCGAGGGACACGCGCTTTCGGAACGCGAACGCTCTCCGCGCCGGAATAGCGTTCCCGCGGCCAGGCCGCCGCAGCGCAGGCCCAGGGAGCCTCACCCACCCTCCTCTGGGCACCGCGACCCGGGAGACGCTTGGGCCCGGAATTTGAATGGCGGATTCCCTGGTTTAACCCCATTTATATTATAGACAGGGACAGAAATTCCCTGTTCAAAGTCACATAGCTAGAGCTTGGCAGTGACTCAGAGCAGGGATCTTCTCACCAGACTCTAAACTCTGGGAGAGCAGCAATCTGCTTGCATGGTTTTCAGTTGCGTCCCCACGTTATTGGACAGAGCCCTCAGAAAATGCTTGATCGGATAGGGCGACTGGCTCCCAGGATCCGGCCCTTTCCACTCTCGAAAGCCCGTCACCCTAGTTGTTTTTTCCTGTGATGCTTGTAAAATACGATTATAAGATTCGTTTTTATGCTGTGTGAACAGACTCCTTTCTTTATAACCAAACTAAGTGACTTTTTTTTTCTGTCTATGTAGTTTATTTTATGGCGCGGTTTTCGGATACTCTACTTAGGCTTACCCGGCGTAATGCTAGACACGGAGGTGGCACTGGATAATAAACTCTAAATGATTTTTCTAACATTGCCTTAATTTTCTCTTGACCCTCTCCATCTGGAGGAATTTGTTGCTACATGCTTAATGTTTGGTACACGATAAGAAATATATATATATATGCACACACACACGCGTGCGAATATGCGTCACATCCCTAATGCTTGGCACACAGTGGGAGATATAAAACATAAACTAACGAGGAGGCACTATCTGTGCATAATGTACCTTTTTTCTATCTTAAATATTACATAATGAACATTTAAAGGGAATGAAATGTGCGTAATACCAATCTCCCTTTCGCCTAGGAGAAGTCACGTGGTCTCTTGGAGCAGTTAAGAGTTGCTGGCAAATTTCCTGGGTTTGAATCTCGGCTCCACATAATAGCTCTGTGATCCCGAGTAAGTGCTTTTATTTTTACTTCTCTCAGCCACTGTTTCTTCTTCTGTAGCATGGAAATAATGATAATAATACCTTCCTCTTGAGATGGTTGTTAGTAATAAATACCATAATACTTGTCAAGCAGTTGGTACAGTGCCAGACTCAAAGAGTGTGTGCCCTACTGATCTCAGCTATCATTATCATATTAAAAAGTTATTAAAAAGTTTTAATCCACAGGTTTTTTTGTTTTTTGTGTTTTTGTGTTTTTTTGAGACAGAGTCTTGCTCTGTTGCCCAGACTGGTGTGCAGTGGCGCCATCTCAGCTCACTGCAAGCTCCGCCTCCTGGGTTCACACTGTTCTCCTGCCTCAGCCTCCCGAGTAGCTGGGACTGCAGGCGCCCGCCACCGCACCCGGCTAATTTTTTTGTATTTTTAATAGAGACGGGGTTTCACCATGTTAGCCAGGATGGTCTCGATCTCCTGAATGGAAATGTGAAATTCAGGAGGCTTGGTTACCTGATCTTTCAGGGAAAAGTAGCCCTCAGAATTTTAGTGTTACAAAATGTTTGAGTTGGAAGAACCCTGATAGAGCTCCTATTCCAATCCCATTACTCTGTAGATAAGAAAAGCAAGGCCCACAGAGACACAGTGACCTGGCACAGATGGCATGGCTGAGGCTGAGCTTTGTTCTGCCATTCCTATTGCATGACTCTAGGGCAACTCATGTCACCTAGTTGTGCCTCAGTTTCCTCTCTACCAAGTGAAGGCTATGATCTCTTCCTTATGAAGTTGTTTGGAGGAGCTCATAAAATAGTGTATTTTATGTGAATAATGTATTTCATATGAATAATGTAATGAACTATAAATCTTTTTCCTTAAAAAAAAAAAAGTTATACAAATATCAGAGCACAGAGGACAAAAGCCTTTTACAGAGGGGCAAATTATTTAGGGCACTGCTTGCACCACCCAGCTTTGTGAAGAATCTCGGAGCTAGCCTAGGAGCTCTCAATCAGCGTTGCCAGTTAATGGCAATGTTGATTCATTGGGCCTTCTCCAGGAGGGTGAGCAGTAACAAGGTCTTCATGGGGTTGTAGATGTGTACTGGGTAATGTCTGGTAGGCAGGGGCTGGGAAAAAGCATTTATTTAGAGGGACATCACAGAGATAATATTGCAAAGAACTCCTTTGTAAATAAAACTTACTTAAAAATCCATATCCAGTCAGGTATGCTGTTTCAACACCTATAATCCCAAAGCTTGGGGTAGCTGAGGTGGGAGGAGCTCTTGAGGCCAGGAGTTCAAGACCAGGAACATCGAAACCCCATCTCTACAAAAAATAAACAAATTAGCTGGGCGTGGTGGCATGCACCTGTAGTTCCAGCTGGGAGGCTGAGGTGGGAGGATCACCGGAGACCAGGAGTTGGAGGCTGCAGTGGGCTATGATCGCACCATTGCACTCAAGCCTGGGTGACAGAGCCAGAGTCTGTCTCTAAATAAAAAAAAAA
>NW_012114788.1:1206507-1210278 GCF_000951035.1 Colobus angolensis palliatus | reverse complement strand
GAAACCCCATCTCTACAAAAAACAAATTAGCTGGGCATGATGGCATGCACCTGTAGTTCCAGCTGGGAGGCTGAGGTGGGAGGATCACTGGAGACCAGGAGTTGGAGGCTCCAGTGAGCAATGATCACACCATTGCACTCAAGCCTGGTGATATATATATATATTAGGAAAACACTTAGATTTGTGCCTGGTGTGTGGTCAGTGATATATAAATGTTGGAAGAGGGAGATAGGAAAGACATACTCCTTGTTCATTGGCAGATAATGAAGAAATATTCCAGGGAGGATGCAAATAAGGGGGTTTAGTCTCCCCCTTCCCACCCACACATCAAATAAAATAAATTATAAGGGAAGTAGCTTCTGTACACCTCTCTGAGCCTGAGGACAGAGCTTCATGGTGACACATACTGCAGCAAATCATAAGCCAAAGAATGGAGTTATTGGCAGTGAATTTACTGTTGGGATATTGCAGATTGATGACAATATATTAAATAGATTGGATAAGGCCAAGAGGACAGATTGGTGTCTAGAAGACACTGAGGGAATTTTCCTCTAGAATGCCAGGAAGGAGCTCTCCCCTCACAATACAGGCTTCATGCCTCTTCAACTGTGCAGGGGAGGAGGTCAGAGCAAAGTACTTTCACCAGGAGATAAGAGGATCCATCTTTATGCCTAGCAACACAGCCTCTCTCTCAGTCCCAGGACAGCAGAACACCCAGGGCCAGTGGGCAGGCCTGCTGGGTAGAAGATAAAGTATGTGTTAAATGACTGACATTGGGTGGGAACAGGCGCCCCACCTCTGATTGGTGAGTTAGACACAGTCCTGGGCAGGAGACCAAATAAGACTTGGCTTGGCATCGGTCCCATGCTTCAGACGCATCTATCTTTGGTCTTTCAAGTTAAACCCAAAGCGGCATCCATCATCTGTGTTTTCTTCACTTTTGTGTCCCATTCCTTCCAGGATGCCTTCCTCCTTTTCCTGCCAGGCCCACTCTGGTGGAGTGGAAAAGTCCAATGCTTTGATACCAGGTAAATGCTGTATTTTATCTTGCCTTTTAACACACTCGTTCTTGGTTCATTGTTCAAACATCCATGTCTTTGGCATAGTCAGTCACAAGAGTCGGTCTCCAGAGGACATGGATCCTGCCTGTTTGCTTGATTTGGCTTGAAGGTACATCACTCAGCACAATTACTTATTAAAAGGTATTTGATTATAACTGTCAGTGTTGAAAGGAAATTTCCAGACAAGAGCTTCTTCTGTTAATGAAGCTGCATCCAGTCTTCTTTTTAATTTTCTTGAGCTCCTTTCAGATAAATTGGAAAACAAATACCCTCAATTAAGACAATTGATATTGCAGGGCGCAGTGGCTCCCGCCTGTAATCCCAGCACTTTGGGAGGCCGAGGCGGGTGGATCACGAGGTCAGGAGGTCAAGACCATCCTGGCTAACACGGTGAAAGCCCGTCTCTACTAAAAATACACAAAATTAGTCAGGTGTGGTTGTGGGCGCCTGTAGTCCCAGCTACTCGGGAGGCTGAGGCAAGAGAATGGCGTGAACCCAGAAGGCGGAGTTTGCAGTGAGTGGAGATAGCATCACTGCACTCCAGCCTGGGTGACAGAGCGAGACTCCATCTCAAAAAAAAAAAAGACATAATTGATATTAAGAAGCCTACCCCCAAATGGCCTGAATTTCTATGGAGTGATTAAGAGCATGATTATCTCCAATACTGTACTAGCTGTGTAACACTGACTAGCAATGTTGGGAAAGTGACTAACATCTCTGAAAAACATAAACCTCATCTGCAAAATGGAGCTATTTCATAGGACTCTTCTGAGGATTAAATAAAATGATGCAGGTAAAACATTCATCACATTGCTTAAAATGTAGTGCATGCTCACATATCACCCTTATCAGCTACATTTTAAATTAGGAATTTATTTGCTAATTTACATCATCTTCCCAAGGGCAAATTGATTAGCCTGTCCACCAAATTGTAAACTCTGAAAGGCAAAAACGCATTTAATTTTTAATCACTTTAGAGACATTAAAAATTTTGCTGACTTCTTTTTTTCTTTGAGACAGAATCTCACTCTGTCACCCACAATGGAGTACAGTGGTGCAATCTAGACTCACTGAAACCTCCACCCCACCCCCACTCTTCCATCCCCCACCCCTGGGCTCAAGCGATCCTCCCACCTCCGCCTCCTGAGTAGCTGGGACTACAGGCATGCACCACTATGCCCAGCTAATTTTTTCTTTTTTTGCATTTTTTGTAGAGACGGGGTTTTTATCATGTTGCCCAGGCTGGTCCTGAACTGGGCTCAAGTGATCCACCTGCCTCGGCCTCCCAAAGTGCTGGAATTACAGACATGAGCCACCTGGCCTGCTGACTTTTTAAAAAATCTTTTATACATGCATACACACACAGAAACATATACACATTCTCAAGATTTTTTTAGACCACAATCCATTTCTGCCAAACAAAAAAATTCCATGGAATGGTACATTTATAATTTATTTTCTTGCTCTTCTGTAAAGCAAGAAACAAATTATCATCTCTGTTTACCTCTGCAAAGAAATCACCAGAATCAAATATAAGAAAATAATTCAAAAGAAAAAATATAAATAGATAAATATGTACAGTCAGCCCTCCATATCCACGAGTTCTACATCTGTGGATTCAACCAAATGGGATGGAAAATACAATATTCTCAGAATGCAGAACCCATGGTGACAGAGGCTTACTTTTCACATCCGGCGTTTCAGCAGGGCCAACTGCGGGACCTGAGCATCCTCAGATGTTGGTATTCAAGGGGATCCTGGAACTAATTCCCCTTCAGTATGGAAGGATGACCATGTATATATATACACAACATTTTGGTCAGTGATGGACTACATATATGAAAGTGGTCCCCATTAGATTACAAACTGTATTTTTTTTTTTTTTGGTTGAGACGGAGTCTCGCTCTGTTGCCCAGGCTGGAGTGCAGTGGCTGGATCTCAGCTCACTGCAAGCTCTGCCTCCCGGGTTTACGCTGTTCTCCTGCCTCAGCCTCCCAAGTAGCTGGGACTACAGGCGCCCGCCACCTTGCCCGGCTAGTTTTTTGTATTTTTGTAGTAGAGATGGGGTTTCACTGTGTTAGCCAGGATGGTCTTGATCTCCTGACCTCGTGATCCGCCCGTCTCAGCCTAGGATTACAGGCATGAGCCACCGCGCCCGGCCACAAACTGTTTTTTTCTTGAGACAGCATCTCACTCTGTTGCCCAGGCTGGAGTGCAGTGGCCGGATCTCAGCTCACTGCAAGCTCTGCCTCCCGGGTTTACGCTGTTCTCCTGCCTCAGCCTCCCAAGTAGCTGGGACTACAGGCGCCCGCCACCTTGCCCGGCTAGTTTTTTGTATTTTTGTAGTAGAGATGGGGTTTCACTGTGTTAGCCAGGATGGTCTTGATCTCCTGACCTCGTGATCCGCCCGTCTCAGCCTCCCAAAGTGCTGGGATTACAGGCTTGAGCCACCGCGCCCGGCCACAAACTGTATTTTTTACTGTATCTTTTCTGTGTTTAGATACGTTTTGGTACACAAATGCTCACCATTGTGTTACTGTTGCCTATTCAGTGTAGTAACATGCTGTACAGGTTCATATGGTTTTATGGCATTGAGCACTTAACCTGTGGGATTGCCAGGTATCAGAATTAAATTGAATTATAAGACATCCAGCCAATGTCTGTTACGGAATTGCTTGTTTTGTGTGTGAGGAAAAAAACTCACACATAT
>NW_012114788.1:1194872-1204708 GCF_000951035.1 Colobus angolensis palliatus | reverse complement strand
AGAATTGCTTGAACCCGGGAGGCAGATGTTGCAGTAAGCCAAGATGACACCACTTCACTCTGTCCTGGGTGACAGACTGAGACTCTGAGTCAAAAAAAAAAGGGGAGGGGGGAAACTCCTGAGCGCTCCCTCACTAGACACCAAATCTGCCAGCACCTTGATTTTGGACTTCCCAGCCTCCAGAACTGTGATAAATAAAATTCTTTTCTTTTCTTCCTTTCTTTTTATTTTCTTTTCTCTTTTTTCTTCTCCCCCCATCTCTTCCTCTCTCTTGCTCTCTCTCTCCCTCCCTCCTCTCTCTCTCTTTGTTTCTTTTAGACGGTCTTGCTCTGTCACCCAGGCTGGAGTGCAGTGGCATGATCACAGCTCACTACAGCCTTGACCTCCTGGGCCCATGCAGTCCTCCAGCCTCAGTCTCCAGAGTAGCCGAGACTCCAGGCACATGCCATCACACTCAGCCAATATAAAGATTTTGTGGAGATGGGGTCTGTTTGTTGTCCAGGCTGGTCTCAAACTCCTGGGCTCAAGTGTTGCTCCTGCTTTGGCCTCCCAAAGTGCTGGGATTGTAGGAGTGAGTCACCATACCCAGCTGAGAAATACATTTCTGGTTTTTGTAAGCCACCCAGTCTATGGGAGTCTGTTATAGTAGCCCGAATGGACTAAGACAGTCCCCAGGGAAAGTCTTTCTGGCTTGGTCCATGGGCAGATGATTTCCTCACCCCCACAGTGCAGACCCCAGTGAGAGGTCCTCATCCACTGGCATTTCAGCTTTAGTTATTCTCCTTTGGAGATTTTATGTTTTGTTTGAGGGAAGGACACTATTTTCTACAGTGTCCTGGAAGAGATACGCTGACACAAAGTGCAAGCCAAAAGCAAAGGAATCAAAAGTCATAGCCTTCCTTCCTTTCCTATCTTTCTGATTCTAGTGCTCTGGCTCCAGTCTGGGGACATCATGTGGCCAGCAGATAAAACCAACACTCACAGAGGCCTCATTGCAATACGTACTGTCTGAGAGGACAATATTTAACCAAAGAACCTCAAGAGGCTGAAACCCTGCACTCCAAACTCTGAATCTTGACTCAAAAGGCAAACATCAAAGTAACTCTGGGTAAGAAGATAAAAGCTCCATGATGCAGAAAGTGAGGGCCCATAGCTTCTTATTTATTTATTTATTTATTTATTTATTTATTTATTTTTGAGACAGAGTCTCGCTCTGTCGGCCAGGCTGGAGTGCAGTTGCGTAATCTCGGCTCACTGCAACCTCCATCTCCTGGGTTCAAGCGATTCTCCTGCCCCAGCCTCCCAAGTAGCTGGGACTACAGGTGCCCACCATCATGCCCAGATAATTTTTGTATTTTTAGTAGAGACGGGGTTTCACCATATTGACCAGGCTGGTCTCCAACTCTTGACCTTGTGGTCTGCCTGCCTCGGCCTCCCAAAGTGCCAGGATTACAGGCGTGAGCCACTGTGCCCAGCCTTATTTATTTATTTTTGAGACAGAGTCTCGATTATCACCCAGGCTGGAGTATAGTGGCATGATCATGGCTCACTGCAACCTCTGCCTCCCGGGCTCAAGCGGTTCTCATGCCTCAACCTCCAAATAGCTGGGATTACAGGTGCGTGCTACTATGCCCAGCTAATTTTTGTATTTTTAGTAGAGACAAGTTTTCACCATGTTAAGTAGGCTGGTCTCGAACTCCTGACCTCAGGTGAACCATCCACCTCAGCCTCCAAAAGTGCTGAGATTATAGGTGTGAGCCACCACACCCGGCCACCAATAGCTTCTTAGTGGTCACTTGGCACAAACAGGGAACCCCTGTCCCTGCCACTATATTAAGGACAACCACCAAAATCAGAAAGAAAGGGTACCTCATGACTTTAGGGCTAGCTGTGTCCCATCAAAGCGGAAGGCCAGGTCCTGGCCTTAGCATAGGACCTTATCGGACAGTAACAAGGGGAGAGGCTTCAGAGTGAGAAAACCAGTCAGGCGTGGTGGCTCAAACCTGTAATCCCAGCACTTTGGGAGGCTGAGGCGGGTGGATCACTTGAGGTCAGGAGTTCCAGACCAGGCTGGACAACATGGTAAAACCCTGTCTCTCCTGAAAATACAAAAATTAGCCAAGTGTGGGAGTGCACACCTACAATCCCACCTGCTTGGGAGGCTGAGGCATGAGAATCACTTGAACCCTGGAGGCGTAAGTTGCAGTGAGCCGAGATCACACCACTGCACTCCAGCCTGAGCGACAGAGCGAGACTCTAAGAAAAAAAAGAAAGAAAAAAAAGTGAGAAAACTGGGCCTCGTTTCAGCTCTGCCATGACTGGCTGATCAACTCTGGACAAACCACCATGCCCGTCCTGGCCTCTGCTTCCTTATGCATCTACAAGAAGGTAATAATGCCCATCACACAGGGCAGTGGTGAGGCTCAGAAAGCATATTAGTAGACCATGTGGAAGAATTCTGCTTGCCCCTGTTTTGAAGGAGCGATTAATCATGTATAGAAATTAGGCGTGAGTCTCAGGATGATAAAGACCAAGGTGGGTGATATTAAGATGCAATTCCATCATTGCTGCTGTGATTATCATCACCCTTGTATTCTTCCGATTTCCTCACCTCCTACTTTATTTAATGCTTTCAGCAACCCTGTGAGGAAGGTAAGGAAGGGCAAATAATTATGATGTCCATTTTAGAGGGGAAAGAAAGGCAAGAAGAATTTAAATATACTGTCAAATGCTGCCTGGCTGGTTTGCATGACAGGGCTTTCTCTTCAACCTAGTTCAGGAGCTGAATGTCCCCATCTTCAGAACAGGTGCTAGTCAACAGCAGAGCTCTTCTATGGATGAATTGTAAGGCCAAAAAAAAAAAAAAAAAAAAAAGAGAGAGAGAGACTTGTATATTAGGAGATAAGAGACATCAAATAATGGGTATGAGGGTTCTTTCTGGGGGTAATGACAATATCCTAAAATTAGATTATGGTGATGGCTTTACAACTCTGTAAATACAGTAAAAAACATATATTTGTACACCTTAAGTGAATTTCATAGAATGTAAATTATATGTCAGCCAGGCGCAGCGGCTCACGCCTGTAATCCCAGCACTTTGGGAGGCTGAGGTAGGCTGACTGCTTGAGCTCAGGAGTTCGAGACCAGCCTGGGCAACATGGCGAAACCCCATCTCTACTAAAAATGCAAAAAGTAGCTGGGCATGGTGGCGCATGCCTGTAATCCCAGCTACTCCGGAGGCTGAGGATCACTTGAACCTGGGAGGCAGAGGTTGCAGTGAGCCAAGATTCACACCACTGCACTCCAGCTTGGGTGACAATGTGAGACCCTGTCTCCAAAATTAAATAAATAAATAAATAAATAATATTCCCAACAAAGCTGTTAAAGGAAAGGACATACCATTTTTTTTAATGGGCAAGATGAAACTACTGTGGCTATGGATGCATATTTGAGTGATAAAACTCTAAAGAAATGCAAGGAAGTGATTAGTGTGAAAGTCAAGACTCCTTTCAGGCACAGGGAGGGTTTTGTGATTAGAATGGGGCACAGGAAGGAGCTTCTGGGGTGGGTAGTAGGTTCTATTTCTTGACCTGAATGATAGTTACAAGGGTATTTACCTTATAATAACTCATTAAGCTCCACATGTTTCATGTAGTTTTCTGTATCTGTTTTCTTATATAATAAAATGGTTGTTAAAAATAGGGGAAATCAAGTATGAAATAACACCCTGTGTCAGACATACTGTAGGGTGGCCCCCATGAGCCCCACTTCCTGGCATTCATGTCCCTCTGTAATCCCCTCCCCCTGAGTGTGGGTGGTACCGTGACTTGCTTCTAATCAATAGAAGGCAAAGGCAATGGGATGTACGTGATTACGTGTTTATGTGGTTATGCTATGTAAGATTTTGTGTCATCTGGCTAGGAGACCCTCCCCCTTGTTGGCTTTGAGGAAGCAAGCAGCTGTGTTGCAAAGGCCTATGGAGTAAGGAACTGAGGGTGGTCTCCAGCCAACAACCAGAAAGAAACTGAGGCCCTCAGTCCGGCAACTCACAAGGAACTGAAGGCTGCCAACAACCATGTGAGTTTGGAGGCAGATCCTTTCCCATTCGAGCCTCTGATGACCCTGTGTCCCCAGATGATATGTTGAGTGCAGCTTGTAAAACTCCGATGTAGGAGCCTCAGCTAAGCTATGCCCTGACTCCTGACTCACAGAAAGTGTGAAATAATATATATGTGTTATTTTAAACCATTAAATTTGTGGCAATGTTCTTACATAGCGATTGATAAGTAGCAAATTGTGTTTAGAGATCCTCTGAGACTGTCCTCAGGTTCAGTGATTCACTAGAAGGACTCACAGAATTCAGCAAAGCTGTTGTACTCATGGTTACAGTTTATTACAGTGAAAGGCTACAGATTAAAATCAGCAATGAACAAAGGCACAGGAGGCAAGGTCCAAGAGAACTTCCAATTATCCTCTCCTGGCAGAGTCTTCAGGATAATGCTTAATTCTTCCAGCAATGATGTGTGGCCACAATGATGTGTGCACAGAGTATTACCAACCAGGGTAGCTCACCCATGCCTTGGTGTCTAGGGCTTTTACTGGGGATTGGTCACATAGGCTTGCTTCACTGCCCACATGGCTGACTTAGTCTCCTGAGCTTGACCTTGTGAGGTCAAACTAATACTGCATGGCCCAAGGCCCACAGGTAAACAAAAACACTCTTATCAGGCAGGATATTCTAATGGCTTAGAGGTTATCTCCCAGGAGCCAGGCAGAGGCCTGTCCTTTATTTGGAATGTCCAGGGTTCAAACATCCCAAGTTCATCCTGTATCACACAAAAGGATTAACTTCAAAAGTGGTGTTCTTGGCCAGATGTTGTGGCTCACATCTGTAATCCAGCACCTTGGGAGGCTGAGGTGGGAGGACTGCTTAAGGCCAGGAATTCGACACCAGCCTGGGCAACCTAGTGAGATCCAATCTCTATTGTAATTTTTCTTAAAAGTGGTATTCTTAAGTTACTACCCTGATTGATGACAGGGAGAGAGACCAGGAAACCACTGTGTTGTAATCCCTGAGGAAACCTTATACCTTTACTTGCTTTATTATCAGGTAATTTCCAGGATGTAAGCCATACAGCCAGAAGGCAGGGTGCAGAGGAGAGGAGGCAGAGATGGTACACTCATACAGAAGCTTCTCCTGATTGTCCACTGAATAGAAGGCAAGCTTGCCCTCCTCAAGGTTCAGCCAGATGCCCACCACCCCAGGTCTGTCTGAGCCAAGGACAGTTTCCTTGACCATGTGCCATGCAGAGAGCTGGTTAGTCCCCTTCCATTCCACACAACAAGAGTCCATAGTCCTTCCCAGGACCTGATCACGGCTCATCTCCCAGGAAGCCACCCCAACTGCCCAGTGGCTGCAATTCCTAGTGTCCACTTCCCAGTAATGCTTTCCAGAAAAGAGGGCCTGGGAACACAAGACCTGGCTGGTAGAAAACCTCTCACAGCTCCAGCGATAGGGCTGTGGGCGGTGAGACACAGTCACTGTACGGGAATCCGTGGACACCTCCAGGCTGCAGGAAAGGCTCTTCGAGTTAAAGGTTGGATGGATGGCCCCTTTGGAAAAAAAAAAAGAACACCAAGAACACGGCCAGTCATCTTTTGACCATCCATGCTAAGAAGTCTTCGAGTAGCAAAAAGCAACTTTGTATCTTTTGGTGTGATGTTTCACTCACACTGGCATTAAAATTGGTACATCACCCAACAGGAAGAAATGATAAATGTTTCAGATGATAGATATGCTAACTACCTTGATCTGATCACGATGCATCATATGTATTGAAACATCACTATGTATCCCATAAATATGTACAATTATTACATTTATTTATTTTAAAAATTTATTTAGAAAAGAAGCAGGATTTTGCCATGTTTCCCAGGCTGTTGTTGAACTCCTGAGCTCCAGCAATCCTGCCATCTCAGCCTCCCAAAGTGCTGCAATTACAGGCATGAGCCACTCTACCCAGACTATACAATTATTATATGTCAATTTTAAAAATCAGGCCAGCCTGGCGCAGTGGCTCATGCCTGTAATCCCAGCACTTTGGGAGGCCGAGGTGGGCAGATCACAAGGTCAGGAGATCAAGACCATCCTGGCTAACACAGTGAAACCCCATCTCTACTAAAACAAAATACAAAAATTAGCTGGGCTTGGTAGTGGGCGCCTGTAGTCCCAGCTACTAGGGAGGCTGAGGCAGGAGAATGGCGTGAACCCGGGAGGCGGAGCTTGCAGTGAGCCGAGATCGCGCCACTGCACTCCAGCCTGGGCAACAGAGCAAGAGCAAGGCTCTGTCTCTTAAAAAAAATAAAAATTAAAAATAAAAATAAATAAATAAGTAAATAAATAAAAATCAGGCCAGTTCCCTCAGCCCGGTGCACTGGCTTACTCCTGTAATCCCAGCACTTTGGGAGGCCAAGGTGGGTGGAACACTTGAGGCCAGGAGTTCAAGACCAGCCTGGCCATCATGGCCAAATCCTGTCTCTATTAAACATACCAAAATTAGCTGGGCGTAGGCCAGGCGCGGTAGCTCACACCTGTAATCCCAGCACTTTGGGAGGCCAAGGCGGGCAGATCACAAGATCAGGAGATCAAGACCATCCTGGCTAACACAGTGAAACCCCATCTCTGCGAAAAATGCAAAAACAAAATTAGCCAGGCTTGGTAGTGGGCGCCTGTAGTCCCAGCTACTAGGGAGGCTGAGGCAGGAGAATGGCGTGAACCCAGAAGGCGGAGCCTGCAGTGAGCCGAGATCGCGCCACTGCACTCCAGCCTGGGGAACAGAGAAGATTCTGTCTCAAAAACAAAACAAAACAAAACAAACAAACAAACGGTGGCCCACGCCTATTATCCCAGCACTTTGGGAGGCTGAGACGGGCAGATCACGAGGTCAGGAGTTTGAGACCAGCCATGGCTAACCTGGTGAAACCCTGTTTCTACTAAAAATACAAAAAATTAGCCAGGCGTGGTAGCACATGCCTGTAATCCCAGCTACTCGGGAGGCTGAGGCAGGGGAATCATTTGAACCCAGGAGCCAGAGGTTGCAGTGAGCCGAGATCGTGCCATTGCACTCCAGCTTGGGCAACAAGAGCGAAACTCCTCAAAAAAAAAAAAAAAAAATCAAGCCAGGCACAGTGGCTCATGCCTGTAATCCCAGCACTTTGAGAGGCTGAGGTGGAAGGATCACTTGAGGCGAGGAGTTCCAGACCCCAGCCTGGGCAACATAGAGAGACCCTGTCTCTACAAAAATAAACAAGCAAACAACCAAAAATTGGTACATCGACTTGCAATTTTCTATATATACGTCTGATATTATTATATCAACAATACCCCTTTCCAATATTAATTTTTACTAACCCACTAGTCATCTTTTAGGAAGCCCTCTTGGCATCCCACCCGGCAAAGTCATCTCTTGCTTTTCGCAACACCTCTGGTGCTTTATGTGTTCTCTCATGATACTTACCAGCTTCTATCTATCTACCTACCTACCTACCTACCTATATCTATATATTTTTTGAGATGGAGTTTCGCTCTTGTTGCCCAGGCTGGAGTGCAATGGCACGATCTCAGCTCACCACAACCTCTGCCTCCCAGGTTCAAGCAATTCTCCTGCCTCAGCCTCCTGAGAAGCTGTGATTACAGACATGCACCACCATGCCCGGCTAATTTTGCATTTTTAGTAGAGACGGGGTTTCTCCATGTTGGCCAGGCTAGTCTCGAACTCCCGACCTCAAGTGATCCACCTGCCTCGGCCTCCTAAAGTGCTGGGATTATAGGTAGGCATGAGCCACCGTGCCTGGCCCATCTTCTATCTGTCTAGCTGTTTATACCTTCCCAGTTAAACTGAAACTTCCTGATTAAGGACCATATCTTATTCACTTTGTGTATTTCATACAGTTTCCTATTGAGTGAATAAATTGCTAACTCTTATAAAACATGACTACTCCAGGTGTTTTACTCATACTCACTCACTTAACCCTCATAGCAATCCCGCAAGAGAAGTACTATATTATCTCCGTTTTACAGATGAGGAAACCCAGGCTCTAGGAGCTTAAGTGACTTGTTCAAGATCACACAGCTAGTTAGTGGAGCTGCTGGGAGTCAAACCCAAGCAGTCTGGCTCTGGGATCCATGCTCTTAAGGACTACCCCAGACCGAGATGGCAGAAATATCTCAGTAGGTTTAGGAAAAGGCAGTTGGTTGTAGTTGGTGGCCACAGCACAGATGCAGAAATACCTCAGCAGGTTTGGGTATTTGGCAGTAGTTGGTGGCCACAGCAGAGAGGCTCAAAGGTTGGCTGGACTCTTGAGTGCTCTTGGGTCTAGAGTCTCAACCTGCTTTGCCTTTGCAATCAGCTCCCCCCGTGGAGGGACCTGGTATAGGGAACACACCCATGTGCAGTAAGCCAAGGAGTGGCCCTAGCAGTAGGAAGATGGACATACGATGTTCTCGAAGCTGTGCTCCACAGCAAGCCAAACCCAGGTTTAAAGTGGACCACATACTTACACTGAGCAAACTGAGAAGCTCTCTTGGGTGCAGGGTGGCTCTGGTCAGGCAATGGGCATGAGGAGGAAGATGGGGCTTCTGGGAGTTCTCCTAAATAACAAAAAAATTAAGAGAGGAAAGTCCCATCAGAAAAAGGCAAACTGAAGGTATCCAAACATCATGATCAAGGCACATGGCTTGTCTTCTTATCATCTGCACATTTTTCAGTGTCAGGACTAGATCAGGCAGAGGCAGTGCCTGCAGCCCAGGTATGTGCACCTCCATGTTCTCACTGTGGACTTTTTACTCTTTCTTCACTAAGCTCTCAGCTCCTTGCTGGGAAAGATCTCGTCCATCTATGTGTTCTAAGCACCAAGCCCCATACCAGCCCCATAGATAGAAGGTGTTTTATGCACACTCATAAAATAAAATTAACTAATACAGTTCCAGGGGATTGCCGCACCCTAACATCTAGAATATCCAGGACCCCCAAGTCAATGCTTTAAACAGGTGTTAAACTGGGTAACATGAGTTGGTGTGAGACTCATCACCACTGCTGACACCTCCTAATTCCCTCTCAATGTGCTAAAGTTTAATTATTAACTTAAAGCAGTCATGTGTGCTACAGTGCAATGACCATGTCAGGCAGATGATAAGTAAGGGAAGTCCTAGAGTGCAGACTTTGAAAGCAAAATCTTCTCCTATTTGTATCTTGAAGTGACAGCAGCTGAAGTGAATCTAAGACTCTGCCTGAGAAGAGACAAAAGACCTTGTCTAGGGTGTGCTTGTGATAACTTAGGTCATGAGAGCAAGAGAGGTGCCTGTCAAGAGGTCATCCTCAAAGTTCAGGTGGGAACTGAAGCAATCCATGTGTCCATAGAAAGAGAAATGGATAAAGAAATGTGATGTATACATACAATGGAATATTATTTAACCTTAAAAAGTGACAAATTATGGCCGGGCGTGGTGGCTCACACCTGTAATCCCAGCACTTTGGGAGGCCAAGGCGGGCAGATCACAAGGTCAGGAATTCAAGACCAGCCTGGCCAATATGGTGAAACCCCATCTCTACTAAAAATACAAAAATTAGCCAGGTGTGGTGGCACGCGGCTGTAGTTCCAGCTACTTGGGAAGCTGAGGCAGGAGAATCTCTTGAACCTGGGAGGCGGAGGTTGCAGTGAGCCGAGATCATGACACTGACTCCAGCCTGGGCGACAAAGCGAGACTCCATCTCAAAAAAAAGGTAATGAATTCTGGCTGGACGTGGTGGCTCACGCCTGTAATCCCAGCACTTTGG
>NW_012114788.1:1194090-1194672 GCF_000951035.1 Colobus angolensis palliatus | reverse complement strand
CAAGACCAGCCTGGCCAATATGGTGAAACCCCATCTCTACTAAAAATACAAAAATTAGCCAGGTGTGGTGGCACGCGGCTGTAGTTCCAGCTACTCGGGAGGCTGAGGCAGGAGAATCGCTTGAACCCAGGAGGCAGAGGTTGCAGTGAGTCGAGATCGTGCCACTGCACTCCAGCCTGGATGATAGAGCAAGACTCCATCTCAAATAACAAAAAAAAGTAACAAATTCTGATATATGCTACAACATAGGTGAGCTTGGGGAATATTACACTAAGTGAAATAAACCTCTCACACACAAATATTGTATGATTCCACTCACATGAGGTATCTAGAATAGTCAAATTCATAGACAGAAAGTGGAATAGTGGTTGCTGGGTGTGAGGGGGTTGAGGGAATGTGGAATTGTTGCTTAATGGATATAGAGTTTCAATTCTGCAACATGAAGCAAGGCATGGTGGCCCATGTTTATAGTCCCAGCTAGTTAGGAGGCTGAGGCAGGAGGATCACTTGAGGCCAGGAGTTCCAGACCAGCCTGGGCAACATAATGAGACCCTGTCTCTACAAAATAATTCTTTTTTTTTT
>NW_012114788.1:1191002-1192255 GCF_000951035.1 Colobus angolensis palliatus | reverse complement strand
AAAAAAAAAAAAAAAGAAAAAAAGAAAATAGTTAAGATAGTAAATTTTATGTTATATGTATTTTCACCACAATTTAGAAAAACACAAAATTCAGATGAATATCACTGTTCTCCTATTTAGCTGATAGGATTGTTACTTATTGTTAATTAGTGTTTTAAAAATGTTTGGGCACCGTGTGGCTCACGCCTGTAATCCCAACAACTTTGGGAAGTTGAGTCAGGAGGATCATTTGAGCCCAAGGGTGGGAGACCAGCCTGGGCAACATGGCAAAACCCCATCTCTACAAAGAGTACAAAAAAATTAGCTGAGTGTGGTGGCACACGCCTGTATTCCCAGCTACTTGGGAGTCTTTGGCGGGAAGATCACCTGAGCCTGGGAGATCAAGGCTACAGTGACTGCACCACTGCACTCCAGCCTGGGTAACAGAGAACCTGTCTCAAAATAAAAAAAAATAATTAAGTAATTAATTCAGCAGAATGCAGATTATAAACAAAAGAAAAAGAAAGGAAAAAAAATTTTATAAACGTTTGCAAGACCTACTGAAGTTATTTACTTTTTTTTTAAATTAACACTCCCTAATACTTTTATCTCTATTGATGAGAGAAATAATCTACACTTAACCATGGAAACTGATAATTTTTTCCAAAGAATCATGGTTATCCAGTTAAGAGCAACATTTTAAGCAGAGCAACATCCTTAAACATGAAAATGCTATGAGATATGCCTATAAAGTGACACTACACAAATCTTATTTAAAATTCGCTAGGGGCTCAGTGTAGTGGTTCATGCCAAAGCACAAGGATTGCTGGAGGCTAGGAGATCAACACCAGCCTGGGCAATAAAGTGAGATCCCTGTCTCTATTTAAAAAATAAATAAGGCCAGGCGCAGTGGCTCACGCCTGTAATCCCAGCACTTTCGGAGGTTGAGGCAGGCGGATCACCTGAGGTCAGGAGTTTAAGACCAGCCCGGCCAACATGGCGAAACCCTGTCTCTACTAAAAATACAAAAATTAACCAGATGTGGTGGCGGCAGCCTGTAATCCCAGCTGCTCAGGAGGCTGAGGTAGGAGAATCGCTTGAACCCGGGAGGCAGAGGCTGTGGTGAGCCAAGATCGTGCCACTGCACTCCAGCCTGGGCGACAGAGCGAGACTCTGTTACAAAAATTAGCTGGGTGTAGTGGTGGGTGCCTGTAATCCCAGCTACTTGGGAGGCTGAGACAGGAGAATCGCTTGACCCCGGGAGGCAGAGGCTG
>NW_012114788.1:1185590-1185892 GCF_000951035.1 Colobus angolensis palliatus | reverse complement strand
GAGCCCAGGAATTGCCACAGCACTCTAGTCAACCAGTCTAGGCAACAGAACAAGACCCTGTCTCCTGTCTCTAAAAAAAAAAAAAAAAAAATTGAGGCCAGGCATGGTGGTTCACACCTGTAATCCCAGCACTTTGGCAGGCAGAGATAGAAGGATTGCTTGAGCCTAGGAGTTTGAGACCAGCCTGGGCAAAACAGTGAGATTTCATCTCTATAAAAAATTACGTAAAGGCCAGGCGCAGTGGCTCATTCCTGTGTAATCCCAACAGGTTGGGAGGCCAAGGCAGGTGGATCACCTGAGGT
>NW_012114788.1:1183865-1185125 GCF_000951035.1 Colobus angolensis palliatus | reverse complement strand
AAAAAAAAAAAATTATGTAAATTTAAAAATGTCTATATGGCATTATAAAACCTGTAAAAGATACATAAAAAGACAAATGACGTATTACGGAACAAAATTTGCCATTCATATAACAGACAAAAGGTTAATCTCTTTAATTTACAAAGAGCTCCTAAATGTCAATTTTTAGAAGACCAATAACACAAGATATGAAAGACAATTCATGGAGAAACACAAATTAAAAGTGTAGTATAGGCCGGACGCGGTGGCTCATGCCTGTAATCCCAGCACTTTGGGAGACTAAGGCAAGCAGATCACCTGAGGTCAGGAGTTCGAGACCAGCCTGACCAACACGGCAAAACCCTGTCTCTACTAAAAGTACAAAAATTAGTCAGGCCTGGTGGCAGTGCCTGTAATCCCAGCTACTCAGGAGGCTGAGGCAGGAGAATCACTTGAACCTGGGAGATAAAGGTCGCAGTGTGCTGAGATTGCCCCACTGCACTCCAACCTGGACAACAAGAACAAGATTCAGTCTCAAAAAAAAACAAGAAACAAAAAAAACAAAAACGTGCAGTCTACTCTCACGTCAATATATTTTCTTGAGTCAGAGTTTCATTCTTATTGCCCAGGCTGGAGGACAATGGCACAGTCTTGGCTCACTACAACATCTGCCTGCAGGGTTCAAGCGATTCTCCTGCCTCAACCTCCCAAGTATCTGGGATTACAGGCACCCACCACCAAGACTGGCTAATTTCACATCAATATTTTGACCCATGAAGATTGGTTTAAAAAAAAAAGGCAAATGTCTGCCAACACACTCAGTTGGCAGGTTGGGGACACACACTTTTTCTGTGGGAGTGAAGACTGGTATAACCCAACAGGAGGGTGATTTGGCAATGTATATCAAAATGACAAATGAATTCACCCTATGACCCAGCTACCTTCACTACAATTTGAGCTACAATTATATCTGCACCCATATGAAACAATGTACATGCAGTTATTGATTTCAGCATTATTTGTCACTGTAAACAATTGGAAACAATCATGCATTCACCTGTAGAGGACTGAGTAAATAAATGTTGGCATACCCAGATATTGGAATACTGAGCAGCTGTAAAAGGGAAAATGTAGCCGGGCGTGGTGGCTCATGCCTGTAATCCCAGCACTTTGGGAGGCTAAGGCAGGTGGATCACAAGGTCAGGAAATCGAGACCATCCTGGCTAACACAGTGAAACCCTGTCTCTACTAAAAATACAAAAACTTAGCCAGGCGTGGTGG
>NW_012114788.1:1181327-1182800 GCF_000951035.1 Colobus angolensis palliatus | reverse complement strand
CCACCACACCCGGCTAATTTTTTGTATTTTTAGTAGAGACGGGGTTTCACCATGTTGGCCAGGCTGGTCTCGAACTCCTGACCTCAGGTGATCCACCTGCCTCGGCCTCACAGAGTGCTGGGATTACAGGCATGAGCCACGGCGCCCAGTCCTGTTTTGATTTTTGAATAAGAAATTTTAAATGTGTAACCCTCCAAAATTTAAAAATTGATCTTAAATTTGTATAAATAAATAAAATCACTAAGGAACCCAACCTAAGTTTAGAAGCACACAGGATACGAAGGTGCTTCTTTCTCAGATAATTTTTGGAACAATAAACTGCTCTCTAATTGTTTTCCTTAAGAAACTTTTCCCAAGGAATCATGCTCCTCCATTTACACAAGAAATGATTCTCCTTTTTTTTTTTTTTTTTTTAGACAAAGTTTTATTCTTGTTGCCTAGGCTAGAGTACAATGGTGCAACCTCTGCCTCCCAGGTTCAAGTGATTCTTGTGCCTCCACCTCGGGAGTAGCTGGGATTACAGGCACCCGCCACCACGTCCAGCTAATTTTTGTGTTTTTAGTAGAGACAGGGTTTCGTCAGGTTGACCGGGCTGGTCTTGAACTCTTGACCTCAGGTGATCCACCCGCCTCAGCCTCCCAAAGTGCTGGGATTACAGGCATGAGCCACTGTGCCAGCCAGCTATTTTTAAAGTAGCATAAGATTGTTTAAATATGAAAATATAAAGGATATAAAAGCTATCAGAAGAGGAAAAGCTATAGAAGAAATGCCTCTAAAGCATATGAAGCTAGCAGTGGCTAGAGCAGGAGGAAGAACCCTGGGAGACCAGATAGAGCTAACATCTAATGTCTGACAGGAGGGTGTTAGTTATTTTTCAATAACTTTGGAAGAACAACAGAGAAACTACAGGATCAGGACAGAAAGGTTCTTTTCTATATTGTACTGTTTAATATTAACATACTCCCCAGAGATTATATCTTAATAGACTGTATCAAGAACTAGTTACAAAGTGGCATGCTGGTTTTATTTGTAGACAAGATCTCCCTCTGTTGCCCAGGATGGAATGCAGTGGCATGATCACTCAGCCTTGAACCCCTGGCTCAAGTGATCCTCAAGCCTCAGCCTATGGAGTAGCTGGGACTACAGGTGTGCACCAACACATCTGGTTATTTTTTATTTTTTGTAGAGACAGGATCTCTCTCCGTTGCCCAGGCTGGTCTCAAACTCCTGGCCTCAAGAGATCCTCTCACCTCAGCCTCCCAAAGCACTGGGATTACAGGCATGAGACACGGCACTTGGCCTATATGCTTTGTTAAGAAAAACATTTACAGCCAGGTGTGGTGGCTCACACCTGTAATCCTAGCACTTTGGGAGGCTGAGGCGAGCCTTGAGGTCAGGAGTTTGAGACCAGCCTGTCCAACGTCGTGAAACTCCGTCTCTACTTAAAAAAAAAAAAAAGAAAAAAAAGAAAAG
>NW_012114788.1:1179234-1180847 GCF_000951035.1 Colobus angolensis palliatus | reverse complement strand
AAAAAAAAAAAAAAAAAGAAAAAAAGAAAAAAAAATTTTAAGTGGCCTTTTCGGAATCTCTGCAGTAAGATAACACACTTGATCAGTAAGGACCTGGGTGCATGGATCTTCAAAAATGAGTTTCTATCTATTAAGGACTTGTGATACATCACACCTTCAGTCATTGCCAAAAACATATTCAGCCACAAAATCACTTCAGCCCACCCCTACCTGATTCATGACACCACAGTGGTAATATAGCTGGACTCTGGGATCCTGTCCCCAGAGAACAAAGCCGTGGAGCACTCTGCCACTCCCCGCAACTTCCATATTTAATCCTCCTCCAATAAATAAGAGCAGCTCACCCTGCGTTTGTGCTTCAGAAGCCTCTTTCGGGGCGACGTTTTCTTGTAATTTTTTCTGAATTTCTTCTAGGTCTTGGAGAATATCTCTGATTTTCCCTGCAGCTGTGTCGGAAATCAACAGCTTTGGAGAAGCCATGGAAAGATCCACCCCAGAAGAAAAAACTTATTGATGAATCATTTAAAACTGAATAAATGGAAGTCTCCTATGCAGTCTATCAACTATTATATTCAAGTTCTTTTATTCATCTATAATTTTCTATGTAATTCCCAGCAAGTTTTTAAAAACAAAATTAGGCCCTCAAAAAATATGCCTTGAAAACAATCTGGAATAATACATAACTACAGCAAAAATATCAAAGAATGGTTATTTCTGGGTGATGGGGTTATGGAGCATTTTAATTTGCTTTATTTAATGCTATGTGTTTTCTAATATTGTGCACAATAAACATGGATTTCTTAGGTAATACCAAAAAAGTGTAACATTTTTTAGGCACATCTTATAGGGGCTTTATAAAATAAATACTTCAGATAGTTACTGAGATAAACCATGGAGGTCAGAATAACCTTTTCAGCTGGGTGTGGTGGCTCACACCTATAATCCCAGCTACATGGGAGGCTGAGGTAGGAGAATCACTTGAATGTGGAAGGTAGAGGTTGTAGTGAGCTGAGAAGATCATGCCACTGCACTACAGCCTGGGCAACAGAGCGAGACTCCATTTCAAAAAAAAAAAAATCATTATATCATGTCGCTTCCCAAGAGCTACCTCTCAAATTGCCTGCATCTAGGTCCTGCTTTCTGAGGCCTCCAACACATGCTCCCTGATTTTCTTTAGCCTCAGGTCCTGTTCTTCCCCAATACAGCCCTTTATCTGCTTACCAACTTCAACCCCTGACTTTCCTTCCTACCTTTGCATAATCCACTCCCCATTCTTTCCACCAATCAAAATATGGTAGTATTACACTTATTGAGTGTTTTCGACATGCTAGGTATTGCCCTTCTCTCATTTGCATAACAACCTCACAAAGCAGGTTTAGCAACCTGTAAAAAATCCCCATTTTACAAAAGAAGATGAAGTTCATGAAGGTTAACTAAATTGCCACAGTTAATTATAACATCCCACGTTTTAACATCACTCAAACACTTTTTTATACCTCTTTCAATCCTCACAATAAACCAATGATGCGGCAGGCCCTGTATCATTTCTCTTTTTTTTTTTTTTTTTGGGACGGAGTCTCGCTCTGTCGCCCAGGCTGGAGTGTAGTGGCGCG
>NW_012114788.1:1175755-1178094 GCF_000951035.1 Colobus angolensis palliatus | reverse complement strand
ACAGAGCAAGACTCTGTCTCAAAAAAAAAAAAAAAAAAAAGCATCAAAAGTCCCTATTCTCATGAAGTTGAGAGTCCAGTGCAGGAAAAGGGAGTGGCACAGACATTAATATAGAGTATGGCACAAATCATTACAAAGGTGCAATGGTGATAACTGCTACAAATGAAAGGTACATGGAGTCCTCAGAGCCTCTAATAGGGGGATTTGATTTGTTCAAGGAAATCATTGAAGGCTTCTCTCTGAAGAAATGATGTTCTAGCTAGGATCTGAAGGATGAGCAAGTATTACCTAAGTGATGGAGGGAAAGGAGAGCATTCCATGAAGGGTGCCCTGTAGTGGGAAGACGTGAGACACATTGGAGGGACTGTGCAGAGAGTGCAGCTGGAGCTCACAGAGCCAGGCGGCATGAGCAAAGATAAGATTTGAGAGGCAGACAGAGATGGAATCCTACAGGGCTTTGTTGGTCCTGTGAGGATTTGGGTCTTACTCCTGAGCAAACTGATGTAATTTGAATGCTTTAAGCAGATGAGTTACATTTTCAGATTGATGTTTGTGGTAGTCACTGTGGTGACCATGAGGAAAACAGACTAGAAGAGGGAGAGTGGAGCATTTGGAAGGCTATGACAGCAATCCAGGCATAAAATTATCAGAGGTTGGCATTAGAGAAGTCTCAAAGGAGCTCAAGAATAAGTAAATAGATTTGAGAGGTAATTAGGCAGGTCTTAAAGTTACAATATGCTGCATATTAGGGTAAGGGAGAAGAAGGTAACATGATTTCCAGGTCTCTGGCTTGTGTACTTGGAAAGATAATGGGGCCAGCATTGAGACAAAAATCCCAGAAAAGCAGCAGCTTAGGACACATTAAGTGTGATGCTTTGAGATACCCAAGAAGAAAAGACGAGAAGGAAGACATAGCAGCCTAGTGCTCACAGAAGGCTCCAGCCTGGAGCTATTATTTCTACATAGAGGTGGTCATTAAAGCCATGGATACAGGGAAGACTACCTGGAGGGGAGATAAAGGGACTTACAACTCAGCCTTGAGGAAGTCCAGCATTTAATTCCTGAGCAGAGGAGAGACAACCTGTAAACAGACTGAGAAGGATCAGCCAGAGAGAGGTGGGGGAAGGCCAAAAGACTCCTGTCCCAAAAGCTAAGAATGAAGGTGTGGTCCACTGTGTCAAAGGCTACTGAAAGGTCAATGAAGACAGGCACCAGAATGTCTATAGGATTTACACAGAGGTCATTGGTGATCTTAGAGATAGCTGGTTAGGTGGAGTGACCCTAGCCCACTTGAAGCTTCCCAACATTACCTCAAGCATCCCAGATATCCAATCATCCATGTCTGGTAGTAAAGAGAATAAAAGATTGAGACTTGTTGCATCCTTCAGCTTCAAACATATTCATGATGTTCCAGTTGAAAGCAATCCCTAGCTCTATCGCCTCCCACATCCTTTCCTCTCCCAGTGGAGCCTACCTTGCCCAGGATGCTCAGTTCATTGTCTGGTCCAGATTCTGATAGGGGCCTCTGATTCTGCAGCCTCTTGACAATGTCTACAAGATGTTCCACCAGCTCTGTCAGCTTCTGACCAACTTCTGTGATGCTCTTCTCTACTGCCACCTTTAAAACAGCAAAGTTCAGGTCCTGGGTTCTATAAAACCGGACCCGGGAACCACCACTAGACAGAGGGAGTCATAAATACTGTAGTAATGACATAAAAACAGACATACAAACCAATGGAATAGAATAGAGTACCCAGAAATAAACTCTCACATATACAGTTAAATGATTTTTGACAAAGGTGCCAAGACCATTCAATGGGGAAAGGACAGTTTTTTCAACAAACTGTACTGTGAAAACTGGATATATCTATATGCAAAAGAATATGGTTAGACCCTTACCTAACATCATATACAAAAACTAACTCAAAATGGATCAAGGACCTAAATGTAAGACCTAAAATAATACAAGTCTTAGAAGAAAACATAGGGCAAAATTTATGACATTGGATTTGGCAATGATTTATTGTATATGACACTAAAAGCACACGCAATGAAAGAAAAAAGGAGGCTGGGCGCAGTGGCTCACGCCAGTAATCCCAGCACTTTGGGAGGCCGAGGTGGGTAGATAACGAGGTCAGGAGATCGAGACCATCCTGGCTAACACGGTCAAACCCGTGTCTACTAAAAATACAAAACATTAGCCGGGCGTGGTGGCGGGCTCCTGTAGTTCCAGCTATTCAGGAGGCTGAGCCAGGAGAATGGCGTGAACCCAGGAGGCGGAGCTTGCAGTGAGCCGAGATCGTGCCACTGCACTCCAGCCTGGGAGACAGCAAGACTCC
>NW_012114788.1:1170948-1174637 GCF_000951035.1 Colobus angolensis palliatus | reverse complement strand
AAAAGACTCCTGTCCCAAAAGCTAAGAATGAAGGTGTGGTCCACTGTGTCAAAGGCTACTGAAAGGTCAATGAAGACAGGCACCAGAATGTCCATAGGATTTACATAGAGGTCACTGGTGATCTTAGAGATAGCTGGCTAGGTGGAGTGATTCTATATATAGTGATCCCATATATATATATATATACATATATCAGAATTACCATATGATTTAGCAATTCAACTTCTGGATATATAAGAATTGAAAACAGGATCTCAAAGAGCTTCATAAACTGATGTCCATAGCAGCATTATTCCCACTAGCTAAAACATGGAAGCAACCCAAGTGTCTGCAGACACATGAATAAGCAAAAAGTGGCATACACATACAATAGAATATTACTCAGCCTTAAAAAGGAAGGGAACTCTGACATATGCTACAACATAAATAACCCTCGAAGACATTATGCTAAGTGAAATAAGCCAGTCATAAAAACACAGATACTGTATGATTCAACTTATATAAGGTATTTAGAGTAGTACAAATCAGAGACAGAAATTAGAATGATGGTTGCCAGAGGCTGGGGGAAGAGGAAATGGAGAATTTTAATGTGCTCCTAGAATTCCACTTTTGCAAGATGAAAAGAGTTATGGTACCCTGAAGAGCCAGTCATGTTAATTTAACATTTTTTAGTTATGGAAATGATGGTAGTGATGGTTTCACAACATTATGAATGCATTTCTTATCACCCAACTGTATACTTAAAAATGGTTTAGGGCCAGAGAGAAGTGGGGGAAAGCCAGAAGACTTAAGGGTGGAAAGGGGCAGAGCAAGATAGCCAAATAGAAGGCTCCATTGAGCATCCCTCCCACAAGAACATCAAATTTAACAACTACACAAAAAAGCACCTTCATAAGAACCAGAAATCAGGGGCACTCACAGTACCTGGTTTTAACTTTACATATAGAAAGAGGCACTGAAGAGGGTAGGAAAAACAGTCTTGGATTACCAACGCCATCCATATCCCATGTGGCAGAGGCAACACGGCACAGAGAATCTGTGCACTCGGGAAAGGGAGAGCATGGTGATAAAGAGAATAGAGAGACTTTGCCTTGTCACGTCACAAAGCAAAACTGGGCTGAACTCAGCTGACGCCTACCCACAGGGGGAGCATTTAGATCAGTCCTAGCCAGAGAGGAATCAAATCACCCACTCCAGTGATTGGAACCTGAGTTCTGGCAAGCCTCTCCACTGTGGGCTGAAGTGCTCTGAGGCTCTAAATAAACTTGAATGGCAGTCTAGGCCACAACGACTGCAACTCCTAGGCAAGTCCCTAGTGTTGAGATGGGTCTCTGGACCCGCCCAGAGCCTGGGTGAATGTGCCACCATGAAGGGAAGGACACAAGCCTGGCTGGCTTTGCCATCTGCTGGTTATAGAGCCCTAGGTCCTTAAGTGAATATAGGTGGTAGCCAGATAGTGGTTACAAAGGGGCTTGGGTGAGACACAGTGCTGTGCTGGCTTTAGGTCTGACCTAGTGCAGTCATGGCCACAAGGTGCTTGTGTCAGCCCACCTCCAGCTCCAGGCAGCTTAGCACACACACAGACTGTTTTTGAGAAGTACAAGAAGAGAGTAAGAATCTCTGCCTGGTAATCCAGAGAATTCTTCTGGATCTTATACAAGACCACCAAGGTGGCACCTCTAGTAGTCTGCAAGAGTCACAGCTTTACTGGGCTTGGGGTGCTCCCTAATGCAGATACAGATCACAACACCGAAGTCCTTTCAAATACCTGGAAAGCCTTCCCAAGAAGGACAGGTACAAACAAGCCCAGACTGTGAAGACTACAATAAATAACTAACTCTTCAATGCCCAGGCACTGACAAACATCCACAAGCGTCAAGACCATTCAGGAAAACATGACCCCACCAAACTAAGTAAGTCACCAAGAACCAATTCAGGAGAAACAGAGATATGTGACCCTTCAGACAGATAATTCAAAATAGCTGTTTTAAGAAAACTCAAAGAATTTCGGCCGGGCGCGGTGGCTCAAGCCTGTAATCCCAGCACTTTGGGAGGCCGAGGCGGGCGGATCACGAGGTCAGGAGATCGAGACCATCCTGGCTAACACGGTGAAACCCCGTCTCTACTAAAAAAATACAAAAAACTAGCCGGGCGAGGTGGTGGGCGCCTGTAGTCCCAGCTACTCGGGAGGCTGAGGCAGGAGAATGGCGTAAACCCGGGAGGCGGAGCTTGCAGTGAGCTGAGATCCGGCCACTGCACTCCAGCCTGGGCGACAGAGCGAGACTCCGTCTCAAAAAAAAAAAAAAAAAGAATTTCAAGATAACACAGAAAGAATTCAGAATTCTATCAGATAAATTTAAAATAATTGAAATAATTAAAAAGAATCAAGCAGAAATTCTGGAATCCAAAAATGCAACTGACATACTGAAGAATGCATCAGAGTCTGCATCAATAGCAAAATTGATCGAGTATTAGAAAGAATCAGTGAGCTTGAATTCAGGCTATTTGAAAACACACAGTAAGGGCTGGCGCAGTGGCTCACACCTGTAATCCCAGCACTTTGGAAGGCCGAGGCAGGCAAATCACAAAGTCAGGAGATCGAGACCACAGTGAAACCCTGTCTCTACTAAAAATAAAAAAAATTAGCTGGGCACCGTGGCGGGTGCCTGCAGTCCCAGCTACTCAGGAGGCTGAGGCAAGAGAATGGCATGAAACCAGGAGGCAGAGCTTGCAGTGAGCCGAGATTGCGCCACTGCACTCCAGCCTAGGCAACAGAGCAAGACTCTGTCTCAAAAATAAATACATAAATAGAATAAAAATAATAAAAAAGAAAATACATAAATAAAATAAAAATAATAAAAAAAAATACACCGTAAGAGGAGACAAAAGAAACAAGAAAAAGAAAGGAGAATGAAACATGCCTACAAGATCTAGAAAATAGCCTCAAAGGGGCAAATCTAAGAATTATTGGCCTTAAGAGGGGGCAGAGAAAGAAATAGTGGTAGAAAGTTTATAGCACAGAACTTCCCAAATCTAGAGAAAGATATCAATATCTACATACAAAAAGGTTATAGAACACCAAGCAGATTCAACCCAAAGAAGACTACATGAAGGCATTTAATAATAAAACTCCCAAAGATTAAGGATAACGAAAGGATCCTAAAGCAGCAAGAGAAAATAAATAACATATAATGGAGTTCCAATACATCTGGCAGTAGACTTTTCAGTGGAAACCTTACAGGCCAGGAGAGAATGGCATGACATGTAAAGTGCTGAAGGAAAAAACTTTTACCCTAGAAAACTGTAATTTGTGAAACTAGCTTCGAAACATGAAGGAGAAATAGTCTCCCAGACAAACAAAAGCTGAGGGATTTTATCAACACCAGACCTGTCCTACAAGAAATGGTAAAGGGAATACTTCAATCAAATAGAAAAAGCCAGGCGCAGTGTCTCACACTTGTAATCCCAGCACTTTGGGAGGCCGAGGCAGGTGGATCACCTGCGGTCAGGAGTTCCAGACTAGCCTTGCCAACATGGTGAAACCCCATCTCTACTAAAAATACAAAAATTAGCCGGGTGTGGTGGTGGGCACCTGTAATCCCAGCTACTCTAGAGGCTGTGGCAGGAGAATCACTTGAACCCAAGAGGTGGCCTGTAATCCCAGCACTTTGGGAGGCTGAGGTGGGCAG
>NW_012114788.1:1165062-1170098 GCF_000951035.1 Colobus angolensis palliatus | reverse complement strand
AAAAAAAAAAAAACAAGACCCAATGGTCTATTCCCTACAAGAAACACACTTCATCTATAGACACATATAGACTGAAAATAAAGGTATGGAAAAATATATCTCATGGTAATGGAAGCCAAAAAAGAGCAGGATTAGCTATACCTATATCAGACAAATAGGTTTCAAAACAAAATCTATAAGAAGAGACAAAGAAAGTCATTTTATAACGATGGAGTCAATTCAGTAAGAAGATATAACAACTGTAAATATATATGCACCAACACTAGAGCACCTAGACATATAAAGCAAATATGACTAGAGCTAAAGAGAAGACAGACTCCAATACAATAATATCCGGAGACTTCAACAACCCACTTTCAGCACTAAACAAATTATTCAGACAGAAAAGTAACAACGAAATATTGGACTTAATCTGTACTATAGATCAAATGGACCTAATAGATATTTACAGAACATTTACATTCATGCTGCAGAATACACATGGATCTTTTCCTCAGCACATGATCATTCTCAAGGATAGGTCACAAAACCTAAGACCTAACATATGTCAGGTCAGAAAACAAGTCTTAAAACATTCAAAAACATTGAAATAGGCCGGGTGCGGTGGCTCATGCCTGTAATTCCAGCACTTTGGGAGGCCGAGGCGGGTGGATCACGAGGTCAGGAAATCAAGACCATCCTGGCCAACATGGTGAAACCCTGTCTCTACTAAAAATACAAAAAACTAGCCGGGCGTGGTGGCAGGAGCCTGTAGTCCCAGCTACTCGGGAGGCTGAGGCAGGAGAATGGCGTAAACCCGGGAGGCGGAGCTTGCAGTGAGCTGAGATCCGGCCACTGCACTCCAGCCTGGGCGACAGAGCGAGACTCCGTCTCAAAAAAAAAAAAAAAAAAAAAAAAATTGAAATAATACCAAGTATCTTCTCTGACTACAATGGAGTAAAACTAGAAATCAATAATGAGGAATTTTGAAAACTATACAAACCCAAGGAAATTAAACAATATGCTCCTGAATGACCAGTGGGTCAATGAAAAAATTAAGAAGGAAATTTAAAAATTTCTTTTAAGACGGGTGCAGTGGCTCATGCCTGTAATCCCAGCACTTTGGGAGGCCGAGGCCAGTGGATCACAAGGTCAAGAAATCGAGACCATCCTGGCTAACATGGTGAAACCCCGTCTCTACTAAAAATACAAAAATTAGCTGGGCGTGGTGGTGCATGCCTGTAGTCCCAGCTACTCGGAAGGCTGAGGCAGGAGAATCACTTGAACCCAGGAGGCATAGGTTGCCGTGAGCCAAGATCACACCACTGCACTTCAGCCTGGCAACAGAGCGAGACTCTGTCTCAAAAAAAACAAAAATTTTTTTTAGTATTCATTTTTTTTACAGTGACTTTTCGTATTTATCATCTCTCAACTTTGTAGGTATGAACAGGCAGAAGAGCCAGAATTGAAGCTTGGAGCCCAAACTTGGGATTCCAAAATGGGGTAGAAGTCATATATGTTAGGATCTTGGCAGCAGCCAAAATGGACTATTCTGTGGCCCACGAGGTCATTTGCAGGGACCTTGAGGGTATAGGATGAGTTGGAATGAGGGTACAGGATGAGTTGGAATGAGGGTACCCGATGACCCGTGTACACCAAGCCAATCAGATGAGCAGTGTTGAGCAATCTGGGTAGTGTGTCTGCATTTCTCAGGCTGACACTGGTGGTGACTCCACCCTCCAGTATTGGCAGTTGTGGAGTTTTTGCTTGTTTTTGCTGAATATGCTTTTATTTGGCTTTCTTGAGGTTTGCTCTGTGGTTATTGAACCATACCTGGAGCACTATTGGGCGTATGTCTATTTTCGAGGCCATTTATTTCTGAGGGCTGGGATTTGGGTATGGGTTCTCATTGAACAAGATGTTCGGATCTTCCAGTTGCTTCTCAGTGAACATGGTTCGTTTTCTGTGTGAATGCATCTGGTCCTTGCCGTTAGAAAGATCCTCTAAGCCTGGCATCTTCTAATCCAGATGTGTGCCTGGGCTCAGGTGCAGGGATAAGTAGTATCCTTTTTTTAAGGGGAGACAGGATGTCGCTCTGTTGCCCATGCTGGAGTGCAGTGACATGAAAACAGCTCATAGCAGCCTCAACATCCTGGGTTCAAGTGTTCCTCTCACCTCAGCCTCGAAAGTGGCTGGGACCACAGCCATGTGTCATCACACCTAGCTACTTTTTTCTCTTTTTTTCAGCAGGTCTCATAGTTTCTTTTTTCTTTTTTTTTTTTATTGGGTCCGACCATGCTGCCCAGGCTGGTCTTGAACTCCTGGGCTTAAGCAATCCTCCTGCTTCTGCCTCCCAAAGTGCTAGGATTATAAGTGTGAGCCACAACAATCAGCCTGAAAAATTTCTTAAAATAAATTATACTGGGCCTAGTGCAGTGGCTCATACCTGTAATCCCAGCACTTTGGGAGGCCGAGGCAGGTGGATCACTTGAGGTCAGGAGTTTGAGACCAGCCTAGCCAACATGGTGAAACCTCATCTCTAAAAAATACAAAAATAAGCCAGGGGTGGTGGTGGGCGCCTGTAACCCCAGCTACTCAGGAGGCTGAGGTAGGAGAATCGCTTGAACCCGGGAGATGGAGGTTGCAGTGAGCTGAGATCATGCCACTGTACTCCAGCCTAGGTGACAGACCAGGAGTCTGACTCAAAAAATAGAATAATAATAATAATAAAGGAATAACATAGCTAGGAATAAATTTAATGAAAGAGGTGAAAGACTTACACACTTAAAACTACAAAAAAATCACTGAAGGAATTACAGACCCAAATAAAAATAAATAAAAACACATTCTGTGTTTTAGGGAAAGAAGACTTAATATTGTTAAGATGTCAATACTACCCAAAGTGATCTACAGATTCAACATAAACCCTATCAAAATTCCAACAGCCTATTTTGTAGAAATGGAAAAGCCAATCTTCAAATTCAGATGGAATTGCAAGGAGTTCTGAATAACAAAAACAATCTTGGAAAAAAAAAAAAGTCAAAGAACTCACACTTCCCAATTTTCTAAATTTACTAAAAAGTTGCAGTAATCAAAATAGTGTGGTACCAGCGTAAGTACAGACATATAGACTAATAGAATAAAATGGAATGTCCAGAAGTAAAACTATACATTTATTTTGAGACAGGGTCTCACTCCATCGCCCAGGCTAGAGTGCAGTGGTACAATCATGGCTCACTGCAGCCTCAAACTCTCAGCTTGGGTGATTTCTCCTATCTCAGCCTCCCAGATACCTGGGACTACAGGCACATGCCACCATACCCAGATACTTTTTTGTATTTTTCTAGAGATGGGGTTTCACCATGTTGCCCAGGCTGGTCTGGAACTTCTGGGGTCAAGCAATCCTCCCACCTTGGCCTCCCAAAGTGCTGGGATTACAGGTGTGAACCACATGCCTGGCCTGGCCAAATGATTTGTCGACAAGGATGCCAAGTCTAGTCACTGGAGAATAGACTCTTCAACAAATGGTACCAAGACAATTGGATTTCCACATACAAAAGAATGAAGTTGGACCCCTAATTCACATCATATACAAAAATTAACTTAAAATTGACCAATTACCTAAACGTAAGCTAAAACCATAAAACTCTTAGAAGAGGCTGGCACAGTGGCTCATGCCTGTAATCCCAGCACTTTGGGAGGCCAAGGCGGGCAGATCACTTGAGGTCAGGAGTTCAAGACCAGCCTGGCCAAAATGGTGAAACCCCATCTCTACTAAAAATACAAAAAGTAGCCAGGTGTGGTGGCAGGCGCCTGTAATTCCAGATACTTGGGAGGCTGAAGCAGGAGAATTGCTTGAACCTTGGAGGTGGAGGCTGCAGTGAGCCGAGATCGTGCCACTGCACTCCATCCCTGGGAACTGAGCGAGACACTGACTCAAAAAAAAACAAAAAAACAAAAAAACCAAACCAAACCAAAACAAAAAACCTCTTAGGAGAAAACATAGGGGTAAATCTTCATGAACTGAGATTTGGCAATGAATCTGTAAATATGACAACAGAAGCACAAGCAACAACAACAAAAAACAACAAATAAATATTAAATTTAAAACTTTTGCGCATCAAAGGATACCACTGAGAAAGTGACAACTCTTATAATGGGAGAATATATATTTGATAATATATCTGTAAGTCATATCTAATTCGATATCCAGAATATAGAAGGAATCTCTAAAACTCAACAACAAAAAGATAAACAACCCAATTTTACAATGGTCAAAGGACTTGAATAGACATTTCTGCAATGAAGATCTACAAATGACCAACAAGCACAAGAAAAGATGGGCAACATCATTAGTCATTAAGGAAATCCAGATCAAAATCACAATGAGGCTGCGTGCAGTGGCTCACGCCTGTAATTCCAGCACTTTGGGAGGCCAAGGAGGGCAGATCACAAGGTCAAGAGATCGAGACCATCCTGGCCAACATGGTGAAAACCCATCTCTACTGAAAATACAAAAATTACCTGGGTGGGGTGGTGAGCACCTGTAGTCCCAGCTACTCGGGACGCTGAGGCAGGAGAATCACTTGAACCTGGGAGGTGGAGTCTGCAGTGAGCAGAGATCGTGCCACTGCCCTCCAGCCTGGCCACAGAGCAAGACTTCAGCTCAAAAAAGGAAATATATGTGTATATATATATGTGGCACATCCACCCAATGGAATATGATTCAGCCCCATAAAAGGAATAAAGTTCTAACACATGCTACAACATGAATGAACCTTGAAAACACTATGCTAAGTGAAAGAAACCTGGCACAACAAACATTGAAAGATTCCAGTTATATGAAATATCTAGAACAGGCAAACTCAGAAACAGAAAGTAGCTTAAATGTGAGCAGGGGCTAGCGGGACGGGAAATAAGGAGTTACTGCTTAATGAGTACAGAGTTTCTGTTTATGATGATTAAAGATTTCTGGAAACAGCAGGGATAGTTGCACAACAGGAAATGTATCTGTCACTGAATTGTACACTTTAAAATGGTTAAAATGAGGCTGGATG
>NW_012114788.1:1161652-1164032 GCF_000951035.1 Colobus angolensis palliatus | reverse complement strand
AGGCCCGCCATGGCGACCAGGCAGCCGGGGCGCGGATGTCACGGTTGAGCCGGGCCCGCCCGCGACCGCGTCTCCTCAGGCTCCTCCTTCGCCCTGCCTCTTCCCCTTTCCCTCCTCCTCTTCTCAGCAGCCTTTCCCCTCCTTCCTTGGGGCCACCCAGTCTCCTTTCTCCGGTCCTGCTGAAAGCGGACTTACAGCCTCCACTGCCCAGCTCGAAAGGCAGAGCTGACCTTAAGTGGCGGCCTCTTGCCCTGGGAAACCAACTTGCCGCGAGCCGCTAGGAACCCGCGGATGTCTCCAAGATTCCCTTTAGCTGGATGTCCCCCCATTAAGATGCAGCACCGTTGAATGTCTTCTAACGTTGGCTAATAAATAAATAAACAAACAACAAAAAGATGCAACACCGACAACTCTCGGGAGGAGAGGACTGCATTCAGGAGCTCATTTATGAGAATGAGCCCACGAGGCGTCATTCAGCTCCTCTAACAAGTAGCAAGGGATTAAAGATCACCGATGCACAGCCACAGGGAGCGTCTTCAAAAATGTTGATGTTCGGGCCCCGCTCGCAGGGAGTCTGATTTCATTGTCTTCGGTGGAGCACGGATATTTTATAAAACCTCCCTCAGGTGATTCTGACGTGCATTCAAGGTTGAGTGAGCGACCCCTGGACTTTTAAACTCGCGGTTATAATGCGCGCTGTGTCCTTACTGCCCTCTGCGGGATGTAAGAGCGTTCCCCAACAGACACGCGGACAAAACACTAGAAAGTGTTTTCCTGATATGGCACTCCTGGCACTTGTGGGGCTTGCGTTCTCTCCCAACTCATTCACTTCGCATCCCAGTCCTAAGCGCATTGCAACCAGAAAATGTTAGAGCTAAAAGAGCACCACGTCCTCCCAGATGACCTAAAGAGGTAAAAAAAAACTAAGACCCACAACTCCCCATCTGTTGAAATGAACTAACAATGTCTCATGCTTTACTTTATCCTTCCTTTCTCGCCTGGGCTCAAAGTAGGTATCAGATAATACAAGTTTGTAGCTGACCTTTGGATCACTTGAGGTCAGGAGTTCAAGACCAGCCTGGCCAACATGGTGAACCCCCATCTCTACTAAAAATACAAAAAAAACCCCAGAAAAAAACAGAAAGAAAGCAAGCCAGGCGTCGTGGACCATGCCTGTAATCCCAGCTACTCGGGAAGCTGAGGCAGGATAATCACTTGAAACTGGGAGGCAGAGGTTTCAGTAAGCCAAGATTGCGCCACTGCACTCCAGCCTGGGTGACAGAGCAAGACCTCATCTCAAAAACAGAAAGAAAGCAAGCCAGGCGTCGTGGCCCATGCCTGTAATCCCAGCTACTCGGGAAGCTGAGGCAGGATAATCACTTAAAACTGGGAGGCAGAGGTTTCAGTAAGCCAAGATTGCGCCACTGCACCCCCAGCCTGGGCGACATAGGGAGACTCTGTCTCACACACACACACACACACAAATAGAAGAAGCGTTTGTGGTTATTTTCAATATCGGAAGTGTCATGGAGTAGGCAGCACTGCTCATCAACGTTTCCAGTGCTTTCCCTTTCTGGGCACTTGGTAGGACTGGCACTTCCCTGACCCACTTGAAACACACAGAGGTAACAACATGTTACTTCCCACCAGCTTTAAAGGCGACTGAGCCAGCCATTGTATCGCTTTCTGCCAGCTGCTCCAACTATGGAGATGAAACCATCATCCAGTGACCTGGGTCACTGATTGGCTAAGATGAGCAGACTCCTTGCCGACGCACCCTAGGATACATAGTAAGGGGAGAAGAAAACTAGGATGTATTCAGCTGATTGAGATTTAATGGGTGTGTGCTGCTGCAGAATAACCTAGCCTGTCCTGACTGATATATTACCTGGATCTTGTTCCAGAGTCTCCGCATTGGAGTAACATTGTAGCTTCTAAGAGCCTCTCTTTTTTTTTCTGTAAAACAGGCATGATACTAAACAATTCAACATGCTCAGATCTTCCAACTTAAAAAATAAAATCACTGGTGGGGCGTGGTGGCTCATGCCTGTAATCCCAGCAGTTTGGGAGGCTGAGGCAGGTGGATTGCCTGAGTTCAGGAGTTCAAGACCTGCCTGAGCAACATGGTAAAACCCTGTCTCTACAAAAAATATATATACAAAAATTACCCAGACATGGTGGTGCAGGCCTGTGGTCCCACCTACTCAGGGGACTGAGGTGGGAGGATTGCTTCAGCTGGGGAGGTAGAGGCTGTGGTGAGCCATGAGAGCTCAGGAGGTCAAGACTGTGGTTAGCTGTGATCGTACCACTTCACTCCAGCCTGGGGAAGGAGCTAGGCATAGTCTCAAAAAAATTAAAAATTAAAAAATAAAATCTGGCC
>NW_012114788.1:1158646-1161171 GCF_000951035.1 Colobus angolensis palliatus | reverse complement strand
AAACAAACCATCCAATTCTTTTTTTTTTTTTTTTTTGAGATGGAGTCTCACTTTGTTGCCCAGGCTGGAGTGGAGTGGAGTGGCGCAATCTTGTCTCACTGCAACCTCCACCACACAGGTTCAAACCATTCTCCTGCCTCAGCCTCTGGAATAGCTGGGATTACAGGCACTCACCACTATGCCCGGTTTTGTATTTTTAGTAGAGATGGGGTTTCCCCGTGTTGATGGGGTTTCTCCATGTTGGCCAGACTTGTCTTGAACTCCTGACCTCAGGTGGTCTGCCCACCTCATCTTCCCAAGTGCTAGGATTACAGGCGTGAGCCACCGCACCCAGCCTACATCAGAAATTTTGTCATTTTTGGCCGGGTGTGGTGGCTCACGCCTGTAATCACAGGACTTTGGGAGGCCGAGGCAGGCAGATCATGAGGTCAGGAGTTCTAAAAATACAAAAAAAAAAAAAAAATTAGCTGGGCATGGTTGCGGGCACCTGTAATCTCAGCTATTCAGGAGGCTGAGGCAGGAGAATCGTTTGAATCCAGGAGGCGGAAGTTGCCATGAGCCGAGATGGCGCCAATACACTCCAACCTGGGCAACAGGGCGAGACTCTGTCTCAAGAAAAAAACAAAGAAATGTTGTCATTCTTTTATCTTTCTGAACTTGTATTTCCATTCCATTTTCTCCACAGAATTACATTCCAAAGCAATATATTTCATGTATGAAAGTGTTTTTTATCACTTTGTAATACTTCTCTGCAACAAAAGTATGTATATGTATTAAACTTTTAATTCTTTTTAACTTCCTATGACAAAAAGCCTCTCGTTAAATTTTTTCCCCTGGATTGAATTATCAATATAATTACTATTAGCAGTCAAACAAAAGAAAAGTATGCTGCAATTTATATAAATAACTTTTAAAGAGAGTAAACATTTTATTGGAATGATAGCTATTAATAAGACAGATGGGCTCGTTTCTTTCAAAAATGCATTTATGCCCAGGCACGGTGGCTCAAATCTGTAATCCCAGCACTTTGAGAGGCCAAGGCAAGCGGATCACTTGAGGTCAGGAGTTTGAAACCAGCCTGGCCAACCTGGTGAAACCCTGCCTCTACCAAAAACTACAAAAATTAGCTGGGCATGGTGGCCTGAGGTCCCAGCTACTCCGGAGGCTGAGGCAGGAGAATCGCTGGAACCCAGGAGATGGAGGTTGTAGTAAGCTGAGATGGCACCATTGCACTCCAGTCTGGGCGACAGAGCAAGACTCTGTCAAAAAAAGCATTTATCTGTGAATGAACATTATTTAATGATAAAATTAGACAAGCTTTCGCAATAAATTCTATTTCCTTTATGTTTTTATGAGTGTGCCTAGAAACTTTGTTCACATGTAAAAATAGATGACAAAATTGTCATTCATTTTCATATTTTTCGAGATATCTGCAAAAAAGTCACATAGTGATAATCTCTCAACTGACAACTTGATTTGATTTTTCTTTAATTTTTTGTTTAAAGCAAGAATTTGAAACACTTGTGTTACAAAAGTCGTTAGAAGTATTCCCTTTCTCATTTTCTGGGTGGTATTGTAACGTGGCTGACTCCATCTTGCTGCTAGCCTCACAGGCTGGCTGTCTTCGCTCGTTCTTGGGGTAGGCCATGCTAACCGTGGAAGGAATTTAGTTTACAGTTTAACTTAGAAGTCAGGATGGGCCGGGCGCGGTGGCTCAAGCCTGTAATCCCAGCACTTTGGGAGGCCGAGACGGGTGGATCACAAGGTCAGGAGATCGAGACCATCCTGGCTAACATGGTGAAACCCCGTCTCTACTAAAAAAAATACAAAAAACTAGCCGGGCGAGGTGGCGGGCGCCTGTAGTCCCAGCTACTCAGGAGGCTGAGGCAAGAGAATGGCGTGAACCCGGGAGGCGGAGCTTGCAGTGAGCCAGGATCCGGCCACTACACTCCAGCCTGGGTGACAGAGTGAGACTCCGTCTCAAAAAAAAAAAAAAAAGTCAGGATGATAATAGTCCCTCCCTAAAACTAATCCTCTCCTTATTGAGGGGGCTGAAACCACCTTTGTAAAACTATTGAGAGGCCACAAAATTAAGTTTATGGGAGGGGCCTGAATTCTGCTGACATATTGACATAATTTCTATAATCCCTGACATTCAGGAGTTATGTAGCCAGAAGTCACAAGATTTGTGGCTTCTTCAATTGCCCCTATAGATAACATCACTATTGTAAAATCTAAGATTGGTCATTGGAGATGTTTTCCAGACTTACACCACCAGGACTAGTGACTTGTGACTCAGTTGGCCCTGCAGCCTCACCCAGAAGTGGACTCAGTTCATGAGGACTATTCTCCACATCCCTAATGACTGCATCCCCAGTCAATCAGCAGCATCCATCCCCTAGTCCCCTGCCCACCAAACTGAAAAACCATAACCTTCAACCTTTGGGAAGACTGATAACTCCACTTCTCCCACAAGGCCAACCTCACCTTAATGTTAATTAAACTCTTTTTTTTTTTTTTTTTTT
>NW_012114788.1:1151129-1153436 GCF_000951035.1 Colobus angolensis palliatus | reverse complement strand
ATTGTATTTTTTTGTAGAGGCCAGGTTTTACCATGTTGCCCAGGCTGATCTCAAACTCCAGACTCAAGCAATTCTTCCACCTTGGCCTCCCAAAGGGCTGGGATTACAGGCTTGAGTCACCAGGCCTAGCCCTGAAATTTTTCTATTCAAGTACATGTGTTAACACCCATCCCTGTGACACTAGGTTCCAATGCTAAATTAGATTAAAAAATTCAGGCCAGGCGCGGTGGCTCAAGCCTGTAATCCCAGCACTTTGGGAGGCCGAGACGGGCGGATCACGAGGTCAGGAGATCGAGACCATCCTGGCTAACACAGTGAAACCCCGTCTCTACTAAAAAATACAAAAAACTAGCCAGGCGAGGTGGCGGGCGCCTGTAGTCCCAGCTACTGCGGAGGCTGAGGCAGGAGAATGGCGTAAACCCGGGAGGCGGGGCTTGCAGTGAGCTGAGATCCGGCCACTGCACTCCAGCCTGGGCGACAGAGCAAGACTCTGTCTCAAAAAAAAAAAAAAAAAAATTCAGAGCGGGGCAATGCCTCACACCTGTAATCCCAGCATTTTGGGAGGCTGAAGCGGACAGATCACCTGAGGCCAGGAGTTTAAGACCAGCCTGGCCAACATGGTGAAACCCCATCTCTACTAAAAATACAAAAATTAGCCGGGCGTGGTGGCACACACCTGTAATCCCAGCTACTCGGGAGGCTGAGGCAGGAGAATTGCTTGAACCTGGGAGGTGGAGGTTGCAGTGAGCCAAGACTGCACCACTGTACTCGAGCCTGGGTGACAAAGCAAGACTCTGTCTAAAAAAAAAAAAAAAAAAAAAGGATAAGAAATGATGAGGTGCTTGAGTTTGTGTGCTGGATGAAATAAGGCACACTGCCATTAACATGTGTTTGTTTGTTTGTTTGTTTGTTTTGAGACAGTCTCGCTCTGTTGCTCAGGCTGGAGTGCACTGGCACAATCTTGGCTCACTGCAAACTCTGCCTCTTGGGCTTAAGCGGTCTTATGCCTCAACTTTCCAAAGTGCTGAGATTACAGGCGTGGACCACCATGCTCAGCCTAACATGTCCTATCAGTTTCTTTTCTCTGTTTTTACTAAATATTTTCAGGAACAAAGCACTTTTTGTCAAGGGACAGAAGAGATCATTAACTTTCCATCATTCTTACTTCCACTCCACATCATAATAAATGAATTCAAATGCCCAAACATAAGCCAAAACACCACTTAAAACAATTTTTTTTGTAGAGACTATCTTGAATGCTATGCTGTCCAGGCTGGCCTCAAACTCCTGGCCTCAAGCGATCCTCCCTTCGTGGCCTCCAAAGTGCTGGGATTACAGATGTGAGCCATCACATCTGGCCTCACACCATTTTTTTCTCACGCCATTATTAATGCCAAACTTTGTCAGCAACAAAAGTCAGCAAAAAACCAAGAAAGTCATAAACCCTAACCTTAATGCCTTGATTAAAGAAGCCTTCACTGACACTGTTACTGAATGAAAAACTATGGACTGGGAGAAAATATTTGCAAATCCATGTCTGTATTCATAGTATCCAGGATATATGAAGAACTCTCAAAATTCAACAGTAGGAAAAACAAACCATCCAATTCTTTTTTTTTTTTTTTTGAGACGGAGTCTCGCTGTGTCACCCAGGCTGAAGTGCAGTGGCACGATCTCTGCTCACTGTAAGCTCTGCCTCTCAGGTTCATGCCATTCTCCTGCCTCAGCCTCCCAAGTAGCTGAGACTACAGGCACACACCACCACGCCTGGCTAATTTTTTGCATTTTTAGTAGAGACGGTGTTAGACCATGTTAGCCAGGATAGTCTCAATCTCCTGACCTCATGATCCTCCCGCCTCAGCCTCCCAAAGTGCTGGGATTACAGGCATAAGCCACCGTGCCTGACCCAAACCACCCAATTTTTTAAAAAGGCGAGCAGGGCACTGTGTCACACGCCTGTAGTTTCAGCTATTCAGGAGGCTGAGGCAGAAGGATCTGCTGAGGCGAGGGGTCTGTGGATGTAGTATGCCATGATCACATCTGTGAATAGCCACTGTGCTCCAACCTGGGCAACTTAGTGAGACCAGATCTCAAAAAAAGAAAAAAAAGTTAGAGAATTGAATGGTCACTTCATCAAAGAAGATATAAGATTGGCCAGTAAGCACATAATAGGTCTTCGAGATTATCAACCACTAGGGAAATGCATATTAGAACCATAATAAAATACCACTCCATACCTATCAGAACAGTTAAAATAAAAAATACTGACAACACCAACTGTTGGTGATAGAGTAACTGGAACTCTCA
>NW_012114788.1:1147815-1150794 GCF_000951035.1 Colobus angolensis palliatus | reverse complement strand
CAGGAGATCAAGACCATCCTGGCTAACACGGTGAAACCTCATCTCTACTAAAAATACAATAAATTAGCCGGGCATGGTGGAGGGCGTCTGTAGTCCCGGCTACACAGGGGGCTGAGGCAGAAGAATGGCATGAACCCAGGAGGCGGAGCTTGCAGTGAGCCGAGATTGCGCCACTGCATTCCAGCCTGGGTGACAGAGCGAGACTCTGTCTCAAAAAAAAAAAAAAAAGAAAAAGAATTTAAACAAGAGACACACAGCAAAAGAAGTGCAGCATAGGCCGGGCGCAGTGGCTCATGCCTGTAATCCCAGCACTTTGGGAGGCTGAGGCGGGCGGATCATGAGGTCAGGAGTTAAAGATCATCCTGGCCAACATGGTGAAACCCCGTCTCTACTAAAAACACAAAAAATTAGCTGGACATGGTGATGGGCGCCTGTAGTCCCAGCTACTTGGGAGGCTGAGGCAGGAGAATTGCTTGAACCAGGGAGTCGGAGGTTTCAGCGAACCAAGATCACTCCACTACACTCCAGCCTGGGCAACAGAGCAAGACTCCGTCTCGGGGAAAAAAAAAAGTGCAGCATAGAGTAAGAGTAATTTACTGTAAAGGAGAAAGAGTATTTTGAAAGTTAAGGGCAGAATGGACAGCACACTCTGAGAGAGAGAGGATTCAGGGCAGGCTGCTCGTTTAAGGATGAGACAGCAAAAACTGGCACTAAGGACACTCCCTTTATGGGAGTCTTACGTGATTATTCGTAAGGAAGTGGAAAGAGGCGTTACTAGTAAGCATGTTCTGGGTGGTCTTCTGGGTGCACATGCACAGTAGTTTACATGCTTGTCTGTACATCACGTTTCATTACCATCTTAAATGTCCACCTGGGGGTATATTTTTTACGATTAAAATGAGCAAAGGGTCAGTTTGAGACCAGGTAAAATCAAAGTGTGCATGCTCTCAGGGCTGAGCGTGGTGGCTCACACCTGTAATCCCAGCACTTTGGGAGGCCGAGGTGGGTGGATCACCCAAGGTCAGGAGTTTGAGACCAGCCCAGCCAACGTGGTGAAACCCCGTCTCTACTAAAAATACAAAAATTATCTGGACATGGTGGTTTGCACCTGTGGACCCAGCTACCCAGGAGGCTGAGGCAGAAGAATGGCTTGAACCTGGGAGGCACAGGTTGCAGTGAGCTGAGATGATACCACTGCACTCCAGCCTGGGTGACAGAGCAAGACTCCATCTCAGAAAAAGAAAAGAAAAGAAATACACAAAAAAAATCCCAAAGTGTACATGCTGTCTACATGAGAAATTCCCTACTGCAGATAGCTTTGTTTGAATAAGCTCAATTACATTGCAAATGTTGAGGCTTATTGCGTTGACTGAATGGTCACCACAATTGCTATGTCCTGAGAACATGGTTACTTCCTTGACTACCTACCCCGCATCAATATGAACCAGAAGTCCCATACCTGGAGACTGTGGTATGCTGTGGTATGTATGAATAATTTGTTCCTTTTTAGTGCTAAGCAGCATTCCATTGGATAAACAAGCTATAGTACATTCATACAGTGGAATACTACTTAGCAATAAGGAAAGATGTATTGACACATGCAGTGACTTGGATGAATCTCAAAGGTATAATGTGCTGTGAAAGAATCCAGTCTTTAAAAATTACATATTAAATGATTCCATTTATATGGAATTTTCAAAAATACAGTCTATAATGATGAACAGATCAATGGTTGCCACGGGGCAGAGGAAGGGTGTGGCTATAAGGGAGATTTTGGGTGTGAAATAAACTGGTCTTTGCTGAAGCAGGGTCTCACTTTGTCACCCAGGCTGGAGTGCAGTGGTGAGACCATAGCTCACTGCAGCCTTGAATTCCCAGGCTTAAGTGGGAGTTCAGCCTCTTGAGTAGCTGGGACTACAGGCACATGCTACCATGCCTGGCTATTTTTATTTTTTATTTTTTTGAGACAGAGTCTCCCTCTGTTGCCAGGCTGGAGTGCAGTGGTGCAATCTCGGCTCACTGCAACCTCCGCCTCCTGGGTTCAAGTGATTCTCCTCCCACAGCTTCCTGAGTAGCTGGGACTACAGGCGTGCGCCACCACGCTCAGCTAATTTTTGTATTTTTAGTAGAGATGGGGTTTCACCATGTTGGCCAGGATGGTCTTGATTTCCTGACCACGTGATCTGCCTGCCTTGGCCTCCCAAAGTGCTGGGATTACAGGTGTGAGCCACTGCGCCTGGCCTGTTCTTTACTTTGATTGTGGTGGTGGTTATATGGATCCATGTATGTGTCAAAAGTCAGAACAGTACAAAGAAAGAGAAACTCAACTTCACTATATAATTTTAAAAATAAAAATTTAAAAAGAAGGCTTCATTGTCATTAATATTTCAAATTATTTATTTACTTGACATCCCAAATATTTTTATGTCCTAATGTGATTTGAGATGGGTGAGAAGTATGCCTTTTTCTTCTAAATAGGTGAAGAATGTGTAGGAAAGCAATGGGAAAGGAGAGCTGGTATGATGCCTCAGATGTGGGCCTACAATTACATATTACTATGGTGTCTGTGAGTTATTGAAATGACCTGTCAATTGGTATGTTTCATACCTATACTCTAGACTGCTGTTTTTTTTTTTTAATTCAAACCTGATTTAAAATCAGGTTTAAAATTTAAAATCCCTCCCCCATTTACTGCCTTCATGCTGGAAATCTAAATACCTTAAAATAGTTTATAAAGGCGCAATGGCTCACGCTTGTAATCCCAACACTTTGGGAGGCTGAGGCGGGCAGATCACCTGAGGCCAGGAGTTTGAGACAAGCCTGGCCAACATGGCAAAACCTCGTCTCTACTGAAAATACAAAAAATTAGCCGAGCATGGTGGTGTGCGCCTGTAATCCCAGCTACTCAGGAGGCTGAGGCAGGAGAATTGCTTCAACCTGGGAGGCAGAGGTTGCAGTGAGCCGAGATCGCACCATTGC
>NW_012114788.1:1146113-1147605 GCF_000951035.1 Colobus angolensis palliatus | reverse complement strand
TGATCACGAGGTCAGGAGATCGAGACCATCCTGGCTAACACGGTGAAACCCTGTCTCTACTAAAAAATACAAAAAAAACTAGCCAGGTGAGGTGGCGAGCACCTGTAGTCCCAGCTACTTGGGAGGCTGAGGCAGCAGAATGGCGTAAACCCAGGAGGCCACTCCAGCCTGGTCGACAAAGCAAGACTCTGTCTCAAAAAAAAAAAAAAATGGCTGGGCATGGTGGCTCACACCTGTAATCCTAGCACTTTGGGAGGCTGAGACGGGTGGATTGCTTGAGTCCAGGAGTTTGAGACCAGCCTGGACAACAAGGCAAAACCCTATCTCTACAAAAAATACAAAAATTAGCTGGGCATGGTGGCGCACGCCTAGAGTCCCAGCTACTTGGGAGGCTGAGATAGGAGGATCGCTGGAGCCCAAGAAGTAGAGGCTGTAGTGAGCTGTGATCATGCTGCTGCACTCCAGCCAGGGCAACAGAGCAAGACCCTATCTCAAAAACAAAACAAAACAAAACAAAAACCCAAATAACAACAATAAAAAACCAAAAATTCACTCTGGTTTTGCTTATTTTTTCCTTTGCCGTTTTCTATGTCATTGATTTCTGCTTCTACTTACATTGGGCTTACTTTACCCTTTTTCTGCCTTATCAAAGTGGAACCTTAACTTGGTGCTACCCTATAGAAATATAATGTGGCACCATATTTGTAATTTAAAATTTTCAGTACCAGCCAGATGTGGTGGCTCATGCCTGTAATCCCAGAACTTTGGGAGGCCAAGGCAGGTGGATCACTTGAGGTCAGGAGTTCAAGACCAGCCTAGCAAACATGGTAAAACCCCATTAATTCTAACATCTGAAATATCTTAGAATCAGTCTCTATTCATTTATTTTTCTCTTGAGAATTGTAATGGTTAATTTTTGTGTCAGCTTGACTGGGCTGAGGGATGCCTATATAACCCATTATTTCTGGGTGTATCTGGGAGGGCTTTCTGGAAGAGATTGGCATTTGAATTGGTAGACTGAAGAAGACTGCCCCCACCAATGTGGGTGGGCATCCTCTAATCCACTGAAGGTCCAAATAAGTTAAAATGGTGGGGAAGCGTGAATTCATTCCTTCTGCTTGAGCTAAGACATCCACGTCTAAAGACTACTTTAGACATTAGCACTCCTGGTTCAGGCTTGGAGTGAATCTACACCACTAGTTTTCCTGGGCCTCCAGCTTCACCCGAGCCAATGCTTCATGATAAATTTCTTTCTATAGCTCTATCTCTCTCTCTCTCTCTCATTGGTTCCATTTCTCTGGAGAACCCTAATACAAGTGAAGTGTGATTCAAATTTTGTTTTCTTTTTCTTTCTTTCTTTCTTTTTTTTGACAGAGTCTCACTCTGTCACCCAGGCAACCCGCCAGGCCCAAGCAAGCCTCCCACCTCTGCCTCCTGAGTAGCTGGGATTACAGGCATGCACTACAGTGCTCGTGCCTGGCTACTTTTTTTT
>NW_012114788.1:1134051-1146063 GCF_000951035.1 Colobus angolensis palliatus | reverse complement strand
GCCTCCTGAGTAGCTGGGATTACAGGCATGCACTACAGTGCTCGTGCCTGGCTACTTTTTTTTTTTTTTTTTTTTGAGACAGAGTTTCACCCTTGTTGCCCAGGCTGCAGTGCAATGGCTATTCACAGGCATGATCCCCCTACTGATCAGCATGGAAGTGCTTCATTTCTGATCTGGGCCAGTTCACCCCTCCTTAGACAAACCGGTGGTTCCTCACTCCCTGGAGGTCACCATATTGATGCAGAATTTGGTGTGAACACCCAATTAGCATAGTGCACTAAAGCCCAGAGCTCCTGGACTCAAATGGTCCTCCCACCTCACCCTCCCCAGTAGCTGAGACTACAGGCCCGTGCATGCCTGATATCTCTGAGCCTTTGCACATGCTTCTTTCTCTGCCTCCTCCCACCCCAACCTAAGTATCTTCTACTCATTCTTCAGGATTCAGCAGAGGCATCATCTCTTTTACAGAACTTTTATCTGTCGGGACTGATTCAAGTAATAGAAACTTCCTTGCACTAACAAGCCAAAAAGGGAAAAAGGGATTTAATATAAGAGTATAGAAGTATACTCTTCCTTGAGGAAGAAATCATCCAAAACTAAGCACTCCATTTCACTGGGACTTTATCTCTTGTGTCTGTTCTTTCCCACCCTTAGAATCCCAGTTTGCCGCTTCAAGTAGCTTTGTTACTGCCTGTATACCTCTCATTCTTCTCCTCTAGACCATAAGTTCCTTGAGGGCAGGACTGTGCCTTTATTAATTTCCTCATCCCCAGAACTTAGCAGAGTACGCCCAACACAGTTTACAGGTGGTGAAAGAGGAAGACAAGTAAACTGGCCCTTAATGCACAACCCAGCAAGTGTCCTTGAAAATGCACATTTTCAAGGTGCTTCCAGAGCCAGAGGAGATAGAGAGGACTCACCTCCCTATCTGGGCAGTCGAGAAGCTTCAGGAAGGACACAGGCTGATGCATTGCTTATCCTTTGATTGGGGGATCCAAAGGGAAGTCCCATAAAATGCATATTTATTTATCTATTTATTTATTTTTTTGACACAGGGTCTCACTCTGTCACCCAGGCTGAGTGCAGTGGTGCAATCAGGGGTCACTGTAGCCATGATCTCCCTGGCTCAAGTGATCCTCTTACATCAGTGTCCTGAGTAGCTGGGATTACAGGCATGCACTACCACGTCCAGCTAATTTTTTTTTCTTTGTAGAGATGGGATCTCACTATGTTGCCCAGGCTGCTCTCGAATGCTGGCTCTCAATCCGCTTGCCTCAGCCTCCCAAAGGGCTGGGATTATGGGCATAAGCCATCACACCCAGCCACAGAGAGTCTCTTAGAGACCCTCCCAGCTCCTTGGGTCTCCATTGAAGCAAAGAGAGAACATCCAGTGTATTTCTGCATGTTGCTTGAAGACAGAGGAAAGGAACAACGAGTCACAGCACAGGGGCTTTGGCACTCTGTTTCTCTAACATTTCAGCCATTTGAGATTTCATTCAGTTCCTTTTTTTTTTTTTTTTTTTTGATATGGAGTCTCACTCTGTCACCCAGGCTGGAGTGCCATGGCACAATCTCGGCTCACTGCAACCTCCGCCTCCCACATTCAAGCGATTCTCCTGCCTCAGCCTCCTGAGTAGCTGGGATTATAGGCACCCACCACCATGCCCAGCTAATTTTTGTGTTTTTAGTAGAAACGGGGTTTCACCATGTTGGTCAGGCTGGTCTTGAACTTCTGACCTCATGATCCGCCTGCCTTGGCCTCCCAAAGTGCTGGGATTACAGGTGTGAGCCACTGCACCCCGGCCTCATTCAGTTCCTTTTTTCCATCTTGGGACCTTTGAGCATTTCATTTCCTCTGCTTAGAGTGCTTCCTCACCCTCTTCCTTTAGACTAACCTCTATAAACAGCTCGAAGGTTTCAACTTACATGTCACTTTCAGGACAGGAAGGAGGCTTCCCTCGCCTGCGAACTAGGCTAAGCCCCATCACCACACAGCCCCACAGCAGCCTGCTCTTCCCCTTTCTGAACACTCACTTCACTGTGCTGCCTGTTAAGAGGCTGCCTCCCCAGCACTCTGCAATCTGTCACAGCAGGGACCATGTCATCTCTTGCCTATTCACAGGGCCTGGCACAGAGCCTGGCACCTGAGAGGTAGTCAGAAATACTTGTTATTACTTTTAATTTCAATAGTTAGTGTAACTTCATTTTAAATAGAAAAATCAAGGCACAGAGGTGGGGAAGTGAATATTCCAGTGGCTTCAAGTTGGTTGCAGGGCCGCACTCAGAGCCTGGGCTGGATCCCTCTCTGCCCTGTATCCAATAGCACTGTGTCTCTTCAGTTTTTTGTTTTTGTTTTTGAGACAAGGTCTTGCGCTGTCACTTAGGTTGGAGTGCAGTGGCACAATCACGGTTCACTTTTTTTTTTTTTTCAGATGGAGTCTAGTTCTGTCACCTAGGCTGGAGTGAAGTGGCGTGATCTTGACTCACCACAACCTCCATCTCCTCAGTTAAAGCAATTCTCCTGCCTCAGCCTCCCGAGTACCTGGGACTACAGGTGCGTGCCACCATGCCTGGCTAATTTTTGTATTTTTTTAGTGGAGATGGGGTTTCACCATATTGGCCAGGCTGGTCTGGAACTCCTGTCCTCAAGTAATCCACCTGCCTCGGCCTCCCAAAGTGCTGGGATTACAGGAATGAACCTTCACACCCAGCCATTTCCCCCCAACTTTTTAATTTGAAAACTTTCTTTTTTTTTGAGACGGAGTCTTGCTCTGTCGCCTGGGCTGGAGTGCAGTGGCCGGATCTCAGCTCACTGCAAGCTCCTCCTCCCGGGTTTACGCCATTCTCCTGCCTCAGCCTCCCGAGTAGCTGGGACTACAGGCGCCCGCCACCTCGCCCGGCTAGCTTTTTGTATTTTTTTTTAGTAGAGACGGGGTTTCACCATGTTAGCCAGGATGGTCTCGAACTCCTGACCTCGTGATCCGCCCGTCTCGGCCTCCCAAAGTGCTGGGATTACAGGCTTGAGCCACCGCACCCGGCCTTGAAAACTTTCAAATCTATACAAAATTGCATGAATAGGACAATAAATGCCCATTCAAATGGATTCATCAGCTGCTAACATTTTGCACAGTGGTTCTCTCTCTCTCTGCTTCTTTTTTCTCTCTCTCTCTCTACACACACACACACACACACACACACACAATATATATATACATACACACATATACTTATTTTTTGCTGAACCATTTAAAAATTAATTGTAGACCAGGCACGGTGGCTCACGCCTGTAATCCCAGCACTTTGGGAGGCCAAGGTGGGTGGATCACTTGAGGTCAGGAGTTTGAGACCAGCCTGGACAACATGATGAAACCTGGTCTCTACTAAAAATACAAAAATTAACCAGGCGTGGTGGCATGTGCCTGTAGTCCCAGCTACTCGGGAGGCTGAGGCAAGAGAATGGCTCGAAACTGGGAGGCAGAGGTTGCAGTGAGCCGAGATCGCATCATTGTACTCCCGCCTGGCCGAAAGAGCAAGACTCCATCTCAAAACAAACAAACAAAAAAAGAATCAATTGCATTCACATTTTATCCCTAAATATTTCAGTGTGTATCTCCTAAGAAAAAGAACATTCTCCTATACAAATACAGCACAATTATCACAACATTACAATACTATTAATATACACATTCATATTCAAATTTCCCAGTTATCTCAATTATGTCCTTTTCAGCTATTTTTTTTTTTCCAGGACCAATCAAGAACCATTAATTGCTTTTGGTTGCCATATCTTAGTCTCCTTTTTTTCTTTTTTTGAGGCAGAGTCTCAAAAAAAGTACAGTGGCGTAATCTTGGCTCATTGCAACCTTGGCCTCATAAGCTCAAATGATTCTCCTGCCTCAGCCTCCTGAGTAGCTGGGATTACAGGCATGCACAACCAAGCCCAGCTAGTTTTTGTATTTTTAGTAGAGACAGGGTTTCACCATGTTGGCCAGGCTGGTCTCGAACTCCTGACCTCAAGTGATTCGCCCACCTAGGCCTCCCAAAATGCTGGGATTACAGGCTTGAGTCACTGCACCTGGCCTAGTCTCCTTTAATATAGAACAGTTCTCAGACTACTTTATCTTTCACAATATTGACTACTTTTTTTTTTTTTTTTTTTGAGATGGAGTCTTGCTCTGTTACGAGGCTGGAGTGTAGTGGTGCAATCTTGGCTCACTGCAACCTCCACCCCCGGATTCGAGCGATTCTCCTGCCTCAGCCTCCCAAGTAGCTGGGACTACAGGAGTGCACCACCACATCCAGCTAATTTTTGTATTTTCAGTAGAGATGGGGTTTCACCATGTTGGCCAGGATGGTCTTGATCTCCTGACCTCACGATCCGTCCAACTCGGCCTCCCAAAGTGCTGGGATTGCAGGTGTGAGCCACTGCACCTAGCCATTGAGTACTTTATCTTTCACGCTTCATTTCTGAAGAGTCTGGGTCAGATGTTTAGCAGAATGCCCCTAATGTGGATTTGTCTGATTATTTCCTCATGGTTAGATTCAGATTAAACTTTTTTTTTTTTAACAAGATGCCACTTGCATGATGCTGTGGGTGCCTTTTCAATGCAATGCCTCCATTTCAGATGTGAGAAAGTTCTGGGCCTATAGGGCATTTCAAGCCTGGGTGTGTATGGGGGAGGAGGGGATAGATGTTCATCTATGTACCAGATCCTCAGATTCCTGGGGTGGATTGCAGGGAAGGCTCAGGGAGCTGATGGATAAAGCCACAGCTTCAGTCCTGGCAGAGTTCACTGCCAGGGATGGCTGCTGACTGTGGGGCACTGATGGTGGGCAGCCAGGGTCGAGGTGCGAACTTCTCCTTCCCGCAAGGGGCTCCAGGTGTTCAGTGGCAGCCAGTTCCTCAGTTAATGGGTCACCTGCTGCTGCGGCCACTCTCTGTTGATGCAGCTACAAGGGAAATGAAGAGGGCTGAGGGAGGTGGCCATGCCAATGCTGTTCTGTGGAGGAGAGGGACAGCAAAGGGACAGGTGTACAAAGACAGAGGGAGCCATGGCCGGGCGCAGTGGCTCACACCTGTAATCCCAGCACTTTGGGAGGCCGAGGCAGGTGGATCACTTGAGCTCAGGAGTTCGAGACCAGCCTGGGCAACATGGTGAAACTCTGTCTCTACCAAAAATACAAAATAAATTAGCTGGACGTGGTGTCATGAGCCTGTAGTCCCAGCTACTTGGGAGGCTGAGGTGAGAGGATTGCCTGAGCCCAGGAAGAGGAGATTGCAGTGAGCTGAGATCGCACCACTGCACTCCAGCCTGGGCGACAGTGCAAGATCCCGTCTCAAAAAAAGAAAATAAAAAAAAAATAACCCAAAGACAGAGGGAGCCTCTGAATAAAAAACAGAATGAAAGAGTAAGGGCCAGGGCATCAGAGGGGATGCACACACCAGCAAAGGAGAGAAAAGTGGAGGGACAGAGACAGAGAAAAACCAAGAGACTCATAAATGGCAGCCCACAGAGAAAAGAAAGCACCAGCTGATATGCCTCACTCACAATTTGCAAGTCCCTTTCTGAGGTTCTCTGGCTTTGGCCTTTGTGGGACAGTCAAGAGAGTCTGTGTTTATATCGGTCAGACTCAAAGGGCACAAGTGTTTCCCCCAAGGGGCTGTGTGGGGGTCACCTGCTCAGTCTGTACTTTTCCAAACACAGAAATTCTCCTTTGTGCCCCAGAAGCCAGGCCCTGGGCCAGCAGTTTCCTGCCGGAGCTCGGCATGTCTCCTCCTTTTTCACAGGGCTGTCAGCACTGAGGAAGGCCTACTGGTAAAGAAGAGCAGGAGAGAGGCAGACAGAAGGGAGGACTCAGAGAAAAGAAGCCACTAGAAATAGCCTTCCCTCTGGAGTGGGGAGGAATCCAAAAATCCCAGGAGCTGCCCAGCGGGTGTGACCTTAGCTAATAATAACAGGCCAGGGTTTTCTCACGAGAAAAAGGATCAGCATAGAGGAGGGTGGAGGGAAAGAGAAGTCGCTCAGCCCCCACACTGCGAGGGGTACAGACGGCACCCAGGGGTTCTGCCAGGGCCAAACTCCTCTAAAAGCTCCTGGGGAAGGTCTCTGTTACGGGAACCCAGGGTGGACAGAGTAGACTGTTTGGCAATAATGGCATGGCTGTGCTTTTCTTTCTCAGGAAGAGAAGACAGTGAAAAGAGCATAGTCAGGAATCAGGAATCTTTTGTGGCATCACAGCTGAACCTAAGTGAAAAAGCACCTTTCTGCCCTCTGCCCTTGGCCAAAAGAACACACTTCAGTTCCTGCTTCTTACTGAGGCGGTTGAGGAGCGTCAAGGGGCTGGACAGGACACCCCGCAAACTTTCCAGCCATTCCTGCTGCTCCTTCTCGTTGGGGCAAGTGAGGACATATCTCCGCTCTGGGGTGACAATGGTGAGTCCGGCTTTCCAGCGATTTCCTCGGATGCCCTTGGGCAGGTCTTCATAGACTTCATATCCCTGCTCCTTGTTCCCAAGAAAAACCTGGCCCTGCTCAAAGGCATCCTGAAAATGGAGGGTACAGGGTCATCAGAGGGTGCCCCCAGGGCAGAGGGGCCCTGCAGCCCTGACAGCCTCCAAGTTCTGTTTTGGGAAGGGGGTAGGAGGTCCCTGCTGGGATTTCTGCTGAGTGGGACCCAGAATTTGAAAGATCAAAACCCTAAAATAAATCATGCACATCATCTGTTGAAAAGATACTGAGGGTGGGCCTGGTAGTTCATGCCTGTAATCCTAGCACTTTGGGAAGCCAAGGCAGAGGATTGTTTGAGGCCAGGAATATGAGACAAACCTGGGCAACATAGTGAGACCCCTTCTCTGCAGAAAAAATTTATTAATTATTATTATGAATTGTTTTTGGAGACAGGGTTTCACTCTGTCACCCAGGCTGGAAGTGCAGTGGCACAATCATGGCTCATCCCAGCCTCAACCTCCCAGGCTCAGGCGATCCTCCCACCTCAGCCTCCCAAGCAGCTAGGACTACAGGCATGAACCACCACACCTGGCTAATTTTTAAGATTCTTTTCTTTTTCTATTTTTGCTTGAGACAGAGTCTCGCTCTGTGCTCAGGCTGGAGTACAATGGCGTGATCTCGGCTCACTGCACCCTCTGCCTCCAGGTTCAAGTGATTCTCCTGCCTCAGCCTCCTGAGGAACTGGGATTACAGGCACGCACCACAATGTCTGACTAATTTTTGTATTTTTAGTAGAGACGGGGTTTCACCATGTTGGTCAGGCTGGTCTTGAACTCCTGACCTCGTGATCCGCCCGCCTCGGCCTCCCAAAGTGCTGGGATTACAGACGTGAGCCACCATGCCCGGCCTTAAGTTTCTTGTAGAGATGGGATCTCATTATGTTGCGCAGGCTGGTGTCGAACTTCTGGGCTCAAGTGATCCTCCTGCCTCAGCCTCCCAAAGTGCTAGGATTACAGGCAAGAGCCAGAGCACCCAGCCCTACTTTTTTTTTTTTTTTTTTTGTATTTTTAGTAGAGACAGAGTTTCACCATGTTGCGCAGGCTGGTGTCGAACTTCTGGGCTCAAGTGATCCTCCTGCCTCAGCCTCCCAAAGTGCTAGGATTACAGGCAAGAGCCAGAGCACCCAGCCCTACTTTTTTTTTTTTTTTTTTAATTAGCTGGGCATGGTGGTGCATGCCTGTATTCTGAGCTACTCGGGAGGCTGAGGCAGGAAGATAACTTGGGCCCAGAAGTTCAAGGTTGCAATGAGCTGTGATTGTGCCACTGCATTCCAGCCTGGGTGACAGACAGAGACTCTGTCTCTAAAAAAATAAATAAATGATACCTAACATTTATGGAGAACCTATTAAAATCAGCATCAGGAATTACAATGCTTTATAGTAACTTAAATAACCATCATGGCAACCTCTGGGGAAGGCATTCTTATTAAGCCTGTTTTTCAGAGGAGGAAACTAAGGCACAGAGAGCTAAGTACTCAGCTCAAGGCAACACTACTACAAGTAGCAGGGCTGAGACCAGAACCCAGACAGTTGGGTTCTAGAGTCCACCACACTCCTAACCAGTACACATCACGGCCTCTTGGTTAGAAGTGAGCCCTGGAGACTAGAGGAAGAAATACACCTTATTTAACTACCATGGGCAGCATTTTGGATACTCATAATGGACTTCCTGAAAGCAAGGAGAAAGAAGCTTCATGCCACAGGAGATTACTTCAAGAGCAACAAAAACAAGGGGTAGAGGTTTTCCTCTCAGGGTTTCTCTAGCTCTGGGGCTCTGGGAGATGTGTTTATCCATAGCTTTTACATAGTTTCAGACAAGCACTACCCAGTTCTGTCTGAGGAAGCCCTGGGGAGGGAGCAGGAGTGGCTCTTACCAGTGGGTTCTTGTAATAGAGCAGCCTCCGCTCATGGCAATCCAGGGCGAACCACCTTTTCTTGAAAGGTTCTCTCTGCTGCAAAAGAGGGAACCTCTTACCATGGATGACCAAGTCAGTTTCTGAGGATAGAGATCAAGGGCCAGCCCAGGCCAAACCAAGGGAGCTGGCCAGTCCCACTGGTTCTCCAGCCCAGCCTCCTCAGTCAGACATCCTAGTCCTTCTCCCTGGGGCCTGGACAGGAGCCCTCAGGCATTGAAGGTTCTGCCCATTACCCTTCCAACCCCATCATACCCTCTACCAGCTTCACCCTGCTGCCTCCAGGTGCTGCCTTGACTTGGAAGAGGCACTTTCCTCTTTCTCAGGCGGTGGACAAAGAAGCCAGAGAAAAAGGAAGTTGGGGAAAATCAGAAGTGGTTACTGCTTGGCAAGGCTGAAAGTGCTGGCCTTGGCCAAATTCTAACCTAGGTCAGGGAGAGAAAGCCTGACAACAAGAAGCACGCGGAGGGGCTGCGTCTCTCTGAAAACAACCCTTTGACTACTTTTTCCACCTGCCCAAGGCTTGCTTTCACGATTGCCTAACACAGAGGTATCCAATCTTTTGCCTTCCCTGGGCCACATTGGAAGAATTGTCTTGGGCCACACATAAAATACACTAAACTAATGACAGCTGATGAGCTTAAAAAAAAAAAAAATCGCAAAAATATCTCATAATGTTTTAAGAAAGTTCACGAATTTGGCTGGGCATGGTGACTCATGCCTGTAATCCCAGCACTTTGGGAGTCTGAGGTGGGCAGATCGCTTGAGGTCGGGAGTTCGAGACCAGCCTGGCCAACATGGTGTAACCCCGTCTCTACTAAAATTACAAAAATTAGCCGGTCATGGCGGCGGGCACCTGTAATCCCAGCTACTCAGGAGTCTGAGGCAGGAGAATCGCTGGAATCCGGGAGGTGGAGGTTGCAGTGAGCCAAGATCACACCACTGCACTCCGCCTGGGTGACAGTGCAAGACTCTGTCTCAAAAAAATTAAAAAAAGAAAGTTGTGTTGGGCCTCATTCCAAGCTGCCCTGGGCAGCATGCGGCCCATGGGCTGTTGGTTGGACAAGCTTGGCCTAACACCTTTCACTGTTCTCTTAACAGTCATCCCATAAACACATTAAACCTTTTGTATACATTAAACCACATAAGTCCCCCAGGGAGTGGTAGAAGGTACCTTTGGCCCAGTCTTTTCCATGAAGCCTTGTTTGAGGTAGTTCCTGGTGAGGAATGGCACGAGCTGTGGAAGAAAGACAGACACTGACCCCCAACTCACACCCCAAAGCTCCAGCTTCCTGCCTGGCTCCCGACAAAGGGGAAGTTTGAAATGGGGAAGGATGTATGCTCATGGCTCATGGTATTATATTTGGAAAGTGCAATGGATATAATATTAATATTTCACAGAGCCAGTCGACAGTACCCCAGATGTTTGCAGAACTTAGTGGCACGGCCAAGTTTTGGTTTAAGGACTCCTTCAGTAACCCCAGGGTATGGACATAGGCAAGGCTCTGCAGAGACCCTCTTGGTGTCAGGGAACATGTTCTGAGGGTCCACTTTGTGTCAGGCTCCGGTTGCAATTCTTAATCACCCTGCGAGATGGGTATCACCAGCGTCATTACACATCTGAAAAACCAGGCCACAGAGAAGGGGCTGGGGATTTTCCTAAAGTCACATCACTGGTAGCGCGAAGAGCTGAGATTCATGCCCAGGGCCGATGACACTAGACTGTACTCCTACCACTACACTAGGGTGCTGAAGTGTAAACATGCCAGGGCCTTCTGAGCAGGACCTTGGGAAAGGCATGGTCATTGGTCAGAGTTCTGACACAGAGCAACAAGAAAATGACGCCAGAGGCTGGGCGCGGTGGCTCATGTCTGTAATCCCAGCACTTTGGGAGGCCAAGGCAGGTGGATCACTTGTGGCCAGGAGTTTGAGACTAGCCTGGCCAACGTGGTGAAACCCCATCTCTACTATAAATACAAAAATTAGCTGGGCACGGTGACACGCACTTGTTATCCCAGCTACTCAGTAGGCTGAGGCAAAAGAATCCCTTGAACCCGGGAGGCAGAGGTTGCAGTGAGCTGAGATAGTGCCACTGCACTCCAGTCTGGGTGACAGAGGGAGACTCCGTCTCAAAAAAAAAAAAGAAAGAAAGAAAAGAAAATGATGCCAGAGTGGACAGAGAAAGTTCTGAAGCAGAAGTCAGGAGACCTGGTTCTAACTCCAGTTCTGGCCTCCACCAGTTGCATTACCTTTGTAAGACCTTCTGTCTCATGAGGCCTTATGTCTCCCCTGTGTGATAAACAATCTGGATCATGTGATCCCCAGAACCCCTTCCAGCCTCTCAGCCTATACTCAGAGATGTTTCCAGGGGTTGATGATGCCCTCCTATGCTCCCAGGCATCAACCTGGAAAGTCTAGAGCTTCAAATGACAGTCCAGGCTTCAAAGAACAGAGAGGCTTCTCCAGAGCTCCAGGGCCCAGGGCAGAGGCACAGGGGAAGTGAGGTCTGAGGAACAGCTACGGGAAGTTTAAAAGGGGGAAAGTTGTGAGCCAAAAATGAAAATATAGGTCAGATGCAGTGGCTCACACCTGTAGTCCTAGCACTTTGGGAGGCTGAGGTAGGAGGATTGCTTGAGGCCAGAAGTTCGAGACCAGCCCGGGGAACATAAGTGAGATACCATCTCTACAAAAAATAAAAAACTTTTTAAATGTAAGAAAGAAAATATAAACTGTACTACTCCCCTCCTCCTAAAATACATTCACTACGCTTTAATTCTTCCATTTGGAGAAAACAGATGGAGTCCCGAACTGCTCAATATTCTGAATTTGAGTCAGCACAGAGCAAACAGAGGCCTAGGGAAACCATTGGGAGAAAAAGGAAAATCACATGGCTGGAGCACTGCTTCCTGTACTTCAGATGCCTTGGCTCGCTGGAGTCTCACAACAGCCCTAGAAAGTAGCTACTATCACCTAGGCAAGTCACCTCACCTCTCTGGGCCTGGATTATCTGTCACCATGGCAACAATACCTACTTTCTCTGAAGTCCAAAAGACCATATGCACACGCACTTATTACAGGACCACAGACCCCACTGGGATACCCTGGGTTTCCAACATGTGGACCCTAAAGCTTGAGCCAGGCCTGGTGATTGCTCAGAACCTCACACCATACACAGACATTAAATGGGAAGAAAGACACGGGATGGATATCGGGTACTGACAGTGGATGAGAAAGGCAGGGGAACATTGAGGATGTTGACCGAAGAGCAATTTCCTTTACACATGTCAGCAAAGATGGGCAACTTGCCCAGATTAAATAAGGCTGAGCATCTGCATTTTGTCCTCCCTCCTCATAGTCAGCAGTCAGCACCCTCCACTCCCCGCCCATGAGAGCCAGCATTAACCAGTTCTGGGTGCAAACTCAGCAGACTGACTCAAGGGCTGTGACTTGGGCCTTACTGGAAATGCTCCCAGACAGCTGCCATCTCAGCACATCCTTGGGCCTGGAGGGGACCCTATTCCAGACAACTGGCTCCCTACAAACCTTGGAATTAAGGAGCATTTAGGCTTTCAAGGAAGCTCTAGGCCGGGC
>NW_012114788.1:1128622-1129601 GCF_000951035.1 Colobus angolensis palliatus | reverse complement strand
AAAAAAAAAAAGGAAGCTCTAATGGTTGAGATTAAGAAAATCCCAGCATTAAAATGGTTTTCCACCCCCATCACTTACAAAATCCTCTTAGAGGGGAGCCTCTTGAAGAGGACCAGAGTATACAATCTCAGAGCCGGAAGGGACCCTGAAGATGACCTGGACTAACTGCCATCTTACCAATATGGAAACAGAAGCTCAGAGAGGTGCCAGGACCTGCAGGGGTCACACAGAAAGTGAGCAATAGAGCATCCCTGAGAGCCCAGGCTTCCTGGCTCAAGGCAGCATCCTCTGCCCCACACCATGTGGGCCTCCCTGGCCCAGCCTGAAATAGGGAAATGAAGGCCCCAGAAGTCTGGAGACAATCAAAATGAAGTTCTTGGCTCCCCATCATGTTGGCTACGAAGGGCATACCTGCTCCTGTTACAACTGTAATGGGGAAAATCCCAGGCTTTCCCAAGCCCAGAGCATCACAGAGCAAAGCCGGGATATTAGAAGGGGAAGCGCACCTTTGGTTATTCACCTGCCCTTCCTGGGACTGTATATCACATCAGTGAAATGGAAATAATCACCCCTGCCCGGCTGCCATTTCACAAGACAAAACGGGCTCAAAGCACTCTGTAAGCAGTATGTTAGGGATCATTTGTACATTTTAGAGGGAGAAGGGGTCAGAAAGAGATGACCAAATGCTGAGCCCCTTGACACTCCTCTGAAGGGGAGAAACTGACCTGCTTTCGGGAGGCTGCCTTGTCATATGTGAGGCTGTAACCCCCCAGGCTCCCTTGGAGAATGCCTTGGGTTTCCCTCTGAGCTACCCAGCCCTCAACCTCGAGGTCTTGCCTGCAAACAAACCTAGTCTGGCTTCTTTGGTTTCTTTTTTTTTTTGAGACGTAGTCTTGCTCTGTCACCCAGGCTGGAGTGTAGTGGTGCCATCTCGGCTCACTGCAAGCTCCACCTCCCGGGTTCATGCCATTCTCCTGCC
>NW_012114788.1:1122027-1122367 GCF_000951035.1 Colobus angolensis palliatus | reverse complement strand
GGCTGGACTGGGCTTATCAGATTCCTTCTCCCAGGAATTTGGAATTGGAAGACTAAAAGGCTTGTTCAAATCGTGGTAGTTTGTGACTTTGATATGATATGATGATTGAGAAAGTCATTTCATTCAAAGGAATGAAACCATTTCCCTTTCTCTCTCATAGGGGAAGCACACAGGCCTAGGATTCCAGGGGTCTACGCTCTCTCGTCCTGGGGTTCATTAAGGACCCTCTGGCCAGGTGCGGTGACTCACGCTTGTAATCCCAGCAGTCTGGGAGGCTGAGGCTGGCGGATCACCTGAGGTCAGGAGTTTGAGACCAGCCTGACCAACATGGTGAAACCCC
>NW_012114788.1:1114320-1115698 GCF_000951035.1 Colobus angolensis palliatus | reverse complement strand
CCTGACCTCATGATCCGCCCACCTCAGCCTCCCAAAGTGCTGGGATTACAGCCCCCTCCCCACCAGTTGAGGCTGGTCTCAAACTCCTGGGTTCAAGTGATCCATCTGCCTTGGCCTCCTAAAGTTCTGGGATTACAGGCAAAAGCTACCATGCTCAGTCTTGAGACTCTATTTTTAACAAGCTCCTGGGTGATGCCAATGCTGTTGGGCCAGGATCACATGTTGAGAAGCAGCGTCCTGGGGCGCACTGCCGCCTGGTACTTGCCAGGTTCCTCTCCCTGATCTCACCCTGCTTTCCTCATATCTTTGTCTCAGACTGGGAAGTGACGATAGATTAAGGCAAATGGTAGCAGAAAATCTCAAGAGGCAGCTGAGCACAGCACCAGTGAGCAGGGGAAGTGGTGAGCTGCACCTGCCGAGTCCTGGGGTGCGAGCTGGAGGTGGAGGTGGCAACTCCAGTCGTCTCACCTTCCCACTTTCATGATACACAAACAGGTTCCTGATGTGGCCATCTCTCCTGTAGGTGATCTGCAGCCCATGTGGGTGCCCTATCTTCTCTGTCTGGAAGGTGGCATTCAAGTCCTTAATGCTGATGACAGCTTTGGGGCTTTTACCCTGAAAGAGAGAGAGAGAAAGAAAGATGCTGACAGTCCACAGGGTGACTTTTGTTCAACTTTCACCAAGGCCTTCATGCAGACAAACATCAATTTGTAAATATACGGGTTTTAAATGTTCTTGCTCTCATATCAAAATTCACAGATACTGGCCGGACGCGGTGGCTCACGCTTGTCATCCCAGTGCTTTGGGAGACCAAGGCGGGCGGATCACGAGGTCACGAGTTCGAGACCAGCCTGGCCGACTTGGTAAAACCCTGTCTCTACCAAAAATACAAAAATTAGCCAGGTGTGGTGGCTAGAGTGCAGTGGCACAATCTCAGCTCACTGCAACCTCCACCTCCCAGGTTCAAACCACTCTCTTGCCTCAGTCTCCAGAGTCGCTGGACTGCAGGCGCCTGCCACCATGCCCAGACGGGTTTTCGCTATGTTGGCCAGACTGCTAATGAACTCCTGACCTCAGGTGATCCACCCGCCTTGGCCTACCAAAGTGCTGGAATCATAGGTATGAGCCACTGCGCAAGCCTATCGTTCCCTTCTTTGTGTCCATGGGTACTCAATGTTTAGCTTCCATTTATAAGTTAGAACATTTGGTTTTCTGTTCCTTTGTTAGTTACTTAAGATAATGTTCTCCAGATCAATCCATGTTGCTGCAAAGAACATGATCTCATTCTTTTCTTTGTTTTTATCTTTGTTTTGTTTCACTCTTGTTGCCCAGGCTGGAGTGCAGTGGCGTGATCTTGGCTCACTGCAACCTCCGTCTC
>NW_012114788.1:1112686-1114270 GCF_000951035.1 Colobus angolensis palliatus | reverse complement strand
CAGGTTCAAGGGATTCTCCTGCCTCAGCCTCCCAAGTAGCTGGGATTACAGACACGTGCCACCACACCCAGCTAATTTTTTGTATTTTTAGTAGAAATGGGGTTTCACTATGTTAGCCAGGCTGGTCTCAAACTCCTGATCTCAGGTGATCTGCCCGCCTCAGCCTCCCAAAGTGCTGGGATTACAGGTGTGAGCCATCGCCCCTAACCAATCTCGTTCTTTTTATTTATTTATTTTTGGGATAGAGTCTCGCTCTGTTGCCCAGGTTGAAGTGCAAAGGCGTGATCTCGGCTCATTGCAACCTCCACCTCCCAGATTCTAACCATTCTCCTGCCTCAGCCTCCTGAGTAGCTGGGATTACAGGCGTGCGCCACCATGCCTGGCTAATTTTTGTATTTTTAGTAGAGATGGGGTTTGACCATGTTGATCAGGCTGGTCTCGAACTCCTGACTTCGTGATCTACCTGCCTCAGCCTCCCAAATGCTGGGATTACAGACATGACCCACCATGCCTAGCCAATCTCATTCTTCTTTATGGTTGTGTAGTATTCTATGTACCACATTTCCATTATCCAGTCCACCACTGATGGGCACCTAGGCTGATTCCATGTTTTTGTTATTGTAAATAGTGCTGTGATGAGCATATGTGTACATGTGTCTTTATAGCAGAATTATCTCTTTTTTCTTTTCTTTCTTTTTTTTTTGAGATGGAGTTTCACTGTTGTTGCCCAGGCTGGACTACAATGGAGCGATCTTGGCTCACTGCAACCTCCACCTCCCGGGTTCAAGCAATTCTCCTGCCTCAGCCTCCCAAGTCACTGAGATTACAGAGATGTGCCACCATGCCTGGCTAATTTTGTATTTTTAGTAGAGACAGGGTTTCTCCATGTTGGTCAGGCTAATCTCGAACTCCCGACCTCAGGTGATCCACTGGCCTCTGCCTCCCAAATTGCTAGGATTACAGGCGTGAGCCACCACATCTGGCCTATAGTACAATTATTTCTATTGCTTTGGATATATACCCAGTAATGGGATTGCTGGGTCAAATGTTAGTTCTGTTTTAAGTTCTTTGAGAAATCTCCAAACTGCTTTCCACAGTGGCTGAACTAATTTACATCCCTGCCACAACTGTGTAAACATTTCCTTTTCTCCACAACCTCACCAGTATCTGTTACTTTTTTACTTTCTGATAATAGCCATTCTGACTGGTACAGATGGTATCTCAGTGTGGTTTTGACTTACATTTCTCTGATTAGTGATGTTGAACATTTTTTCATTTGCTTTTTGGCCACGTGTATATCTTCTTGGGAAAAGTGTCTGTACACATCTTTTGCCCATTTTAATGAGGTTGTTTTTTGCTTTCAACATTAGATTTTTGAGGTCTACCCGTGCTGAGATACACCAGTCTAGTTTTCTCTTATAAATGACTATACCAAAAGTTATCAATCTATCTTCTGTTAATAGATACATTGAGATTGTTCCTGATTTTTTGCTATCATAAGTAATGTTGCAGTCAGTTTGTGCCCTGGTACACATATGTGAGTGTATCTGTGGGTCACAGTGTATGCTTAGAAATGGAATTGCT
>NW_012114788.1:1104757-1106292 GCF_000951035.1 Colobus angolensis palliatus | reverse complement strand
CGGAGCTTGCAGTGAGCTGAGATCCGGCCACTGCACTCCAGCCTGGGAGAGAGAGCCAGACTCCATCTCAAAAAAAAAAGAAAAGAAAAAAACTATGCATGAATTTCAAATTGTTTTGCACCAAAATAAACTCATACTAACTTGTTATAACATATCTGAATGGGATTTCATTTGAGGCACTAAGAAGGGTAAGACATCAACTTGAAAACAGTCCCTGTCAGAGCAATGTGAATTCTGCTAAAATTGAAGTGAGAAGAAACGTCAACATTTACGGTGAAGCTTAGATGGAAGAATGGTGAAATCACTGATGCTTTCAGAAAAGTTTATGGGGACAAATCCCCAAAGAAATTAGCAGTTTACAAATGGATAACTTGTTAAGGAGGGACAAGATGATGTGGAAGATGGCGCCTGCAGCAGCAGACCATCTACATCAATTTGCAAGGAAAAAAATCATCTTGTTCATGCCCTAATTGAAGAGAAGCAAAAATTAACAGCACAAACAATAGCTAACACCACAGATATCTCAACTGGTGCAGCTCACACAAATCTGACTGAAAAATTAAAGTTGGACAAACTTTCCACTCAATGGGTGCCAATGCCATTGCACCCAGATCAGTTGCAGACAAGAGCAGAGTTTTCAATGGAAATTTTAAACAAGTGAGATCAAGATCCTGAGGCATTTCTTTGAAGAATTGTAACAGGAGATGAAAAATGGCTTTACCAGTATGATCCTGAAGACAAAGCACAATCAAAGAATGGTTACCGAGAGGTGGAAGTGGTCCTGTCATAGTAAAAGCAGACCAGTCAAGAACAAAGGCCATGGCAACAGTTTTCTGGGGGATGCTCAAGGCATTTTGCTTGTTGACTTTCTAGAGGGCCAAAGAACAATAACATCTGCTCATCATGAGAGTGTTTTGAGAAAGTTAGCCAAAGCTTCAGCAGAAAAACATCTGAGAAAGCTTCACCAGAGTCCTTCTCCCCCACAACAATGCTTCAGCTACATTTCTCTCATAAAACGAGGGCAATTTTGTGAGAGTTTCAATGGGAAGTCATTATGCATCCATCTTACCGTCCAAATTTGGCTTCTTCTAACTTTTTTTCGTTTTCTAGTCTTAAAAAATCTGTAAAGGCGGCCGAGTGTGGTGGCTCATGCCTGTAATCCCAGCACTCTGGGAGGCCGAGGTGGGTGAATCACTTGAGGTCAGGAGTTTAAGTCCAGCCTGGCCAACATGGTGAGACCCCGTCTCTACTAAAAATACAAAAATTAGCACAGCGTGGTGGCGGATGCCTATAATCCCAGCTGCTGGGGAGGCTGAGGCAGGACAATCACTTGAACCTGGGAGGCAAAGGTTGCAGTGAGCCAAGATGGTGCCATTGTACTCCAGCCTGGGTGATGAAGCGAGACCTCATCTCAAAAAAAAAAAAAAAAAAAATCTGTAAAGGGTACCCACCTTTCTTCAGTTAATAGTGTAAAAAAAAAAAGGCCAGGCGTGGTGGCTCATGTCTGTTATCCTAGCACTTCGGGAGGCTAAGGC
>NW_012114788.1:1101788-1103827 GCF_000951035.1 Colobus angolensis palliatus | reverse complement strand
ATTGCTGGGATCACAGGTGTGAGCCAACAAGCCCGGCCTCCAAGGACTTTTTTAAGTGCTTTGTATAGAGCTTCAGGCTTTTTTTTTTTTTTTTTGAGTTTCACTTTCTTTATACTTCATTTCCTTTTTTGTATTACCCAAAAGTTTTACCTTAAAATTAGTTACCTTTATGATTTTAAAATATCCACTCTGGGAAATAAATAAATAAGGACACAGGGAGTCTATCCTATTTTTGGACTATTCTGGACTAAACTGGTGTAGGACTGAAAACCAGATCAACTTTTTTCAACCAGTGATGAGGCCCTGTCCGAGAGGCCAACTCACAGCAGCTGCTGGGGTTTGGTGACCTTTCCTAACTGCAGTAGCGCTTTCTCTTCCTGCCTTTTGTACCATTTCAGCAAAAATGTTGAAAAAGCCACATTCTTCAGTGCTTTACATTGAAGACTGAGAAAAAATTCTTCCTCTAACTTGGAAGGTAAAGATTCTTCATCCCTTAACATTTTTCACTTGGTCCTAGACTGTGGCCACATTGGACAGATTTTTTTATTGTTATTTGTGCAAATTTATGGGGTACATGTGAAATTTTGCTATATGTATATAATGTGTAGTGATCAAGTCAGGATATTTAGGGTGTTGGTCACTCGAGGATTTTTGTTAAGTATAGTTATCCCACTCTGGCATCAAATATTAAATTTATTCCTTCCACCTTACAATATGTTTGTACCCTTTAACCCACTTCTCTTCATCCTCCCTTCTCCTCCGCATAGACAGACCTTTTAGCATTACTCTGGTCTGCCTAGAAAAGCAACAGGGGAAATATATAATAATTCTACATATAGGAAATAGAGTAAGGTGAAGGCTAAAGTGCTCAGAGCTTACCCTTCGCTTACTTTGTTGGCCACAATTTCACATTTTCTTTGCTGAAAACTTATTATCTTTCTGTCCTTTAAATACTGGAATGCCCCAGGGCTCAATGGGCTAGATGGTCTCCAAAGATGGCGTTCACCAAGTCTTTCCCTCCCAGTGTGTACATGACACTCTATCCATGAAGAGGTTGAATCTATTTCCCCTCCCCTTGAATCAGGGCTTGTTGCATGACTTGCTTTGACCAATAGAATGCAGCTCCTGAGGTCTGGTAGCATTTACTTTTGTTTAGGGAAGTCAGCAGCCAAAGCACAAGAAAGCTTGAGCTAGACTCCTGAATGAGGAAGAGAAAGCAACCATATAGAGCACACCAAGGCACCAGACATTAGTGAAAGCTTCTTTGGATCTCTGGCCAGCTAAGGGCAGCAGAGTAGCCCAGCTGATGCCACGTGGAGTACACCAGAACAGCCGAGGCCTGCTCAAATTCCTGACCCATGGGACTGTGAGAAATAGTAAATTGATATTTTAAGCCATTAAGTTTTAGGATGGTTTGTTACTCAGCAACAAATAACCAAAATACTCAGTCCTTGAACACCTTTTTCCTGCTGAGGTGATCCTAGCCAGTCCCATTACTAAACCAGTCTACATGCTGACGACTCCAGTTCCAAACTCTCTGCAAGCCTCCAAATCATACATCCAACTTCTGTCACTTGGATTTAGAATTCAGGAAACATACATCCAACTTCTTTCCCCATGTCTCTACTGGATGACTAATAGGCATCTCAAAATAAAAAGGACTTTTGAGCATCTCCTTAGGGGTCTAAGTCTTTGCCACCTTAGTAAATAGCAAATCTATTCCTGTAGTTTTGTAGAGCAAAAATCTGGGAATCATCCTTGATTCCTCTTACTCTCACACCCCACATCCAATCCTTCAATAAATTCTATTGCCTCTACTTCCAAAATATATCCAGAATCTGACCACTTCTAACCATCCTGGTCAGATCCACCACTCTTCTTCATGTGGGTTATTGCAATAGCTTCCTGACTAATTTCTCTGCCTCCACTCTGGCCTCCTTCCTTCCTACTCACCCTAGCAGCCACCAGCCGGGGGCGGTGGCTCAAGCCTGTAATCCCAGCACTTTGGGAGGCCGAGACGGGCGGATCACGAGGTCAGG
>NW_012114788.1:1091675-1100823 GCF_000951035.1 Colobus angolensis palliatus | reverse complement strand
AAGTGCTGGAATTACAGGCATGAGCCACCGCGCCCGACCAATATGGGGAAAGGATCTGAATAGACATTTCTACAAATAAGATATACAAATGGCCACTAAGCACATTAAAAAGATGCTCAACATCATTTGCCATGTGGGAAACACCAATCAAAACCACAGTGAGATACGACTTCATACCAACGAAGATGGCTATAATAAAAAAACAGATATGGGCCTGGTGCAGCGGCTCACACCTATAATCCTAGTACTTTGGGAGGCTGAGGCGGAGGATTGCTTGAAGCCAGGAGTTTGAGAACAGCCTAGGCAACAAAGCAAAACCCTATCTCTACAAAAATAAATGAGTAAATAAAAATTAGCTGGGTGGAGTGGTATGCATCTGCAATCCCAGTGCTTTGAGAGCCCGGAGCAGGAGGAGAACTTGAGGCCAATAATTTAAGGTTGCAGTGAGCTATGAATGTACCACTGCACTCCAGCCTGGCCAACAGAGGAAGACCCTGTCTCTAAAAAAATAAATAAAATAAAATAATAAAATAAAACAAAATAAACCAGATTAGGCAAATCCATAGAGATAGAAAGTAGGTTGTTGGTTGCCTAGGGCTAGTGGTGGGGTGAGGCAGGGGATTACAGCTAAGGGATAAGGGGTTTAAAGTTTTTAACTGAATTGTGGTGATAGTTGTACTACTCTGTGAATATACTAAAAGTCAATTGACTGCATACTTTAAATGGGTGAATTATATGGTATGTGAATTATATCTCAATAAACTGTTACCAAAAGAAATCCCGTCTTGCTGTGACCTACAAGGCCCTCCACCATGTGACTTCATCTCCCTCCACCCTTTTCCTTGCTCACTCTACACAAGTTACTCTGCCCTCCTTGATGCCCTATACCCAACAAACACACTTCTAGCTCAGGGCCGGGGCTGCAGCTTATGGTTAAGTAGTTTGCGCACTGTGTAAAAAGTGCCTAGCTGACTGGTAACTGCAAACCAGGCTTCTGATTTTTGAGACTGGGCCCCAGGGGCTGCACCCTCTTACAGGGATCATCTTTCTCAAATCGGTACAAAGGTGTAGGCGTTTGACCATACATGTGCTCAGGGCTTCTGCACATACTGTTGCTCCCACTTCTACTCTTCCTCCACATAGCCATGTCACTCAATGCTCACATTTGTTCAGTTATCTGTTCAAATGTCACCAGAGAGGCCTTCCGTGATCACTCTGCGGCAGCACTCCCTGACTCCCTGACACACTCTCGTTGTTCTCTATCTTCTCACTCTCTGCTTTTTTACCTTTTTTTTTTTTTTCTTTTTAAGACACGGTCTCACTCTGTCACCCAGGCTAGAGTACAGTGGCACAGTCTCAGCTCAATGCAGCCTCGACCTCCCATGCTCAAGCAATTCTCCCACCTCAGACTCCCTAGTAGCTGGGACTACAGGCATGCGCCACCACACAAAAGTGCATGTGCTTGACCCAGCTAATGTTTGTATTTTTTGTAGAGATGGGGTTTCACCATGTTGCCCAGGCTGATCTCAAACTCCTGAACTCAAGCAATCCCCCTGCCTCAACCTCTTCCTAAAGTGCTGGGATTACAGATGTGAGCTACTGTGTGCAGCCGCTTCTATTTTACTTTATAAAACTATTGCCTCCTGGTATATTATATATTGATGTTTTGATTATGGAGTTCTTTCCTTTCACTAGACTGAAAGCTCCCTGAGAACAAGAGTTTTGTTTAGTTCCCTGCTGTATCCTCAGTGCCTAGAATAATGTCTAGCACACAGTAGATACTCAATAAATGTTTCTTAAGTGAATGAATAAATGAAGCAAAACCAAGTGGTCATCAAAGGCTTAAACATGGACCTGTCTAAGCCGATTCTAGGTGGACAGAAATTGTGATTTTTAGTGGGCTAGTTTACTGTATAACCAAGGAAAAGTAGCCAAATGTTGTGCCTAACTCTCAGGGGCTGAGATTATCTACAAGAAAAGGCACCACTGGTTAGAATGTAGACCTTAGTTAAGTGAGAGTGCTTAGGAAGGCACCTGCTCTCGTTGGTCTGGCATCTTACCCCTTCTTTTGTGTAGTACTTCAGGAGGCCTTCTCTTGCCAGAAGTACAAACCTCCTTCTCAGAAACTGTGAGTTGTCCCTTCCTCGCTTCCACAGGAATCCTTCTCGGTTACCTTAAGCAGCAAGGATGACAAAGAGTGAACACATGTGACCTTAAGATGCACAAGCAGCTCAGGAATTTCTGAGGTTCTCAAGGGTGGAAAACCTTCCTTCCTTGACCTTCTGTGTATCAGGCTGTCTCATAAGAAGACCCTTAAGAAGGCAAAGTCCTGAGATACTGGACTGATTCTGAAAGACACCTAAATACATACTCAATACATATGGTCCTGCCCAACTTCTTGTTGACATCAACCTAATGAGACTTTAGAAATAAGGCCGGGCCGGGCGCGGTGGCTCAAGCCTGTAATCCCAGCACTTTGGGAGGCCGAGACGGGTGGATCACGAGGTCGGGAGATTGAGACCATCCTGGCTAACATGGTGAAACCCCGTCTCTACTAAAAAATACAAAAAACTAGCCGGGCGCGGTGGCGGGCGCCTGTAGTCCCAGCTACTCAGGAGGCTGAGGCAGGAGAATGGCTTAAACCCGGGAGGCGGAGCTTGCAGTGAGCTGAGATCCGGCCACTGCACTCCAATCTGGGCGACAGAGCGAGACTCCGTCTCAAAAAAAATAAATAAATAAAATAGAAATAAGGCCGGGCGGTGGCTCACGCCTGTAATCCCAGCACTTTGGGAGGCCGAGGCGGACGGATCACGAAGTCAGGAGTTCAAGACCAGCCTGACCAACATGATGAAACCCCGTCTCTACTAAAAATACAAAAATTAGCTGGGCTTGGTGGCACATGCCTGTAATCCCAGCTACTCAGGAGACTGAGGCAGGAGAATCACTTGAACCCGGGAGGGGGAGATTGCAGTGAGCCAAGATTGCGCCACTGCACTCCAGTCTGGGTGACAGAGTGAGACTCCATCTCGGAAAAAAAAAAAAGAACAGAAAGAAACAATGAGTGCCCTCCAGGCATCTGCTGGTTTGAAGAATAATTTATGGGCTGGGTGCAACGGCTCACGCCTGTAATCTTGACACTTTGGGAGGCCAAGACAGACAGATCATTTGAAGTCGGAATTCGAGATCAGCCTGGCCAACATGGCAAAACCCTGTCTCTCCTAAAAATATAAAAATTAGCCAGGTGTGGTGGTGCGTGCCTGTTCCCAGCTACTCGGGAGACTGAGGTACGAGAATCACTTGAACCTGGGATGTGGAAGTTGCAGTGAGCCGAGATCATGCCACTGCACTCCAGCCTGGGTAACGGAGTGAGACTCTGACTCAATAAATAAATACATAATAAATAGAATCATTTGTGGTCCTGGTAGCCAGGAGAGCTGAGCACTGCCTCTGGCCCTCTAAGAATGGTTTTGTATACTTTACTGTCTGGGTCAGAGTCAGCTTGGACTCAGGACAGGAGGGGTGAAACTGCCACAGATCCAAGGCCACAGAAGAGGTTGTACCCTGCACAATGGTCGAAAGGGAGGCTGAATTTAAGCCCATGCTCCTCACCAAGCCTTGAGCTGCACTAGGAACAAAGTTCACCAGGAGCAGGGACATCTTTTCCTAATTGGTTTATCCAGTGGAGGAGTCTTCCTGCAATTTATATTAAGAGTCTGACGCTGGGCGCGGTGGCTCATACCTGTAATCCCAGAACTTTGGGAGGCTGAGGTGGGCAGATCATGAGGTCAGGAGTTCAAGACCAGCCTGGCCAACATGGTGAAACCCCATTTCTACTAAAAATACAAAAACTAGTCAAGCATGATGCTGTAATCCCAGCTACTCAGGAGGTTGAGGCAGGAGAATCATTTGAATCCGGGAGGCAGAGGCTGCAGTGAGCTAAGATCATGCCACTGCACTCCACCCTGGGCAACAAGAGCATGACTCCATCTCAAAAAAAAAAAAAGAAAGAAAGAAAAGAAAAAGAGTCTGGCTGGGCACAGTGGCTCACGCCTGTAATCTCAGCACTTTGGGAAGCCAAAGTGGGAGGATCACTTGAGTTCGGGAGTTCAAGACCAGCCTGGGCAACATGGTGAAACCCCATCTCTACCAAAAAAAAAAAAAACCCACAAAAATTTGCCAGGTATGGTGGCATGCGCCTGTAGTCCCAGCTAGTTGGGAGGCTGAGGTGGGAGGATCATGTGAGCCTGGGAGAGTGAAGCTGCAGTGAGCTGTGATCGTGCCACTGCACTCCAGGCTGGACAACAGAGTAAGACCCTGTCTCAAAAAAAAAGTCTGTACACACTTTTGATCCTGCTGAGACAAATATGTTTCTCTGCTACTCAGAGCATAAAGCCCCATGAGCTGATGTGTTGTTATTTCAAAGTCAGAAGAACCCACACCTTGGCCTCTGTGGCCAGAGTGAGGACAGCAGGCATCTCTTGGATGGATCCTGCTCCTAATATTTAGGCACTTTGTCTTTCTAGAGCTCATTAAAACATAGATTTCAAAAGATGATGGAAATAACTTTACCTGGGAGTGAGATGGTTTCCCCGTCAGCCATAAATTCCCGTCTCTCATACTTAGCTCGAATCCATTGTTCCTTTAAGACCCTAAAAAGAGAGAGCCTGTGGTCAGCTGCATTTGATGCATTGTCTTTTTTTTTTTTTTGAGACAGGGTCTCACTCTGTTGCCCAGGCTGGAGTGCAGTGGTGTGATCATGGCTCACTGCAGCCTAGACCTCCTAGACCCAGGTGATCCTCCCACCTCAGCCTCTTAAGTAGCTGGGACCACCACAAGCATGCGCCACCACACCCGGCTAATTTTTACATTTTTGTAGAGATGGGGGTCTCCCTATACTGCCTAAGCTGGTCTTGTACTCCAGGGCTCAAGCGATCCTTCTGCCTCAGCCTCCCAAAGTGCTGGGATTACCACCATGCCTGGACTGATGCATTCTTTTCCAAGACCTTGCAGTTGAGGGTGGGTACATCACAGCAGTGCCTCACTGCCTGCTCCAGCTACCTAGGATTCCTCAGCCTCCGTACTATTAACATTCGGGGTTGGAGAATTCCTTGTTGTGCTGTCCTGTGGGTTGTCCCATGCTCCATAGAATGTTTAGCAGCATTTCTGGCCTCTACCCATTAGATGCCAGTAGAACCCCTCCCCAGCTGTGGTACCCAAAAATGTCTTCAGGCATTGCCAAATGTCCTCTGGGGGAATTATTTCTCCCAGTGGGCTATATGAGAACCACTGAGCTGTTCCAATCCCAGTATCAGCTCTCTAGGTCAATGAAACAGATACTGGCTCCCCTGGACCATCGACACCGCCTGCTCCCACTGCGTGTTCATGAGCTTAGGCAGGAGAGTCCAGGAGCCTCTTCCTGTGCCTGCCCATGAAGTCTGAGCAGGCTACACTGGACAGAGCAGTCATCTTAGGATCCGACCACCTGGGACCTGGTCTCACTCTATCATTTATCCACCATGTGATCATGAGCAAGTTACCCAACTCCTCTGAATTTGGGGAATGGGCCACTATTGTTATACTCACTTAGCCCTCAGGGTTGTTGAGAGGTTTAAATGTATATAAAGGGCCTAGCACCTACTCAGCACATAGTAGGTGTTTAATGTGACCTCAATCAGAAATTGTCATCCATGAGTCCTGCAGAAAAACCATGCAGCCGAGAGTGGAGTTATTTTAATTGTTTGGTTCCCGCTCACTTTTTCCAGGGAAACGTTCCAAGGTGTATATGACCTCACCCCATAACCACAAGAATGACCTAGAGCTGGGCATCTGGCCCAACCTGGTAAGTCAGAGCTCTTTGCTGCTCTGGGCTGTGTGGACCGAGAGGGTCAAAAGTGAAGGAGACGATGATGGAGCTTTCTCCAGAGCCACGCTGGAAGGTATAGCCTGACACCTGCTTGTGGCCTTGCTGCCAGCTGTGTGAAGGAAGCCTGGCTGAGAGAAGGAGGAAAGAGAGCCAGAGAGAGTATGAGAGACCTGAAGGTGTTGGAGCTCCTGACTCGGTCCTTCCTGAGGCCAGCTCCACCACTGTCCTTCTGGTAGTCTGATCCCCAGAACCCACAAAATCATCTTTTTCTTATGCTGGTTTAAATTGGGTTTCTGGCCAGGTGCAGTGGCTCACACTTGTAATCCCAGCACTTTGGGAGGCCAAGGCGGGCAGATCATTTGAGGTCAGGAGTTCAAGACCAGCCTGGCCAACATAGTGAAACTCCGGCTCTACCAAAAATACAAAAATTAGCTGGGCGTGGTGGCACGTGCCTGTAATCCCAGCTACTTGGGAAGCTGACACAGGAGAATTGCTTGAACCCACAAGGCAGAGGTTGCAGTAAGCTGAGACGATGCCACTGCACTCCAGCCTGGGTGGAAGAGCACGACTTTGTCTCAAAAATAAATAAATACACAAATAAATAAAGTTTCTAATACTTATAATCAAGAGTCCAGGCTGGGCATGGTAACTCATGCCTGTAATCCCAGCACTTTGGGAGGCCAAGGCAGGCAGATGGCTTCAGCTCAGCTCAGGAGTTTGAGACCAGCCTGGGCAACATGATGAAACCTCATCTCTACAAAAATAAAAACACAAAAATACAAAAATTAACCGGGCGTGGTGGCATGCACCTGTAGTCCCAGCTACTTGGGTGGCTGAGGTGGGAGGAGCACTTGAGCCGAGGAGGTCAGGGCTGCAGAGAGCCATGATTGTGCCACTGAACTCCAGCCTGGGCAACAGAGTGAAACTTTGTCTCTATATAAAAGAAAGAAAGAAAGAGAGAAAGAAAGAAGGAAGGAAGGAGGGAAGAAGGGAAGGAGGGAAGGAGGGAAGGAGGGAAAGAGGGAAGGAGGGAAAGAGGGAAAGAAGGAAAGAAGGAAAGAGAGAGTCCTTCCTAGTGCACAGCCCACAGATCATTGAGGAGTATCACCTGGCCCACCATGAGGGTGGAAACCTGGACACAAGATCAGAGCTGAGAGAAGGAATGGAGACCAAGGGCCACCCATCTTGGTCCTGGAGGTGGCCATTAGTACTCAGATAAAAAGGGTTAAAGTGCAGGGCTGCTGCTGGAGTCATGGCGAGTAATGTCTGTGTAGTGCCGGCAGGAAGCCTAGCACAGAGCAGCTGTTTACTGAGTGGTTGGAGCAAAGGGCAGAGTGGCAGCAGTGAGCCAAGATGAGACAGGCCCTCTCAAGTTGAGCCAGCACACCCCACAGCTGGCCATGGACAGGTAGCATTCTGAAGCAGACACGGTGAAACGGATTCAAACCAGTGTGTCGGGTGGCATGTGAAAGGTTCGACGTAAGTTATCTCATGTAATCTCTACAACTATGCTGTGATGCAGGCATCATTGTCTACATTTCAGAGATGAGGATGTTGACAATCAGAGAGATTTGCTGACTTGCCCACGTCCTCACAGCTAGGTCATAGTAGAGCTGGGAAACAAAACTCAGGTCTTCCAAGTAGAAAGCTGTTCTTCTCCAGCCACTCCAGAGTACGTTACTAGCTCTTAATTGTCTAAGCACTGAGAAATTACAAGACCACTAGGTATGGTTATATAGTCTGTGTGCTGCACAAAAGCACCTTGCTGAGGCTTGGCAGCTGAAATGCAGCTGCTTTCCATTTGCCAGACATACCCCCTATGAGGCTGGGTCAGCCTAAAGGGATTCCTTCTCCCCATTTACACAAGGCACTGTCTAGCAGCCCTGGTGGCGAGTCTAAGTCCCTGGGAAGGAGTCTCAGGCTCAGGCAGTCAGATCTGCAAGAGGTCCAGGGCCACTAGGTACCAGTGCCACACTAACCCTCACCTCCAGGGGACCTGAACCCTCCTGCTGCTTCAAAGTGCCCCTCTTATATTGAATTCTCCCAATGCCATGACACAGTCACCCAGGCCCTGCTGTCAGACAGGCTAGACCAGTTCTGCCTCCACAAACCTCAGGTTTTTTCATCTATAGCATAAGGATAATAGCAGTACTTGTAGGGTTGTTGAGAGAATTAAACAAACACATGCATAAGCATTTTGCATAGGACCTAGTACTTAAGCAAAGCTCAATAATATTAGTAGCTTTTTTTTCTTTTAAGACAAAGTCTCACTCTGTTGCCCAAGCTGGAGTGCAGTAGAGTGATCTCTGCTCACTGCAACCTCCACCTCCCGGATTCAAGCGATTCTCCTGCCTTAGCCTCCCAAGTAGCTGGGACTATAGGCACACGCCACCATGCCCAGTTAATTTTTTTTATTTTTAGTAGAGACGGGATTTCACTATGTTGGCCAGGCTGGTCTTGAACTCCTGGCCTCAAGCGATCCACCCGCCTCGGCCTCCCAAAGTGCTGGGATTACAGGTGTGAGCCACCACACCCGGCCTTTTCTTTTTTTTTTTTTTTTTGATACAGAGTCTCATTCTGTTGCCCAGGCTGGAGTGCAGTGGAGCGATCTTGGCTCAATGCACCCTCCGCCTTCGGGTTCAAACAATTCTCGTGCCTTAGCCTCCCGAGTAGCTGGAACTACAGGCATGAGCCACTGCATCCAGCCAGTAGCTACTTTTTTTTTTTTTTTAATGCTAGGTCTCACTCTGTCACTCACACTAGAGGGCAATGACACATGTGATCCTAGCTCACTGCAATCTGGGCTCAAGCAATCCGCCTACCTCAGTCTTCTTAGTAGCTCAGACTATAGCCATGTGCCACTATGCCCTGGCTAAGTTTATTTTATTGTATTTTTTGTAGAGACAGGGTCTTGTACTGCTCAGGCTGGCATTGAACTCCTGTCTTCAAGCGATCCTCCCACCTCAGCCTCCCAAAGTGCTAGGATTACAGGCACTGGCCATTGTGTATGGCTATTATTCTTATTTTTATGGTTATTATTTAGGGATCTGCAGCTCAGGCAAGTTGTTCAGAGCCAACCTGAGCTGAGGTGGCAGAGCCCTGGACATATTTCTCACTTTTTTTTTTTTTTTTTTTTTTTTGAGAAGACGGAGTCTCGCTCTGTCACCCAGGCTGGAGTGCAGTGGCCAGATATCAGTCATTTGGTTCTGTTCCCTGGCATGTCTGATAAATTTTGACTGAATCCCAGTTATATACGAAAAATTGCTGGCATTTTCAGTGATATCT
>NW_012114788.1:1089440-1091324 GCF_000951035.1 Colobus angolensis palliatus | reverse complement strand
AGCTAAAATTTTTTTGTATTTTTAGTAGAGACAGGGTTTCACCGTGTTAGCCAGGATGGTCTCTATCTCCTGACCTCGTGATCCGCCCGCCTCGGCCTCCCAAAGTGCTGGGATTACAGGCTTGAGCCACCGTGCCTGACCAGCCCTAGATATATTTCTCTAAAGAAAGTAGCTGAAACACACTTGGTCTAGTAAGATACTAGTGTTTATCCCCTCTATCAAGTTAGCCACCATCTGTAAGCTACAAGAATGTCACAGGCAGAGATTATAGAGAAAAATCATAGAGCTCATAGAGAAAAATCCTCCATTTAAGAGCTGTGGAAACTGAGACCCAGAGAAAGGAAGAGACACGCCCAAGCAATAGAGGCAGAAAGAGGCTTATACCAGTCTTCCCATGTGCTCTGTGTGATGGTATCCAGTGCTTTCTTGCATCTACCTGCACACCAGGCCCATAGAAGAGACCACCACAGATGAAGACATCAAAGATGGAGAGGGGGAGGAGGTGGAACCAGGACAGCCCCCTTACCCAGTCCCTAAGGAATCACCCACTCACAGGCAGTCGTTGGCCTGGGGGATGTAGTAGAAAGCTGGGACTCTGGCTTCGAACTTGGCCTTCACACGGAGGTTCCCATTGTGGGTCATAAACTGCAAGACAACAGCAACTTGAGGTAATATTAGACCTTGACAAAACGTGAAATGAAACTATGAGGCCGCTGACTTAGGCTGAGTCAGAAGAAACTGCCTCCAAGAAGAAGATGTCCCACTGAGCTTGGCCATCCATACTGCTGGGAAGCCCCAGCCTGTAACAATCACAGGCAGATATAACCATGCCTCATATGGGCACAGGACTCCACAGTGCTCACACGTCAGCTCACTGGGTCCTCTCAGCCATTTTCATATCACTGTACCCATTTTACAGATGAGTCAACTGAGGCTCAAACAGGTTCAGTTACTTGTTCAAGGAAACACAGCTATAAGTGGAGAACTGGGATTTGAACCCAGACCTGACTCCAAAGCTCACATTCTTCCTATCATGCATTCCACAGATGGCCAGGACCCATGGCAGCCCTGAAAGTCTACAGGAGATAAATGTACCTGGAGGACAGAAGAAGTGGGTGCTGGCTTCATGGAGTACATAGGTCAGGATGATTAGTAGGGCCCTTTGGCACCCAAGAGACCCAGAGGCTGATGCACCAAAAGTGACCCTGGCAGCAGTGGCATAGCTAGTATGAGGGCAGAAGTGGGAAGAAACACCAGGCGTTTAATTCACATGGCTTGGGCATCTCCTTTGCAGGAGAGGAGCATTGCTCCTTTTTCCTCTGCAGGGGCTGCTAGGCTGTATCGCCAGTTTTGGATCCCAACAGAGCAGGATTAAAATCCTGACTGCCATTTATTTGATAAGCGACCCTGAGAATCTCACCTATAAAAATGAAGAAAACGGCCAGGTACAGTGGCTCACACCTATAATCCCAGCACTGTGGGAGGCCCAGGCCGGGGATCACTTGAGGTCAGCAGTTTGAGACTCGCCTGACCAACATGGTGAAACCTTGTCTCTACTAAAAAAATACAAAAATTAGCCAGGACACAGAACGGTGAGGCAGGATAATTGCTTGAACCCGGGAGGCAGAGGTTGCAATGAGCCAAAATCGTGGCACTGCCCTCAAGCCTAGGCATGTCACTGCCCTCAAGCCGAGACTCTGTCTCAAATAAATAAATAAATTATCCAGGTGTAGTGGTGCACACCTGTAATCCTAGCTATTCGGGAGGCTGAGGCACAAGAATTGCTTGAACCTGGGAGGAGGAGGTTGCAGTAAGCCAAGATCACACCACTGCACTCCAACCTGGGCAACAGAGTGAGTAAGACTCTGTCTCAAAAAAAAAAAA
>NW_012114788.1:1085444-1088645 GCF_000951035.1 Colobus angolensis palliatus | reverse complement strand
AAGAAAATATAATATGGGAGTTATAAGGTGCAAATAAAATCCTTCAGGTTTATGTGCTGGTTTACTGGTTTCCAGCCTTTCTCCCGCACTAGAATGTAAGCTCTGTATGGCCAGGGACCTTATCTTGTTCATTGTTCTCTCCCAAGACCCAGTACATAGTAAGGTCACACTAAAGCCTCCAGTCCAGTGCTGTCTAGCACAGTACCTGGCACAGAGTGGGCACTCAGTAAATGTCAGCCTGCTTCCCCAAAAGTCCTGGAAACCCTCAGCCAACCCACACAGTGCAAAACTGCCTGCTCTCTGGAGGTTTTCCTTTTTTTTTTTTTTTTTGAGACGGAGTCTTGCTCTGTCGCCCAGGCTGGAGTGCAGTGGCCGGATCTCAGCTCACTGCAAGCTCCGCCTCCTGGGTTTACGCCATTCTCCTGCCTCAGCCTCCGGAGTAGCTGGGACTACAGGCGCCCGCCACCATGCCCAGCTAATTTTTTGTATTTTTTTTTTTTTTTTTTTTTTTTTTTTGAGACGGAGTCTTGCTCTGTCGCCCAGGCTGGAGTGCAGTGGCCGGATCTCAGCTCACTGCAAGCTCCGCCTCCTGGGTTTACGCCATTCTCCTGCCTCAGCCTCCGGAGTAGCTGGGACTACAGGCGCCCGCCACCTCGCCTGGCTAGTTTTTTGTATTTTTTTTAGTAGAGACGGGGTTTCACTGTGTTAGCCAGGATGGTCTCGATCTCCTGACCTCGTGATCCGCCCGTCTCGGCCTCCCAAAGTGCTGGGATTACAGGCTTGAGCCACCGCGCCCGGCCAAGGTTTTCTGACCAAAATGGAATTCTCATGCAGGCTGAGGGTATCTTCCACCCCCAGAGGGCAGAAGAGCAAAGTGGTCCTCTTTCTGCCTAGGGGGAAAGGAGGAGGACTTTAGACCACGAATCAGGTTATTTCCCTTCCCCCAGTGCAAGACTTCACTAATCATAACTTTTTTGTTTGTTTGTTTGTTTGTTTTTTGAGGCAGGGTCTCACTCTCACCCAGGCTGGAGTGCAGTGGTGCGATCTTGGCTCATTGCAGCCACACCCTCATAGGCTCAGGTGATTTTCCCACCCCAGCCTCCCAAGTATCTGGGATGACAGGCACATGCCACCACACCCAGCTAATTTTTATATTTTTTGTAAAGACAAGGCTTCACCATGTTGCCCAGGCTGCCCTTGAACTTCTGGGCTCAAGCCATCAACCAGCCTCAGCTGGGATTATAGGTGTGAGCCACCACACCCGTCCAACAGCAACTGTTAACTGACTACTTTCTCTGTGTCTGGACTGAGCCTACAATCATCTTCACAGCAGTGCTGTGAAATTGGTGGTGGTGGCCAGGCGCAGTGGCTCATGCCTGTAATCCCAGCACTTCGGGAGGCCGAGTGGGTGGATTACCCAAGGTCAGGAGTTCGAGACCAGCCTGACCAACATGGCAAAACCCCCGTCTCTACTAAAAATTAATACAAAAATTAGCTGGGCATGGTGGTGGGTGCCTGTAATCCCAGCTACTCAGGAGGCTGAGGCAGGAGAATCGCTTGAACCCCAGAGGCAGAGGTTGCATTGAGCCGAGATTGCGCCATTGCACTCCAGCCTGGGAGACAAGAGCGAAACTCCGTCTCAAAAAAAAAAGGAAGAAAGAAAAAAAGAGAAATGGTGGTGGTATCCCTTGAATACAGATGTGGAAACTGAGGGTCCACAGCTAGGTCTAAGTGCCTAGCTCAGGGTCTCCCAGTTTACAGGTAAGCAAATGATGGCCAGGAGCAGTGGCTCAGGCCTGTAATCCCTGCACTTTGGGAGGCCGAGGTGGTGGATCACCTGAGGTCAGGAGTTCGAGACCAGCATGACCAACATGGTGAAACACCATCTCTACTAAATACAAAAAAATTAGCCGGGCATGGTGGCATGCGCCTGTAATCCCAGCTGTTTGAGAAGCTGTGGCAGGAGAATTACTTGAACCCAGGAGGCGGCAGTTGCAGGGAGCCAAGATTGCTCCACTGCACTCCAGCCTGGACAACACAGTAAGACTCCGTCTCAAAAAAAAAAGAAAAAAAAGGAAGCACATGATGGAGCCAGAATTTGAACTCAAGGCCTCTGTCTAAGCTGCCATCTTATAGGCTGTGTTTCCTCTGGCTAGATTTGCCCCTCTCTGGATCTCAGTTTCCCGCTTTGTAGAACGGGAGCCCCCTGCCCATTGGCTCCACTCCAGCTCCGCAGTTCCACGGCTCTCCACGGGCATGCCTTTCTACCTCCACAATACTGTCGTCCCAGAAGTCAAGTCGCACGGATTTAACTCTGCTGATGTCAGGGAAGTTACGGTGGACACCGCAGCAGTTGAGACAGATGAAGATCCCCAGCTTGTAAGAGGCCCAGTCGGGATCTGCAGGGGGAGAGGTAGGAGAGGAGCTGAGGGGAAAGCGCGGCGAAAAAACCAGGGCTGGGATCGGGGCGCTGGGGCAGGCGGGGCGCCCCTTCTCCCACCTAAGGCGAACTAAGCGGCCAGCCTGCACTTTCTGGTTAGCCCGCCGGCCGCTGCGCGGCGACCGGGGTGAAGATCCTGGAAGCAGTCCAGGGCCCGGGGAGAGAGTCTGAGGTGGCGCGACGTGGAAGTGACGGGACTCAGAGGGAACGGAGAGGAGAGAGCGGGGGACGCACCAAGGGGCTCAGCGCGGAGCTGCAGGTTGGGAGGCTGTCAGGGGCCCTCGGCGTCAGCGGGGTGGGGCGCTGGGGAGTCCTTCGGGGGGCGTCCGGGAGCGGGCAGGGGGCACAGGACGGTAGGGGGCCTGGGCCCGACCTCTAGCCCTAGCTGGGATGTCTGAGTCCGAGGGCTGGGGGCGCGCCTGGGTGCGCAGACACCGAGCGCCCGGACCCGGGTGGTCGGGTGCCTGGCCAGGGAAGAGAGCGGGACCGGCAGGGCTCCCGGCTGCCAGCTTTCGTGTCGGGGTCCAAGCACGTGGGAAGATCCGCGTCTGGTCCCGCGAGGGGAGCAGAGCCTGGGCTCGGAGGGGCCGGGGCCGGGTGCGGAGACGGCCCTCGGGGCTCGCGTGAGAGGTTCACGATGTGGGTGGGAGGGGTCCCGGCCCGCAGGTCCCACGTCTGGGTCCAGCGGGGGCCGAAGGCGGGACCCGGTGGTGCCGAGGGGAGGAGTCGGATGGGCCAGGGGTCCGGTCGGGGGTCTCGCG
>NW_012114788.1:1077438-1085179 GCF_000951035.1 Colobus angolensis palliatus | reverse complement strand
CCCGCCCCGTCAGGACTGTCCGCCCCTCCCTCGGCGGGTCCAGTCCGGCCCCGAGCTCCGCCGACGCGCTGGGAGGGACAGGAGCACGCAACTTGGAGTCTAACACACTGGCCCGAGATCAAATCGTGGCCTGTCACTTGGTAGCTGCGAGACTGTGGAAACCTATTCAACCTCTCTGGGTCTCAGTTTCCACTTCTAGGAAAGAGGAACAAGGGCATATGTCTGCATCTCAGCGCTTCTTGGAAAATTAACCAGAATCTAACTTCTGTTAAAACGTTCTGTTAATGTAAGATCTTACGTCTATTTGGAGACGTATTTATGCGCAAATGCCACCTCCTCAGGAAGCCCTCTGTGATACCCAGCCTGGAGTAATCTCTCCAGTCTCTGGGCCTCCAAGAAAACTGTTGTAGTATCTGTCAATTTCTTTAGGCCCTGAGCACTTTCTATCTACCTTGCATCACCGTTATTTATATACTTGTGTTAATTCCACTCTCTGACCCCAGACACATACACATGCCCACACCAGGGAGTTTGACGTCAGCAGTTTTATGTCTGTATTCCATATGGCTCCTATAAATGATACCTGCACATTTTTAGAAGTCCAACTAATAGTCGCATGATTTTGTTCACCAGAAAAGTGTAGTTTCACCAAGGTGGACACAGCCAAGCACTTTAACCTGTGAAGTTCCATCACCGTGAGACGAAGGCAGGTTATAGGTGGTCTTAAATCCCGGCATTTCATTAATCCTGTTTCCCTCTCCCCCATCTTTGTTAATCCTTGACATCATCTTCAGTGACTCATGGGCCTCCTGGTGAAATACATACTGCACATACTTGCCATCTCCTCTATGTGCACACAGATGCATTAAGCCATATATCTATGATAGACAGGTGTTAACCTTCAGCATAAAATCAGGTTTCCATCCTGGTGAATTGCAGCTGATGTTCTAGCTGACCTGCCCACACTCCCATTCAACATACATGCAGGCACAAGCACACACGTGCACACACATGCACAGCAGTATGGTGTAATGGAATGAATTCAGGAATCCAGAAATTCAGGCTTTAAACGTTGACTCCTTCATTTCCACATTTCCCAACTGTTCGTCTCTGGGCAAGTTCCTTCACTTCTCTGAGCCTCCGAACCCTCAACTGTAAAATGGAGACTGTAAGATCCACTAATAGGGTCACTGAGATGGCACAAAGAAACCCTCCAAACATGGTGGCCTCCTTGCTTCCCCTGCCCCTATGGGCAGCTTGTGCAATTGTCACTTGGAATGCTGTGTGTGATTCCCGTCATCCCTGGGGTGGAGGAGGTCAAGCTGCCAGGACTGAGTGGGAAGGGAGGGTGGAGAACATTACCAAGAATAGCCAGCCATGAGGGGGTCTTGCCTGTGAGGGGGTGAGGCCTAGCCCAGGAGCAGCCACAGAGGAACCAGTGAGAGAGTCAGCTGGGGTCAGGGGGCATGGAGCTGTTTATTAAACAGGCTGAAAGATGATTCATTTCCGTTGCTTTAGATGAAAAAAGGGACAGAAATAAAACTCCCAGGAGAAAGATGGGAAAGGCAACTTAAGGTATGAAGGCAGAGGAAAGAGGGAGAGAGGGAGAAGAGGAGACGAGCTAAGGACATTTCTCCTCCGCCCAACACTGGGGCAAAATTGTGATGTTGGTGGTGCTTCCTCGGCACCCCAGCCTTCCCCAGACTGTGCTCCTTTGCTCCTCTGACACCTTTAGTCTCACTGTCACCTCCCTGCAGTTCCCACAAAAGCCAACCCAGTTCTAAGTAGGCTCTGGTTGAATTTTAGAAATTAAAAATAAAAAAAGAAAAAGAAAAAAATAGCCAATCCAAGAGAAAATACAGTATCTCATTCATGGTGAGCAGCCAGAGATTGACAGATTCCTTTAGTTTCCCCTCTTCCTTTCCTTATTTCTGGAAGTTCCCATCGAACAGCCTTAATGTGGCATTTCAGGCATCCTCAGAGCAAACACAATGTACTCTGGTATTTTGTTTATAATGCTTTCTTTTCTTTTCCTTTCTTTCTTTTCTTTTCTTTTTTTTTCTTTTTTCTTTCTTTTTTTTTCTTTTTTCTTTTTTTCTCTTTGATGGTGGTGGTAGGACAATGCTAGTGAACAAAAGAGTTTCACACATTTGATCATGTATGAGCTCCATGACACCCTCAGAGGGCAGCATCATATCAGGCCACTTTGCAGAAGAGAAAGCTGAGCCTCAGAAGAGTTAAGTTACCCGAGGTCATGGAGCCAAATAAGAAGCGGAACAGGCCTAAATCCAGATCTCCTACTGTGGCTCAGTCAGCCCCAGGTGATTTGAAACCTTCTCCCTTTAGTGCATTCTGGACTTTTTTTTTTTTTTCTTTTTTTACTTAAATTGTGGTTCAGTTAATAAGGTTGCTCCAGGCTGGGCGCGGTGGCTCAAGCCTGTAATCCCAGCACTTTGGGAGGCCGAGATGGGCGGATCATGAGGTCAGGAGATCGAGACCATCCTGACAAACACGGTGAAACCCCGTCTCTACTAAAAAAAAAATACAAAAACTAGCCGGGCGAGGTGGCGGGCGCCTGTAGTCCCAGCTACTCGGGTGGCTGAGGCAGGAGAACGGCGTAAACCCGGGAGGCGGAGCTTGCAGTGAGCTGAGATCCGGCCACTGCACTCCAGCCTGGGCGACAGAGCGAGACTCCGTCTCAAAAAAAAAAAAAAAAAGGTTGCCCCAAAAAAAAAAAAAAAAAAAAGAAAGAAAAATATAAATTAAAACATTGAAAAAAGAAAGAAAAATATAGATTAAAACGTTGTGAAAAAATCTTAACACAAAAGTTGCCATTTTAACCATTTTTTTTCTTTAGGGACAAGGGTGTCACTTTGTCACTCAGACTTAAGTGCAGTGGTGCAATCAGAGCTCACTGCAGCCTTGAATGCCTGGGCTCAAGTGATCCTCCTGCTTCAGCCTCCTGAGTAGCTGGGACTATGGGAGCGTACCACCAAACCCGGCTAATTTTTATTTTTCTATTTTCACAGAGATAGAGGCTTGCTTTGTTGCCCAAGCTGGACTCCAACTTCTGGCTTCAAACAATCCTCCAACCTCAGTCTCCCAAAGCTTTGGGATTACAAGCATGAGCCACCATGCCCCACCCATCTTCATCATTTCTAAGTATACAATACTATGTCATCGATTGTATTCAATTGATGTAATTGCATTCAATTACATTCACAATGTTGTGCAAGTATCCCCACTATTTTAACAAATATTTAATTGACAAAGAAAAGATTGTATATATTCAGTGTGTACATAGTTTGACATATGTGCACATTGTGCAATGATTCCCACAATCGCATTAATGAACACATCCGTCGCCATCCATACTGCACCTTAGATCCCCGGAATTCTTATAACTGAAAGTTTGTACCCTATATTTCCTCCACTATTTATTTCCAAAACTTTTGCATCATCCTAAATAGAAACTATAGTCCCAGTCTGGGCAACACGGTGAAACCTTGTCTCTACAAAAATTACCAAAATTAGCTAGCTGTGGTGGTGCATGCCTGTAGTCCCAGGCATGCTCAGAAGGCTAAGGTGGAATGATCGCTTGAGTCCAGGAGGCAGAGAATGCAGTGAGCCACAATCCACAATGTCGCGCCATTGCACTCCAGTCTGCGCGACAAAGCAAGACTCTGTCTCAAAAACAAAACAAAACTCTGTAGCCCACTCCTGGGTACTGGACATTATGAAAATTGAGCTCAGCTTCTGTGCTCAGGACCCAGAAGCTGCTTCTAAGTAAAGAGGACCATGCCAAAGGCTGTCATGACCAAGGCGGACACTGAGCACTGTGACCCAGGGTTTGAGGGACAGGATGGGTCAAAGCAACCTCTCTGAAGGGTTCAGTCAATACAGCAGATGCTGGAGTGAGGGAGCAGTTTGGGCCGTGGGACAGAGTGTCCTCTGTAAATTAAGCTCCCAGGGTCCCACCAAGAAGAAACTTCTAGCCCTGTTCTCAGGTCACTGTCTTTGTCCAGCCAAGCCAAGCCACAGCAGGGCTGGAAAAAAGCCCTCAACCACATTCCCAGGAACAGCCTCAAGATCCCCACTCAAGATCTTCAGGGAATAGAGCACAATTCCTTTGAAAATTAAATAATTGCCTGGGCATGGTGGTTCACGCCTGTAATCCCAGCACTTTGGGAAGCTGAGGTGGGCAGATCACCTGAGGTTAGGAGTTCAAGACCAGCATGGCCAACGTAGTGAAACTCCATCTCTACTAAAAATACAAATATCAGCCAGGCGTGGTGGTGGGTGCCTGTAATCTCAGCTACTTCGGAGGCTGAGGCAGGAGAATTGCTTGAGCCCAGGAGGTAGAGGTGGCAGTGAACCGAGATTGTGCCATTGCACTCCAATCTAGGTGACAGAGCGAGACTCCATCTCAAAAAACAAAAACAAACAAAAAAATTAAATAATTATGTTTATTAGCTTTAGAATTAAAAAAAACTATATTATAGGAAATTTGAAAAATACAGTAAAGAAAGAAAAAACCACCACCCACAATTATGGCCACCATTTATTCTGGGATTGCAGTGTGCCAGACCCCTTACTTGCATTATTCCATTTAATTTTTGCCATAACCCTGAGTTACAGACTATGTTTATGCCCATTTTACAGATGAGACTACTGTGGCTCAGAGAGAGGGTAAGTACATTTGTCCAAGATTACACAACTGAGATGTTGTATACTGAATCATGCATACTGAAGCTGGGATTTGAATCCGAGTTTGCCTCGGACTCTTTTCACCAATATATTAGGCTGAACCATATGAAATTAACTTACAAAAATGGCGATGGAAATGTCATAAAGTTCAACCTAACATTATGTTTCTTTTTTTTTTTTGAGAGAGAGAGTCTCCCAGACTGGAGTGCAGTGGTACGATCTTGGTTCACTGCAGCCTCTGCTTCCCAGGTTCAAGCAATTCTCGTGCCTCAGCCTCCCAAATAGCTGGGATTACAGGCATGTGCCACCACACCCAGCTAATTTTTGTATTTTTAGTAGAGATGAGGTTTTACCATGTTGGTCAGGCTGGTCTCAAATTCTTGGCCTCAAGTGATCTGCTGGCCTCAGCCTCCCAAAGCGCTGGGATTATAGGTGTAAGACACCGTGCCTGGCCCTAACATTGTGCTTTTTAATAATACTGCTGCTGACTATCATGAACATTTTTGTGAATATCCTTCAGCTCTTTTATGCATATTTAAATATGATTGGAACTACATTTTTCATACAACTCTTTATACCCATTTTTTGCTTTCCTTTTTTTTTTGAGACTGAGTCTTGCTGTGTCTCCCAGGCTATAGTGCAGTGGCATGATCTCGGCTCACTGCAACCTCTGCCTCCCTGGTTCAAGCGATTCTCTTGCCTCTGCCTCCCAAGTAGCTGGGACTACAGGCGCACGCCACCACACCCAGCTAATTTTTGTGTTTTTAGTAGAGATGGGGGTCTCAAAAACAAAACAAAACAAAACAAAAAAAACAAGGCCAGGCATGGTGGCTTATGCCTGTAATCCCAGAAATTTGGGAGTTTGAGGCAGGCAGATCACCTGAGGCTAGGAGTTCGAGATCAGCCTGGCCAACATGGTGAAACCTGGTCTCCACTGAAAAAAAAAAATACAAAGAAAATTAGCTGGGCATGGTGGCGTGTGCCTGTAATCCCAGCTACTTGGGAGGCTGAGGCAGGAGAATCGCTTGAACCTGGGAGGAAGAGGTTGCAGTGAGCCGAGGTCACGCCACTGCACTCCACCCTAGGCAACAGAGTGAGACTCTGTCTCAAAAACCAAAACAAACTAAAACAAAAAAACTGTATTTTCAAGCATTATACTCTACTACTCTACTGTAATTGCTTGCTGGTTTACTGGTCTGTCACACTTCTACACTTCATGAGGCCAGGGCTTGGGTCAGTTGTATTCCCTGTTATATCCCTGCATGCCACATAGCAAGGATTCAACAAGTGTTTGCTAAATAAATAAAGAAATGAGGATCGGTAAAAAAAAATAATCATCAATAAAGTGAGAGGACTTGGGATCACAGAGTATTTTCCTTTTTGAAGGAAAGCAATAATTTCTTTTGAAGGCAAGTGAAACAGCTGACAAGCAGCCATGCAGAGTAAATAAGGTGATTGAGTTGACCAACATACTTATGTGTTTAATATCACCTTGTCTTCAGCAACTGGAACCACTCAGATCTCAAAGGGACTCCCCACTGCAGTACCACCTCAGGGTTTGCTCATTCATTCATTATTTGTGGGGCACCTACTATGTGCCAGATACTGTTATGGGTGCTGAGATATGGCCACATAGCTGAGGAAATAGCTGCCTTTGTAGAGCTTACCTTCACAAAAAAAGGAGGGAGACAGGAAATGAACAGAGAAACAAATATACATATATACAATATAGTGCAAGAGTGAAGAAAAAGAAACAGAGTGAGGGGATAGAGAGGAATGAAAGTTGCTATTTCGATAGAGAGGTCAAGGAAGTCCTCTCTGAGCGGGTAACATTTAAGCAAAGATCTGCAGGAAGGGATCAAGCCAACCAGCAGCGATCTGAGAGAGGAGTGTCCTAGGGGAAGGGAACAACTAGGGCAAAGGCCCTGCGATGTGCTTGGTGTGTGCTCTGTCCACATCCTTTGAACACAGAGCTATCCAACTCCATGCCATTGTATCTCGCTCACGTTGCCCCCTCTCCTACCCCAGCTCTCTCCTCTACACCATCCTCCAGCCCAGCCTCCATTGGTTGGTGGAACAAACTCCTGCCTCCATGCCTAAATTCAAGTCTTACTTTTGACTGGGTGCAGTGGCTCACGCCTGTAATCCCAACACTTTGGGAGGTCAAAGTGGACTGATCACCTGAGGTCAGAAGTTCGAGACCAGCCTGGCCAACATTGCGAGACACTGTCTCTACTAAAAATAGAAAAATTAGCTGGGCATGGTGGCGGGTGCCTGTAGTCCCAGCTACTTGAGAGGTTGAGGCATGAGAATCACTTGAACACGGGAGGTGGAGGTTGCAGTGGGCTGCGATTACTTCACTGCATTCCAGCCCGGGCGACAGAGTGAGACTCCTCAAACAAATCTTACTTCTTCCAGCTTGCCCTTGTCCCCCTGAACTATGTTCCCAAAATGTTGATATTTCCATTACAGTAATCATCACCTTGGACTATGGTTTTTTTTTTAACTTGTTTTATCCCAGTCAGCAGTGATTTGGTTAACAGCAGATTGTCATATTCATCCTTGTATCCTTGGTGCCTAGCAAATGCTGGGCCTGAAAAATTTTGGTTGATCCAGTTTTATGAAATGTCCAGAACAGACAAATCCATACAGACAGAAAGTAGATTAGTGGTTGCCAGGGGCTGGAGGGAGTGGGGTTGCGGGCAGAGGGACTAGAGAGAGACTGTAATGGGTGAGGTTTCCTTTTAGGGTGTTAAAAATGTTCTGGAACTAGGGCTGGGCGTGGTGACTCATACCTGTAATCCCAACACTTTGGGAGGCCGAGGCAGGCAGATCACTTGAGCTCAGGGGTTTGAGACCAGCCTGGCCAACATAGTGAAACCCCATCTCTACTAAAAACACAAAAATTAGCAAGGCATGGTAGCGCGTGCCTATAATCCCAGCTACTGGGGTGGCTGAAGCAGGAGAATCACTTGTACCCAGGAGGTGGATCATGCCACACTGTACTCCAGCTTGGGCGACTGAGTGAGACCCT
>NW_012114788.1:1070739-1075388 GCF_000951035.1 Colobus angolensis palliatus | reverse complement strand
TCACTGCACTCCAGCCTGGGTGACAGAGTGAGACTCTGTGTCAAAAAAAAAAAAAAATCTCTCATTGTATAAGAGTTTCTATTTTACATCATTTTATTTCCACAACAACCTGGTAAGAGTGGTACTTTTGAATTTTGTCTTGCAAAAGAGAAAACTATTCTTATAGAAACAAACTGAGATACATAGGAAATATGTAGCAACATTGGAGCATGAGCCAAGTTTTCTGATTCTGGGTCTCAAATTGTGAGAGAGGTCTTTTATTTTGATCATTTGCCTAATAATTTTAGTTGTGTATAATACTGAAAAAATAATTTAAAAATGTAACATAAAAGCAGGAAAAAATCCAAAACTTTTCCCAGACGAAGATTAGTAGGACGATTATCTTTCCTTTACAAAATATCCCTGAGATTTGCAGGTGGCGCAGTCAAAGAAATACATCACGTGCTGCCTACTCCAAATTATCCATTCAAGAATCAGCAGCCCTTTTCTTGAGAGTCTGTATATAAGGTGATTAATGACTTTGAGGACTAAATAGACTATGTCACTAAATAAACATTCAAACCTTATCTGATGCATATCTAATTCAAAATAATTTGAAGACAACTTTTTTATTTTATTTTTATTTTTTTGAGATAGGGTCTTGCTCTGTTACCCAAGCTGGAGTGCAATGGCGCAGTCTCGGTTCACTACAGCCTTGATCTCCTGGGCTCAAGCAATCCTCCCACCTCAGCCTCCTGAGTAGCTGGGACTACAGGCGAGCACCATCATGCCTGGGTAATTTTTGTATTTTCAGTAGAGACAGTGTTTCACCATGTTGACCAGGTTGGTCTCAAACCCTGGCCTCAAATGATCCGCCCACCCCGGCCTCTCAAAGTGCTGGGATTACAGGCGTGACCCACTGTACCAATCCCCAGACAACTTTTTCACTTTTTATTTTTGGAAACAGGGTCTCACTCTGTCATCCAGGCTAGAGTGCAGTGGCATAGTCATGGCTCACTATAACCTCAAATCCTGGGCTTAGGTATCCTCTCACCTCAGCCTCCCAAGTAGGTAGGACTACAGGCATATGCTACCATACCTGGCTTATTTTTTTAGATGGAGTATCGCTCTTATCACCCAAGCTGGAGTGCAGCAATGCAATCTTGGCTCACTGCAAGCTCCGCCTCCCGGGTTCATGCCATTCTCCTGCCTCAGACTCCTGAGTAGCTGGGACTACAGGCGCCCGCCACCACGCCTGGCTAATTTTTTGTATTTTTAATAGAGATGGGGTTTCACCATGTCAGCCAGGATGGTCTTGATCTCCTGACCTCGTGATCTGCCCGCCTTGGTCTCCCAAAGTGCTGGGATTACAGGTGTGCGCAACCATGCCCAGCCCACACCTGGTTATTTTTAAATTTTTCTGTAGAGACAGTGTCTCACTATGTTGCCCAGGCTGGTCTCGAACTCCTAGTCTCAAGCAATTTTCCCACCTCAGCCTCCCAAAGTGCAAGGATTACAGGTGTAAGCCACCATGCTCATCCAAGAATTAAACTTTTAAGTAATCTTTTTCTGAAGTATAACAAATACAGAAAGGTGCACAAATCACAAGCATGCAGCTTAATGAATTTTATAAAGTGCACACATGTGTTTAACTAACATACAGAGCTTCTAAAAAAAGAGGATAACCAGCATCCCAAAACATTCCCATTCTCTCTTCAGTGACTAGTCCCAAAGGTAATCTCATGTTTATCATGACAGATTCGTTTAGTCGTTTTTTTTTTTTTTTTCCCTGGAGACGGAGTCTCACTTTGTCGCCCAGGCTGGAGTGCAGTGGCACAATCTCAGTCTTGGCTCACTGCCACCCCCACCTCCTGGGTTCAAGCAATTCTTCTGCCTCAGCCTCCCGAGTAACTGGGACTACCACCATACCTGGCTAATGTTTTTGTATTTTTAGTAGAGTCCAGGTTTCACCATGTTGCCCAGGCTGATCTTGAACTCCTGAGCTCAGGCAACCTGCCTGCCTTGGCCTCTCAAAGTGCTAGGATTACAGGCGTGAGCCACCGCACCTGGCTTGTTTTTGTACTTTATATATAACTGTGTGGCTTCTTTCACTCAATACTATGTTTGTGAGGTCTACCCATGTTACTGGGTAAAACATTTATTCAATATATACACAATAATCTGCCACTGAGATACTCCAGGTTTTGGCTAATACAAATAGTGCTGCTATGAACATTCTTGTAATCAAGTTTAACCATGTGAAATTGCCATTTTTGCAAACAGACAACTGGCAAATACTGGCCATTTTATACATATACCTCCACCAGTTGCATGTCCTTTAGTGCACATGTGTTTGCATTTTGTTGGATATATACCCAGGGGTTGGACTGCAGGGCCGTAGGATATACAAATCTTCGGCTTTAGTAGATATTGCCAAACAGTTTTTCAAAGTGATTCAACCAACCCACACTCCCATCAGCAATGTATGAGATTTCCAGTAGCTATTCTCATGGGTGTGTAGTGGTATTGCAATGTGGTGGTGTTTTTTGGTTTTCTTTGAGACAGAGTCTCGCTCTTATCACCCAGGCTGGAATGCAGTGGTGCAATCTCGGCTTACCGCAACCTCTGGCTCTGGGTTCAGGCCATTCTCCTGCCTCAGCCTCTCAAGTAGCTGCGATTACAGGCGCCCACCGCCACGCCCGGCTAATTTTTGTATTTTTAGTAGAGATGGGGTTTCACCATGTTGGCCAGGCTGATCTCAAACTTCTGACCTCAGGTGATCCGCCTGCCTTGGCCTCCCAAAGTGCTGGAATTACAGACGTGTGCCACAGGGCCTGGCCTCCTGCTTCCTTTTAAATCTGAACATTGTTTCTCAATCTTCTTAGGAGTCCGAATCCTCTAACCACATCTAATGCTGGTGCTCCCAAGGAGTTCTCTCCTTATTTCACTGTGCTTTTCTCACACCTACCCCCTCTCCCTGGCTCATCGCATCTGTTCTCATGAGTAAAGTACCATCTCTACAGGCTGACGGCCTCCAAACCTAGACCCCAGCTCAGTGCTCCTCCTTAGCTTCAGACATGCATCTCTATCTATTGGACATCTCTCCCTAACGTCCTACAGGCTTCAAAACAGATTTGTGTTTGTTTGTTTGTTTTTTTTCAATAAACCTTTTGCACTCCCAACTTAAAAAAAAATAAAGAAGGAAATAGAAAATATCAGAGTGTATCACATGCAAAAATACAAAGGTTGTTTTTGCTTTTCGTTGAGTCAAGGTCTTGCTCTGCCACCCAGGCTGGAGTGCACTGGTGTAATCTCTGCTTACTAGGATCTCCACCTCCCGGACTCAAGGAATTCTCCCACCTCAGCCTCCCTGTAGCTGGAACTACAGGTGCATACCACCATGCTAACTTTTTTGTAATTTTTGGTAAAGATGGGGTCTTGCTATGTTTCCCAGTCTGGTCCTGGGCTCAATCAATCTGCCCGCCTTGCCCTCCCAAAGTCCTGGTATTACAAGTGGTGAGCCACCACGCCCGGCCTTTTTTTTTTTTTTTAATGAAACTTTTGTTTCATACGTGTATCCTGGATCACAGTCAAAAGTTTTAAAAACACAGAAACTAGATGACAGGCTAGACATAATGGTGGAAGGAGTAGGAGGAGCCAGAGACACCTGCATCTGTTTGACAAAAACAGGGAAGCGAGAAGGAGCCAGTTTCTGGGGGAAGACGGTGACTTTCCTTTTGGAGGCATCAGTTCTGGTTTACAGTAAGTCAGGCAATAGTTGTCTCTTTCCTTTGTATTTCTGGCTCTAGTCAAAGCATATTTCTGAATAAATGCTTTCAGGAAGGAGGGTGATTCCCCTATAGGTCATTCATAATTATTTCTCAAGAAGAGGTGGGATGCTTTACTGGGGAAAACCACATTGATTGAAGTCTTATCTTGTGCTGGGTTCTTTGCATCCAGTTTCTCATTCATCCTCCAAGCAGCCCTGTGAGGTAGGTACCATTAACTCCGTTTTACAAATGAGGAAGGTGAGGTTCAGAGAGGATAAGAAACTGCCTAAGGTGATGCAGTTAGTAAGTGATAAACTATGTCTTGCTAGCAAATCAGACTGTCTTTGAAAGCATCACCAGGACTTCTTATGGCCTCATGTATTAGTTTCTTAGGGCTGCTGTAACAAATGACCACAAACTGGGTGGCTTAAAACAACAGACATTTATTCTCTCCAGTTCAGGAAGCTGGAAGCCCAAAATCAAGGTGTTATCCGGGCTGGTTCCTTCAAAGGGCTCTGAGGGGACTCTGGCCCATGCCTCTCTCCTAGTTTCTAGTGACTGCTGGCAACACTCGACCTTCCTGGGCTTGTAGATGCATCATTCCAATCTCCACTTCCATCTTCACATGGCATTCACAGGGCCATCTTCTCATAAGAACAGCAGTCATGTTGGATTAGTCCCTGCCCCAGTCCAGCGTGTCCTCATTTTAATTAGTTACATCTACAATGACCTTATTTGGAAAAATAAGGTAGTGGGGATTAAGACTTCAACAAATCTGTTTTGAGGGATGCAATTCAATCATAACATCTCAGTAAGTACAGCTGAGGAAATTATTTCCTCCTGATTTGCAGGATTTTGCAGAAAAAGTTGATGTAATTTCTTGTTAGATTCGTAAGTTCC
>NW_012114788.1:1061298-1070484 GCF_000951035.1 Colobus angolensis palliatus | reverse complement strand
TTAGCCAGGATGGTCTCGATCTCCTGACCTCGTGATCCGCCCGTCTCGGCCTCCCAAAGTGCTGGGATTACAGGCTTGAGCCACCAAGCCCGGCCCAATGTTTTTCTTTTCTTTTTTTTTTTTTCTGAGACAAGGTCTGGCTCTGTCCCCCAGGCTAGAGTGTGGTGACACGATCTCCACTCACTGCAACCTCTACCTCCCAGGCTCAGGTGATTCTCCCACCTCAGCCTCCTCAGTAGCTGGGATAACAGGCGTGCTCCACCACACCCGGCTAATTTTTTAGTAGAGACGGGGTTTCGCCATGTTGCCCAGGGTGGTCTGGAACTCGAGAGCTCAAGGGATCAGCCCGTCTTGGCCTCCCAAAGTGCTGGAATTACAGACTCGAGCCACTGCTCCCAACCAGCACATTTTATTAATACTTATGATTCCCCCACATCCCCACTGCCTTCCAGACACAAAACAATCAATCCATTGCTGCCTCATAAAAACACAAATTCATCACCCTTCCCTCCCTCCTGAATTCCCTGTTTTTCACAAAACTGGCTCCCCATCTTCCAGAAAGAATTCTTTTCTTTCCTCTCTCCTTACATCTCCCAGGTTCAATTCCTTACAGTTGGCCAGGCGCAGTGGCTCACGCCTGTAATCCCAGCACTTTGGGAGGCCGACGTAGGCAGATCACTTGAGGTCAGGAGGTCAAGACCAGCCTGGCCAACATGGTGAAACCCGTCTCTACTAAAAATACAAAAATTAGCCTGGTGTGGTGGCGCGTGCCTGTAATCCCAGCTACGCGGGAGGCTGAGGCACGAGAATCGCTTGAAATCGGGAGGCGGAGGTTGCAGCGAGTCGAGATCGCACCACTGCACTCCAGCCTGGGCGACAGAGCAAGACTGTCCAAAAAAAAAAAAAAAAAGAAAAAAATCCTTACCGTTGCCTCTCCCCTGGGAAGAGGAGAGCCAACTTCTCTTTGCTCCCAGGCTCTTCACCTCCAATCCAGCCTCACATTCAGTATACAGTATACGACCAATTTTCTAGAAACACATCTCCAGTCTGACTCTGCAAATCATAAACCTCGGGGACTTCAGGCTTCTTCCTCCCTGGTGGAGTATTCAACTGCTCCACCCCAGCATACAAGAACCAACTCAATTCGGCGCCACATTCATCTCCCTTTATCCCTTCTAAGTGGAATACCGCTCCAGCGCCAACGCAATCTCCTCCTCCCTCGCCCTTCCCTAATCCCTTGCCTGCCCTGTTTCCGTGTTGAGCTCCTGAAACACTTCGCACCTCTCCCCGTTATTCCAGTCTACCTGGTGAAAAGGTCATTTGAGGACCTTGTCTACGCTGCCCCCACCAGATCCCGCTCCCGGCGCCACAGGCTGGGCCCCAACAGGAGCTCCTCAATCTAAGTGTCTAAGAGAAACCCAGGGAGTCTCCACGAAGGAGGGACTTTGCCCACTACAGACTAACACTGGCCTCCGAATCGCCTTCCTGGAGATTCGGCCCAGCGGCTCTCAAGAGTCGGTAGGGGCAAGAACGTTTCCCAGAAGACTGCGGGCCAGCCAGGGACTCGGGATCCGGGGCCAGGGCCTCGGCAGGAGCCCGCTCGGAAGCCGGAAGCCCAGAGGCGGACGACCCACTGCTCAGCGGGACAGACCTCCGGCCTTGCTCCGGAACACCGCTTGAACAACAACCTTTCCGCCGAGTGCAGGCCGAGCGCTTTTGGGCGCAGCACGCAGGAACCGGAAGTCAATGGAGGAAGACCGGACCTACTGACTCAATTTGGGGATGTGCGGCCCGACCCTCTTCATGGCGGGAGGTAGGGTGCTTGGAACACTGGGGTAGTTTCCTGTCTGTCACTAGACTCTGACCCTAGAGGCTAATGGAATAGGGCTGGAGGTATTCTGGAGGAACCTGGAGTGTTTCCTTCCTCATGTCCCTCATGTCCTAGAGTGTTTCCTTCCTCATGTCCCTTGTTCAGGCCCCTCTCTTGGAGCCCCAGCCTAGTTGACGGGGCGGTTTTCGGAACATTTGTGCTTCCCTGGCCTCAGGGTCCACGGGTGGCTCCTCAGAGTGGGCGGATGGTTCAGATTCTCACAGCCGCTTGCTTACCTCTGGCCGCATTACTTTACTGTGGCTGCGATGTTAGAGTGACTTCCCACTGGTTTTACAAAGTTATGCATTGTATGGTGTTTCTCATACTTGCAAAAATGTCATGGTAGAAATCTTGAAAAGTGTACTGAAGAAAAATAAAACTGCCCTTAAATCTACCACTTAGCTGAAACATTTCTTATAAACGTATAAAATTTAATTTTATTCAGTTCCACCAGATGAGATACTAAAATGTGAAAATGGAAGTGAAGACAAACCTTTTTTTTTTGAAACAAGAATTTCACTTATATTGCCCAAACTGGAGTGCAATGGTGCGATCTCGACTCACCACAACCTCCGCCTTCCGGGTTAAAGCGATTCTCCTGCCTCAGCCTCTCGAGTGGCTGGGATTACAGGCATGTGCCACCACGCCCGGCTAATTTTGTATGTTTAGTAGAGTCAGGGTTTCTCCATGTTGGTCAGGTTGGTCTCAAACTCCCGACCTCAGGTGATCCTCCCACCTCGGCCTCCCAAAGTGCTGAGATTATAGGCGTGAGCCACCATGCCCGGCCTAAGACAAACCTTAACAGGAAATATTAGTTACAAAAAGATTCCTCTAAATTAAAAATATCAAAAACGTTAAGCAGTTGGAATAATTATTTCAACTACCTTCTTCCTAATGGGTATAAAATACAGTTTTCTAGGTAGTAAAACTTCGGACTGATCCATAAAAATCGGGACATCTCTCGTAACTTGAAAACAACAAAAGCTGTATTTAAAGCTACGTAATATAGTTTAAAAACTAATCCTCTTTTAAAGATGATTCTCCAGGACAATTTAATATTGTCCTCTACTAGTTCTTAAATTCCGGGAAAGTTTTGTGACTTTGCAAAGGATCTAGTCAAGCTTGCAACTAACACTAAAGGAAGTAGGGCATCCAACTTATATTTTCCTACATTTTCCTTTTAGAGAGGTGGAGATGCTTTCTGGCCCCGTCGAGGTCATCCCTGTTCCGGGTCTTACATAATTCCTGCTGTCGGAAAAAATCCACTACACCTAAGAAAATTACTCCCAATGTTACTTTTTGTGATGAAAATGCAAAGGAGCCTGAAAATGCACTTGACAAGCTCTTCTCTTCAGAACAGCAGGCTTCCATCTTGCATGTGTTGAATACAGCATCTACTAAAGAACTTGAAGCTTTCAGATTTCTTCGTGGAAGAAGGTCCATCAATATCGTAAAGCACAGAGAAAACTTTGGGCCATTTCAGAATTTAGAGAGTTTAATGAATGTGCACTTGTTTAAGTATAAAAGTACAGTTCAAGTTTGTAATTCCATACTTTGTCCAGAGACTAGAGGGGAAAAAAGAAAGTTACCGGAAAACCGGTTCCTGAGAAAGTTCCTCAAACCAGACATAGAAAGAGAAAGACTTAAGGTATATTCTTCATGTCTGCTATACTGCCTAATATTTGAGAACCTACTCTGGAAAGCAGTCTTCTGGGCATTGGGTTGAGAAGTGGCTAAACAAGGTTCTTCAGGTTTAGTTGGCAAGTATATGATCACTACCAAATAATGAGATGTACAGATAGTAAATTGGCAGTTGAGAGGAGAGAAAACAATGGGCTGTGACTGTTGTGGAAAGTTTACTGGAAAAACTCAATTTAGATCTTAAAGGAGAGATCCTTTGGCTGAGAGAGGAGGGGATTCTAGGTAGAAAGCACAGTTAGTATTGAGAAGCAGGTCTAGGCAAGGCTTATTTAAGAGGAGTATCATTGGAGATACTAGGCTGTGTCTAAGGGTGATGTTGGGATTAATGAGAAATTAAGGAGCAAAGATGGGTTATGGCCATTCTAAAAGCAATTCTTTTTCCATTATCTTAAAAAAATAAGTACTGCAAATATTTGACATAGCAATTTCTTTTTTTTTTTTTGAGACGGAGTCTTGTGCTGTCACCAGGCTGGAGTACAGTGGCACGATCTTGGCTCACGACAACCTCCACCTCCCAGGGACAAGCGATTCTCCTGCCTCAGCCTCCTGAGTAGTTGGGACTACAGGCACACGCCCCCACACCCAGCTGATTTTTGTATTTTTAGTAGAGACGGGGTTTCACCACGTTGGCCAGAATGGTCTCGATCTGTTGACCTTGTGATTCACCCACCTCGGGCTCCCAAAGTGCTGAGATTACAGGTGTGAGCCACTGCGCCTGGACACAGCATTCAAATATTAAACTTTAGAGGAACTCACGTCCTGTGTAACATTGCTTGATAATCATTATCTCATAAAAATCATAAGCACCATTTTTTTCTAGACCAGTGGCTCCCAGGTTTTTGAGAAATATGGGTACATTTGAAAACCTGATGAAAGCTGTGGACCCTTTTCCTGTAGAAAAAGATATAGCACATATACACAGAATACTGCACAGTTTCAGAGGACTGGCAGATTCTGTTAAGTCCGCTCATGGACTCCAGGTAGAACTGCTGCAATTGATCTGGAACATATTTCAACCAAACTTTTCAGGGAGGATTCTCATCCAAATTCATGGCCAAAACTATTTATACCCAGATTATAGTGCAGTTGCATCTTATTTAGGGGGCTGTATTCTAAAGTCAGTTTTTATGGAGACATAAGTCATGCAGTAAAATCCTTTAAGAGAAAATCGATTGCCCACAAAGTATTGTGTGTAGTCTGGTTTAGTAATGCTTATGCACACTAAAGCTTGAAAGTCACTGAGCTAAAGAAAAGAACCAATAGAAAGTCTGTATTTTGGGCATCTATACTATTTTATCTTTAAGATATTTATCCAGTCCTTAGCAATGAAAGGGAGATGGGAATAGAACTAATTGTTCATGTTTATTTGCCTCTGTATCTATAGAACATACTAGTTTGTTAATATAACTAAGTGAGCCATGTTGGGGAAAGGTGATAGCATTGTACTTCATTGTCAGCCCATATTTGATAGGGAGCAAAATCTAAATATTCAATTACTTATATATCTCCATGTAGAAGCCCTATAGGCAACCCAAACTTAATACATTAAAAACAAACCAAAACAAAACAAAAAAATTTCTTCCCACCTTCCCTAGGGTCATCTTCATCATTAATGATGCCATTCAGTCACTGATATTAAGCTGGAATTATCTTAGACTCCTCATTAAACCTATGTATTAATTCTGTTCCCACTGTTTCTTTTCCTTCTGTCATTGTCTTCAATTCTTAATACTTTCTCATGTTATAACAGGTACCTAACACAGATCCCTACCTTTAGTTCCCTCTAGCCCATCTTTTACACCATCAGTGATTTTTCTGAAATGTAAATCTTATGTTATTCCTTAACATTCTGTTTTTTTAGTGGCCCCTGTAGCACTCAGGATAAAGCAGGTTACTTATGGTTACAGACACCTGCCTGGTCCTCTGCCCTTGTCCTATTCGGTCTTTATTCTACTGCCAGAGTTTGAGATGTCAAACAGCCTATCTTTCCCGACATCTGGGTGAAATAACTTCCCGTTCACCATCTCATTCTCCTAGTTCTCTAGCAAACCTTCCCTGATCACTTCTCTCTACAATAGTTTTATGGTGGCATTTCTTATAATGTACAGTTACGTTTGTTTCCTAGTATCTAGTGCAGACCCTGGCTACACTTGAGTTTGAATGCCTACTTTGGGCTAGGTGCTGAGATGAGTATAGTTTCTTTATCTATAAACTGCTGTTGGTTACCGTTTAATAATAATTACTCCTCGGTGGCTCACGCCCATAATCCCAGCACTTTGGGAGGTAGAGGCGGATGGATCACTTGAGGGCAGGAGTTCAAGACCAGCCTGGCCAACATGGGGAAACCCCGTCTCTACTAAACATACAAAAATTAGCTGGGTGTGGTGGCAGGTGCCTGTAATCCCAGCTACTCAGGAGGCTGAGGCAGAAGGATTGCTTGAATCTGGGAGGTGGATGTTGCAGTGAGCCGATTGTGCCACTGCACTCCAGCCTGGGTGATAGAGTGAGACTCCATCTCAAAATAATAATAGTTACTCCTGCATTTCTTTTCTCAGTTCATAAACTATAAGTTGTTATTACATAAACTAGTTAGGCATTCTGAATTTATAGATTATGTTTGCATTTATAAAATGTTTACACTTCTGGCCAGGCACAGTGGTCCATGCCTGTAATCCTAGCACTTTGGGAGGCGAGGCAAGAGAATGGCATGAACCTAGGAGGCGGAGCTTGCAGTGAGCCAAGATCATGCCACTGCACTCCAGCCTGGGCGAGAGTGAGACTCCATCTCAAAAAAAGAAGAAAAAAAAAAGTTTACACTTCTAATTAAACCAGTTTTTTCTTTTAGGCAGTTAATAGTATCATATCTATTGTTTTTGGTACTCGAAGAATTGCCTGGGCTCACCTCGATCGTAAATTGACAGTGCTGGACTGGCAGCAAAGTGACCGTTGGAGTTTAATGAAGGGAACATCATACTCATCATCAGTCTACTTAGAAGAGGTAAGGCAGTTGCACCTCCAGATTCCTACCTGCTAGAGTGTAGTTTAATCTTCTGGTCCCAAAAGGAATGTAATAAAATAGTAAAGATGGGTTTTCTTCTGGTACTTGTTACTCACTTGTTCCTATTATGTTTTCCATCACCTTTGATTTTTAAAAATTCAACCTTTAGTTAGTTCAAGAAATGCCTTATGCTTTTAAAGGCAGATACTGAGAAAATCAATGGTATTTCATTCTAAATGTTATAGAACATTATCACTGTCTTTTATTTATACAGCTTATTTTTCAAAATGCCATCACATTGTGTCATTTGAGTTTTCAAAACCTTGTGAAATGGGCAGGAATTATCACCTTGATCATACATACGAAATCTGTGGTTCGGTCAAGCATCTGATGTGATTAGTCAGTTGCAGATGTGATTGATTCTTGCTAGTTATTCTAACCCTATGCTCTATCCCAGAAAATGTTGGAAGGTTAATAAAAGTTTTAAGTTATCTAATCTTAAAGCCAATACAGATTTTAGAAATTATGACGTCCATTGTACAGATCAAGAAACTGGTACTTAGGAGGACTAAACAGCTTAGCTGTTGTTGTGACACAACCATGACCAGAACCAGACTGCTCATAAAATGGCTTTTTCAGTTATTTCAAAATTGTCAATAGTGATACAGTATAAGTTAACTAATTATAGTATTTTAAAATAGAAGTGGGACAGAGAGGGGACCAAACATAAAATGTAATGAATTATTTCTGCTCCTTTATTTTGCCTTCTTTTAAAAGATTTCCTCGATCATTTCAAAGATGCCTAAAGCAGATTTCTATGTTCTGGAAAAAACAGGACTTTCCATTCAAAACTCATCTCTGTTTCCAATACTGCTACATTTTCATATCATGGAAGCCATGCTGTATGCCTTATTGAATAAAACTTTTGCCCAGGATGGGCAGCATCAGGTGCTGAGCATGAATCGAAACGCAGTGGGGAAGCATTTTGAACTGATGATTGGTGACTCCCGGACTAGTGGAAAAGAGCTCGTGAAGCAGTTTCTCTCTGATTCTGTACTGAAGGCGGATCCTCGGGTGTTCTTCCCATCAGATAAAATAGTCCACTACAGACAGATGTTTTTATCTACTGAACTACAAAGAGTAGAAGAGCTTTATGATTCATTATTACAAGCTGTTGCCTTCTATGAATTAGCAGTGTTTGACTGAGCCTTAGAATTCGGAGGTTAATGTGCTACAGTTATATTAATGTATAATTATTAGCTCTAATGTAACACCAACTGTTGTGAACATCCATGTTATTGGAAAAGAACACATTTTGAGTGTATTTTAGATGTTTAAATTCTGACTTTTGGCTATTAAGTGGTTTACATAATAAGCCAAGACCAAATCAATAAACATTTTATGAGATTCTGTGCCTTTCAGGTTAATGTGTTAAACAGTAAGATGGGGCTTGGTGCAGTGGCTTATGCCGATAATCCCAGCACCGTGGGAGGCTGAGGCAGGACTGCTTGTGCCCAGAGCTCAAGAGCAGCTTGGGTAACATAGCAAGACCACAAATTTTTAAAAATTTTTCATTAAAAAAAGAAACAGATGCCAAATTCACAAAACAAGAAACAGAATTATCTCCCTTTAAAAGCAAATACTATCTATACTAAGCATTTGCATGATCATCATATTGTTAAAATAGGGAATAATGGTTTTCCTAGGTGGTACTTACTATAATAAAGCTGGCCTGGCACAGTGGCTCACGCCCGTAATCCCAGCACTTTGGGAAACCGAGGCGGGCGGATCACCTGAAGTCAGGAGTTTGAGACTGGCCTGACCAAAGTGGAGAAACCCTGTCTCTACCAAACAAAAAATACAGAATTTGCTGGGCGTGGTGGTACATGCCTGTATCCCCAGCTACTCGCGAGGCTGAGACGGGAGAATCGCTTGAACCTGGAAGGCGGAGGTGGCAGTGAGCCGAGATAGTGCCATTGTACTCCAGCCTGGGCAACAAGAGTGAAACTCCATCTCAAAAAAAAAAAAAAAAAGAATAAAGCTAAAATAACCGATAACACAGCTTATAGAATCATCCTCTTATTCTCTAAGTAGAATGTGGTTTGCCACACTGCCTCCAAAAGCTGATTTTCTTTTTTTGAGACAGGGTCTCACTTTATCACCCAGGCTAGAGTGCAGGGGCATAATCACAGTTCACTGCAGCACCTCCTAGCCTCAAGCAGTCCTCCTGCCTCTCTTGAATAGCTAGGACTAAAGGCACATGCCACCATACCCAGCTAATTTATTTTGTGTAGAGACAGGGTCTCACCTTGTTGCCCAGGCTGGGCTCAAATTCCTGGCCTCAAGCAGTCCTCCTGCCTCAGCCTCCCAAAGTGCTGGGATTACTGGTGTGAGCCACCATACCCGGCCCCAAAAGATGACTTTCATCAGCTCAAATATATTAGCCAAAAACAAACAAGCTTTGTCTAATAGGCTTTTTTTTTGAGACCTAGTCTGGCTCTGTTGCCCAGGCTAGAGTACAGTGGCGTGATCTTGGCTCACTGCAACCTCCGCCTCCTGGGTTCAAGTAATTCTCCTGCCTCAGCCTCCCAAGTAGCTGGGACTATAGGCACACACC
>NW_012114788.1:1057628-1058858 GCF_000951035.1 Colobus angolensis palliatus | reverse complement strand
AGCTGGGCAAGGTGGTGGGCTCCTGTAATCCCAGCTACTCGGGAGGTTGAGGCAGGATAATTGCTTGAACCTGGGAGGCAAGGGTTGCAGTGAGCTGATATCAAGCCACTGCACTCCAGCCTGGGTGACAGAGCGAGATTCTGTCTCAAAAAACAACAACAACAACAAACTGTACAATATGAGGATCCTTAACTTTTGGGTTAAAAATATAATTTATCAGATAATGTTTTTGTTTTACTTTTTTTTTTTTTTTTTTGTAAAGCCAGTCAAATTTAGCAGTGGGAGATTGTATACCAACTTTAGTGATACTAATTTATCTGAATATTAAGCTAATATAAACACTTGAAATAGGGAGTTCATCTTAATAAACTCTACCTTCCAGAAACAGTTCACTCACATACAAAAAATACTCCAACAAAGCTAAATCAGATAATACAAAAAATTCAGAAAAAAATATTACAATCATATATACAATTTGTAACTCAAATATTTTAAATATTTGCCCACCAATAAAAAAATATACAAATTGTTTGTTTAAAATGTACATTGAGAAATATACTTTTCCACGAAGATCCACATAATATAAAAATGTATCTTAAGGACCACATGATAATCTATACAAAGCATTGTTAGTATGAAACATTAAGGGAAGTCAGCTGCCAAAGTATTCACAGTCTCTTTTGAAATGTCAAGATGAATTCCTTCAAAATAGTGCAGGAATCTGTCAAAATTACAAAGAAAAATACAATTTAATATTAACATTTTCATCTTATGAAAATATGTATTAATCTTGAAAAAAACTATCTAAAATGTTGTTTTTAATAAAGCCTTTACCTTCTTTTACTTTTTCCTTGTTCTTTTAGCTTCTCAGTCTTACAGATGTTTCGAAGGGTTGGCAGGTATTCAATTATACTAGCTTGTCTATTACCCACATAGAGAAGAGATCGACTCGAAAATACACTTTTAATGACTGCTATCCTCTTCCAAGCATTGCTATAAAAGTAATGCATTGTTTTTAATTTTTAATGCCCAAGAAAAATGCAGTAATCCCAATCACAACCAGTTTAGTTTCCTTGCCTCTGGTCTAGACCAGATGACATTTCCAGATTAATTTCCTGTCAACACATCAATCACTCCCATACTGAAAAATCTCAGTAACTCAAGCCTGTAATCCCAGCACTTTGGGAGGCCGAGACGGGCGGATCACGAGGTCAGGAGATCGAGACCATC
>NW_012114788.1:1054959-1057463 GCF_000951035.1 Colobus angolensis palliatus | reverse complement strand
AAAAAAAAAAAAAAACCTCAGTAACTATCTGCTATCTATCACAGCAAGACCAAACTCCCTCCTGGGTCATTCAAGCGTTACCTAAATCCACCCCAATCACTCATTATTTCTCTTGCCAGCAATCAGGCTGGTCTCCTTAACTGTCTCATTAGAAGCTACATTGTTAAGGGCTTATGATGATCAATAGTACAGTATTTTTAAATTAAGAAAAAACTAATGATTTCCCCTTTACTATTTATTACTAAAAAATAAAAAGTAAAGGAAGTAAGACTTACTCTAAATTAGCTGCTGATTGACTAAAGTATACATTATTGCGCTTTTGTGAAATATAAAAAGTAAGATCATTGGTTGGATCTCTTCCTAATTTCTTGCAAGAATTCAAGGTTTCCAGTGCTTTTGAAATAGTAGAAGAACATTTAGTAAAGCTGAGAGCTTCTGCAGCTGCTTTTAATTCTCCAGAGCTTTGAGAAGTCCATCCATCATTACTCTCAAGACTAAACTCATCACAAAGTCCACTTTTAACCTTTCCATTTGTCCAACTAAAGTCATTTCTACCGTATTCGTTTTGTTCCCTTACATCAGTTAAAAGGGCATCTAAGAAGGACATGTTATCCATGAACTCAGAGAGAGAATTTAAACAGCGAGAAACAAGGGCAGAACATTTTTTTTCTGCAGTTGTTTTGGGAGGACAAGGAATAGATTTCTTTGTCTCTGGATTGCTTCCTTTGTCTCTGGCTTTGCTTTCTTCTGAATTTGAGGAAGGCGACACAGGGGACAGCCTAATAGATTCATCAGGGAAGTCCAAGTCAGTGTCGAATAAGTCACTATCATCTAATATTACCAATGTTTTCTTTTGTTTCTTTTTCTGGGACTTTTTCAATGGCTGTTCTCTTTCAGAATGTTTCCTAGCAAGACAGTTCATACTTCTTGTTGCTGTACTGGCATCCACAGTTACTGACGAGCCACAAAAGTTTTTAGTTTCTGGAATGGTATCAACTGGTAATGGTAGAATAAACTCAAGATTACTATATAAAAAATCTACATTCCGCATTTGGAATTCTGTAAGAAGCTGGATGAGTTTATGCCATTCTTCCTTTGTTGTGATTTTGTGCTGAAAAACAATGTTGAGTAAAGAAATGTTATAGCAGTACATAGTTTGAACACTTCTTGTATGAATACAGTGTTATCCCTATTCTAACTTCAAAGTATTGAGTCACTACCCCTCATAATTTTATTTATCTATATTTAAGATATCAAAATAGTACTGTAAGTCTAAAAATTAAATTTAGAGAATTAAATTTTTTAAATTAAATTAATTTGGAGAATTAAATTCTCGATATATGTAGTATATACTGCAATATTATTAGAAGCACATTTATTTAAAACCACTTCTCTGAAATAGTCTATCTGAAAAATTTTCTAAATTCTATTCTAAATCCTATAATATGCATTCAGAGCAATGCCTGTGCACCATTTGTTAAAGTGATAGAATGTGTTAAAATCACAGACCTAAGGCTTATATAAATTATAGGCATATTTAAGTTAAACTTAAGATTCAAAAGATAGGAGGCTAGTATTGGGAATATGAAAAGGAATATAAATTCAACATTGCAAAACAGATATTGAAAATACCTTTAAAAATGAAAATAAGTCTTCAGATGGGGAAAAAATGTTCTTAAGACCAAACAAGGTCTCAGCACAGCCACTGTCACATTTCGGAAGGTCTATACATTTCTTTTTAGTATTTTTAGGGCAAATTTTGTTATCAAGGCCATGTCCAGAGCAAACTAGTTGTACATTTCTGCTATTTCCACCTACAAAATAAAAGAATATCTTAGCTCTCTCTCTATATGTATTAAACAAATTGTATCAAACAATTATTTAAAGCCTGAGATCCTTTGACATCTTCTGGACAAATACCCCCATTTTGTTGTTTAATTCATTAAGAGTACAATATAAGCATTATTCTTTTTTTTTTTTTTAAGACAATGTATCACTCTGTCACCCAGACTGAAGTGCAATGGTGCAATTTCAGCTCACTGAAACCTCCACCCCCTGGGTTCAAGTGATTTTTCTGCCTCAGCCTCCAGAGTAGTTGAGATTACAGGCATGCGCCACCACACCTGGCTAATTTTTTCATTTTTAGTAGAGACAGGGTTTCACCATGTTGGCCAGGCCGATCTCGAACTCCTGACCTCAAGTGATCTGCCCCCTCGACCTCCCAAAGTGCTGGGATTACATGCGTGAGCCACTGTGCCCAGTCATAAGCATTATTTCTACCAAGAGATAAACTAAGTGAGGTGATGGTGGGGGACTTTCAAAGCCATCCAACAGAAAAAGTACAAGGACTGTGAGCAGGCAAATCACAGAAGAAAAATAAATGCCTAATATTAATTTCAGGCTGGGTGAGGTGGCTCACACCTGTAATCCCAGCACTTTGGGAGGCTGAGGCAGGTGGATCACTTGAGCTCAGGAGTTCGAGACCATCATGGGCAACATGGTGA
>NW_012114788.1:1051000-1054654 GCF_000951035.1 Colobus angolensis palliatus | reverse complement strand
TCACCTGAGGTCAGGAGTTCAAGACCAGCCTGGCCAACATGGTGAAACCCCATCTCTACTAAAAATACAAAAAATTAGCTTGGCACAGTGGTGCGTGCCTATAATCCCAACTACTTGGGAGGCTGAGGCAGGAGAATCACTTGAACGCGGGAGGCAGAGGCTGCAGTGAGCTGAGATCACGCCATCGTACTCTGGCCTAGGCGACTAAGCGAAGCTCCGTCTCAAATAATAATAATAACAATAATTTCAAAGACCTAATAAGAAGATATGCAATTTCACCAGTAAGCATGGAAATGTAATTTTAAAATAATATACTGTAAGTGTTTCACTTTTTAAATTGGCAAAATTAAAAGAATTATAATGTAGTTCTGTCAGCAGTCACATGAAAAAACCATCATATACTATTCATGGGAGCATAAGTTGGTACAATTGTCATCAGAGGGCAGTCTGACAACAACTATCAAAATGTAAAGTGTATACACCCTTTGTGACCCAGCAGTCATACTTCTAGAATTCTCTCCATCAGTATTACAGACATGTTCAGGGATATATGTATAAAGATATTCACCGTATATTGAAGATAATTTAAATGTCTATAAGTAATGGTTAAATTACGGTACATCCATTCTATTCTATAGAAAAGCATGCAGCTGTGAAAAACAGTGGGATAATAGGACCATATGTGCTGACAATAAACTTAAAAATAACTAACAACATATATAATAATAGGTTAATTTTCCTAAATAAGTATTTTTATGTTATATGCATAAAGGTCTAACTGTGGCTACTTTCAAGAAGTAGGGGAATATTGTTTTATGTATCTGTTTTTTTTTAAAGGCAGGAATGAAATGTATATTAAAAAAAGGACCTTTAAGAAGAGAAACTGGCCGGGTGCGGTGGCTCATGCCTGTAATCCTAGCACTTTGGGAGGTTGAGGTGGGCAGATCACAAGGTCAGAAGATCGGGACCATCCTGGCTAACACAGTGAAATCCTGTCTCTACTAAAAATGCAAAAAATTAGCCGGGCATGGTGGTACACGCCTGTAATCCCAGCTACTCGGGAGGCTGAGGCAGGAGAATCACTTGAACCTGGGAGGTGGAGGTTGCAGCAAACCGAGACTGTGCCACTGCACTCTAGCCTGGACGACAGAGCCAGACTCTGTCTCAAAAAAGAAAAAAGAAAAAAAAGAAGAGAAACTATGCTATACTTATTTTCTGTCTTCTAAAGTTCTTGCTGTAACAATTTATATCCAGTGGTATATCAAAGTTATTAACTAATTTGTTACACCAGGATATTTTCTATGTGTTATATATTGTATTTACTTTTGAGATATGGTTAAAGCTATGGGCTTACACTGAATAGAATATATAGGCGTATCTACTTTGAAAAACAATAATATGAAGCCGGGTGAGGTGGCTCATTCCTGTAATCCCAGCACTTTGGGAGGCCGCGGAAGGTGGATCACTTGAGCCCAGGAGTTCAAAACCAGGCTGGGCAACATAGTGAGATCCCTGTCTCTACAAAAAATACAAAAGTTAGGTGTGGTGGTGCACGCCTGTGGTCCCATCTACTCAGGTGGCTCAGATGGGAAGACAGCTCGAGCCCAGGAGATTGAGGCTCCAGTGAGCCATGACTGTGCCACCACTGCACTCCAGCCTGGGCAACAGAGTGAGACACTGTCTCAAAGTAAAAAAAAAAAAAAAAGAAGAAGAAGAAAAAGAATATGTTAAAATGTTAAACTGATAAGGAATTAATATTACATAATTTCACCTTGGTTTCCTTGAAATATTTGTGTATTTACCAGAGTAGGATCTGTAACTAGAGAACCGTGACTATGGAGCATGGAAACCACAAACTAAAACTTCTTCAGGCAAGGAACCATGTCTTAACCATGTAAACACAAGACCCGGCATGGAGAAGGTACTCATTTGAATTAGGTAACAATGATGACTGAAAAAAAAAAAAAAAGAAATAAAAGCATTTCTGAAATAATAAAGTACTTAGGAAAGTTAGAATTTAAAGACTCCTGAAGTTAAAAGTGATTGTACATTATAGTTACATAAAAAGAATACTATATATCTATATATCTTTACTCATGTAGAAAAACCAATGTTTTTAGTAAGTGAAAAAGTTGTTAAATAATAATTATAGTATCATTTGTTTATAAGGAACCATATGTTAATAAATGTATGCGTAACAGTTTGAAAATTTAAGAGTCAAATTTCTGGGGAGGAAGCTGGACACAGTGGCCTACTTAGGAGGCTAGGACAGGAGGATTGCTTGAGCACAGGAGTTCAGGACTATCCTGCATTATGATCCTGCCCATGAATAGTCACTATACTCCAGCCTGGGCAATATAGCGAGACCCTACCTCAAAAAAAAAAAAAGAAAGAAAGAAAGAAAAACTTTTGAAGTGGAAAGGGGAACAGGGTGGGAGGTTTTTTCTGTGTTTGTCTTTTAATTTTTTTTTTTTTTTTTGAGACAGAGTCTCGCTCTGTCGTCCAGGTTGGAGTGCAGTGGCACCATCTTGGCTCACTACAGCCTCTGCCTCCCGGCTTCAAGCAATTCTCCCGCCTCAGCCTCCCAAGTAGCTGGGACTACAGGCATGTGCTGCCACGCCTGGCTAATTTTTGTATTTTTAGTAGAGATGGGGTGTCACCATATTGGCCAGAATGGTCTTGATCTCTTGACCTCAAGATCTAACCGCCTCAGCCTCCCAAAGTGCTGGGATTACAGGGGTGAGCCACCACACCCAGCCTGTGTGTGTGTTTTTTAAATTAAACAATGAAATCATCTTAAAAGCGCAACTACAAAAGAGTAAGTAACTTACAGATTAGTTCAAATCTCTCATTTTTGAGGTGAAAAAACAGGCTCAAAAAGGCAAAGTGAATTTTGGAGCTTATATATTAATTGTAAAGAGCAGCATAGCCAGGAGAAAAATCCAACTTTCTAGGTCCAGTTTAATTCTATTTACTCACGTTGACTGCAAAATTTTTTTTTTTAGTCAGAGTCTCACTCTGTCACCCAGGCTGGAGTGCAGTGGCATGATCTTGGCTCATTGCAACATCGATCTCCCAGGTTCTAGCAATCCTCCCATCTCCACCTCCCAAGTAGCTAGGACCACAGGCACGCACCACCATGCCCAGCCAAATTTTTGTAGAGATGGGGTTTCACCATGTTGCCCAGGCTGGTCTCAAACTCCTGAGCTCAAGGAATCCACCCCACTTGGCCTCCCAAAGTGCTGGGATTACAGTTGTGAGACACTGTGCCAGGCCAAAATGTTTTATGAACAAAGTTGACATATGCATATTTATTTTGAAGATTAACATAACAAGTTGCTTAAAATTTTTATAATCTTTCAACTATTCTAGTATAGCACAGAGTTTTTTTAAGCAAAAAAAAATTTTTTTTAGGGCCAGATGTGGTAGGTCACGCCTGTAATTCCAGCACTTTGGGAGACCAAGACAGGTGGATCACGAGGTCAGGAGTTCGAGACCAACCTAGCCAACATAGTAAACCCCGTCTCTACTAAAAGACAAAGAAAATTAGCCGGGCGTGGTGGCGGGGGCCTATAATCCCAGCTACTTGGGAGGCTGAGGCAGGAGAATTGCTTGAACCTGGGAGGCAGAGGTTGCAGAGAGCCAAGATCGCAC
>NW_012114788.1:1048670-1049881 GCF_000951035.1 Colobus angolensis palliatus | reverse complement strand
GATCTCCTGACCTCGTGATCCGCCCGTCTCGGCCTCCCAAAGTGCTGGGATTACAGGCTTGAGCCACCGCGCCCGGCCATGTATTTCTTTTATTAACTGTATATTGTGCAAGACAGCAAGGAAACTTTTATAGGAGATTCTCCAGCCTGAACACTGGCAGTTTTACAAACCTTGACAAAACCCCTTAGGATTAAGAAACAGTACAGCTTGATAGAATATCTTACAATAAAATTATAAATATGATACTGTAACACTGAAAAATACACAATTTTTAAAAAACAGGTTAGAAATTATACTAATGAGTGCATAAAGCTAATTAATTTTTTTTTGTAGAGATGGGGATCTCACTATATTGCCCAGGCTGGCCTCAAACTCCTGGCATCAAGCAATCTTCCTGCCTTAGCCTTCCAAAGTGCTGGGATTATAGGCACAAGCCACTGTGCCCGGCCAAGAAATTGAGAGAGGCTGAGGTAAGGAGATCACCTGAGGTCAGGAGTTTGAGACCAGCCTGCCCAGCATGGTGATACTCCATCTCTAACTCCAGCTACTCGGGAGGCTGAAGCAGGAGAATCACTTGAACCTGGGAGGTGGAGGTTACAGTGAGCCAAGATCACACCATTGCACTCCAGTCTGAGTGACAGAGCGAGACTCTGTCTCAAAATAAATAAATAATTCAATTTATCAAAGAGTTTTCCACAAAGAAAACTCGTAAATTCACTGATGAAGTATATAAAATACTAAAAAATGAAGAATATCAAACCTATACAAACTCTTCTCAACACTTTTTGGGGGCAGCTTAACCTCAATATTTAAAGCTAACAAAGACAATTCTTAAAAAAAAAAGAAAAGAAAAAAAAAGAAAGTTACAGAGTAGTATTCCTCAAGAAAATAAACATATGAATCCTTAATAAATTAATCACAAATCTAATCAATCAATAAATAAAGTGGATAATACATCATGACCAAATGGGGTTTATCATTAGAAAATCAGTCAGTGTAATTCACCATAGAGATAGATGAAAGTAGAAAAATATGATTTCAACACATGCAAAAGAAGCTTTTGATAAAATCCAATACCCACTCTCGATAAAAAGTCTAAGAAAATTGGAATAGGCACGGGGCTGTGGCTCACGCCTGTAATCCCAGCACTTTGGGAGGCCGAGGCGGGAGGATCACGAGGTCAGGAGATCGAGACCATCCTGGCTAACACG
>NW_012114788.1:1040470-1041165 GCF_000951035.1 Colobus angolensis palliatus | reverse complement strand
GGTGCCTATAGTCCCAGCTACTCAGGAGGCTGAGGCAGGAGAATGGTGTGAACCTGGGAGGCAGAGCTTGCAGTGAGCCGAGATTACGCCACTGCACTCCAGCCTGGGCAACAGAGCGAGACTCCGTCTCAAAAAAAAAAAAGAAAGAAAGAAATATAAGGCAAGGGGCAGGTGTGGTGGCTCATATCTGGAATCCCAGCATTTTGGGAGGCCGAGGCAGGCAGATCACTTGAGGTCAGGAGTTCGAGACCAGCCTGGCCAACATGGTGAAACACTGTATCTATTAAAAATACTACAAAAATTAGCCGGGCGTGGTGGCACGTGCCTGTAGTCCCAGCTACTCGGGAGGCTGAGGCAAGAGAATTGCTTGAACCCGGGAGGGAGGCAGAGGTTGCAGTGAGTGGAGATCGCGCCACTGCACTCCAGTCCAGGTGACAAAGCAAGACTACATCTTAAAAAAAAAAGAAAGAAAAGAAATGTAATGCAGGTAAAACACTGTAAGCTATATACATACTATGACTTAGATGAACCTTGAGGATGTTACGCTAAGTGAAATAAGCCAGTCACAGCCGAGCGCGATGGCTCAGGCCTGTAATCCCAGCACTTTGGGAGGCTGAGGCAGGAGAATCGCTTGAAACCAAGAGGCAGAGGTTGCAGTGACCGAGATCACGCCACTGCACTCCAGCCTGGCAACA
>NW_012114788.1:1038215-1040186 GCF_000951035.1 Colobus angolensis palliatus | reverse complement strand
AAAAAAAAAAAAAAAAAAAAAAAAAATCGGTCCCAAAAAGCCAAATCAGTATGATTCCATTTATATCTAGAGTAGTCAAATTCATAGAAACAAAGTAGAATGGTAGTTGCCAGCAACTACTGGACAGGAGGAAACAAGGAGTTTGATTTAACGAGCATAGAATTTCAGTTTTGCAAGAACAATGTGAATATACTTAACACTACTCAACTGTACACTGTTATGTGTTCTTTACCAAAAGCAAATTTTTTAATACAAAAATTTTAAACACCAAGCTATATAATTTAAAATTTCCAGGAGCCATATTAAAAAATTAAAGAAACAAGTAAAATTAATTTTAGGGCCAGGTGCAGTGGCTCACGCCTCTAATTCCAGCACTTTGGGAGGCCAAGGTTGGTGGATCACGAGGTCAGGAGATCGAAACCATTCTGGCTAACACAGTGAAACCCCATCTCTACTAAAAAATACAAAAAAAATTAGCCAGGCATGGTAGAGGGCGCCTGTAGCCCCAGCTACTCGGGAGGCTGAGGCAGGAGAATCACGGGAACCTGGGAGGTGGACCTTGTAATAAGCCAGTGATTGCGCCAGTGCACTCCAGCCTGGGCGACATAGTGAGACTCCATCTCAAAAAATTATAATAATAATTAATTTTACTACATTCCCTTACAACAATATATCCAAATATTATTGCAAAAAGTAATCAATACAAAAATTAGTGAGATGTGTTACATTCCTATTTTTTGCACTTAGTCCTCAAAATCTGGTGTTAGCCAGGCACTGTGGCTCACGCATATAATACCACCACTTTGGGAGGCTGAAGCAGGAGTATTACTTGAGCTCAGGAATTCAGGACCAGTCTGGACAATATAGTGAGACCTCATCTCTACAAAAAAATATTTTTAATTAGCTGAGCGTGGTGGCACAAGCCTATGGTCCCAGCTACTCGGGAGGCTGAGGTGGGAGTATTGCTTGAGCCCAGGAGGTAGAGGTGCAGTGAGCTGAGATTGAGCCACTACACTCCAGCCTAGGAGATAGAGTGAGACCCTGTCTCCAAAAAAAAAAAAAAAAAAGTGTTTATATTACACTTTTAGCACAAACTAATTCAGACTAGCCACATTTTAAAAATATATAATAAGCCATATTTAGATATAATTCATATACTATACAATTCACCCACTTAACATGTAAAATTCAATGGTTTTAGTATACCTATAGAGTTTTGCACCCATTACCACTACCTAATTACAGAGCATTTTCATCATCCCCAAAAGAAACCCCAGACTAATCAGCAGTCACTCCCTATTTCTACCTAGCTCCTCTAGCCTTAGGCAGCTATGAATCCACTTTCTGTCTCTATAAATTTGCCTATTCTGAACATTTCATACAATTATTATCACACAAAATGTGATCTTTTATTAACTGTAGACTAACCACATTTTAAAAGCTCAATAGCCTCATCTGGCTAGTGGAGGCCATATGAGCATATAGCTGAAAGCCAACAGTGAAGGTAAAATGAAATAATACACTTGATTAATCCAAAAGACTGCAGAGTCTAGACAAACTGTTTTTTTTGGTTTTTTTTTCTCTTTATTTTCCAGAGTCTCGCCCTGGAAAGCTGGAGTGCTCTGGCACGATCTTGGCTTCATGCAACCTCTACCTCCCAAGTTCAGGCAATCCTCCTGCCTCAGCCTCCCAAGTAGCTGGGACTACAGGTACATGCCACTACACCCAGTTAATTTTTTTTCTTTTTTTTTCCTTTTTACATCCAGCTCATTTTTGTGCTTTTTGTAGAGACATGATTTTGCCAAGGTTGCCCAGGCTGGTCTTGAACTCCTGGGCTCAAGGGATCCACCCACCTTGGCCTCCTGAAGTGCTAGCATTATAGGCATGAGCATAGCACCCAGCCTGTTTAGACAAATTTTTAAAAATATTCAATTATGTGTTAAAAGAAACAATTTTTTTTTTTTTTTTTTT
>NW_012114788.1:1035019-1037606 GCF_000951035.1 Colobus angolensis palliatus | reverse complement strand
ACAGGGTCACGAGTGGTGGCTCACGCCTGTAATCCTAGCCCTTTAGGAGGCCAAGGTGGGTGGATTACCTCAGGTCCAAAGCCAGTCTGGTCAACATGGTGAAATCCCATCTCTACTAAAAATACAAAAAAAATTAGCTGGGTGCGGTGGTATGCATCTCCATTCCCAGTTACTGGGGAGGCTGAGGTGGGAGAATTGCTTGAACCCAGGAGTTGGAGGTTGCAGTGAGCCAAGATCGTGCCACCACACTCCAGCCTGGGCAACAGGGCAATTGTGCCACTACACTCCAGCTTGGGTGACAGAGTGAGACCTCACCTAAAAAAATAAAATAAAGAACCCATACAGTAAAATTGACCTGACTACAATCATAGCTCACTGCAGCCTGGAACTGCTGGCCTCAAGCAATCCTCTAACCTCAACCTCCCAAAGTGTTGGGATTACAAGTATGAGCCACCATGCCCAGCAACTCAATGTTAATTTCTAAAACGTGTTTTTTTTAGAAGAATGAAAAACAAAAAAGAAAAAGGAAAAAGTAAGAAAAAAAAGACACACACAAAAATTTTCTTTTTAAAGGTTAAAAAAGTGCCTTGTTCATCATTGTAAGAAAGAAAAAAAAAAAAGGTGGTGACTTCTGGTGGAAAAGGGGATTCTTACTAGAAAGGGTCCATGAGAACTTCAGGAGGTAATGGAAATGCTCTATATTCTGATCTGCATAATGATGACACTGATTTTTACATATGTTACATGTATAAAATATATTCATTAGGTTATTCATGCAAGGGAATTTTAATTCCATTTAAATTTTACCTCAGAAAAGCACTGTTACTAGGCAAAAAACCTAGTGAACACTGGAGACTCATAAAAATTTTTTTCAATTTAAGAAAAAACATTTTTAAAGTAAAAAAAAAGAGAAATATCAGAAGTTTCCTAAAACTTAAAAATTTTAACATATTCCTTAGAAACCACATTTAAATCATAGCTTTTTTTTCTTTTTTTTTTTGAGACGTAGTTTCACTCTTGTTGCCCAGGCTGGAGTGCAATAGCACGATCTTGGCTCACCGCAACCTCCTGAATTCCAGCAATTCTCCTGCCACAGCCTCCCAAGTAGCTGGGATTACAGGCATGCCCCATCACATCCGGCTAATTTTGTATTTTTAATAGAGACGGGGTTTCACCATGTTGGTCAGACTAGTCTCAAACTCCCGACCTCAGGTGATCCACCCTCCTCGGCTCCCAAAGTGCTGGGATTACAGGCGTGAGCCACCACGCCCAGCCAGGTATTTATTTTTTTTGAGACTGAGTCTTGCTCTGTCACCCAGGCTGGAATGCAGCAGTACAATCACAGCTCACTGCAGCCACAGCCTTGACCTCCTGGGCTCAAGCAATTGTCCCACCTCAGCCTCCTGAGTAGGTAGGACTACAGGCATGTGCCACCATGCCTGGCTAATTTTTTGTATTTTTATGTAGAGACAGGGTTTTGCCATGTTGCCCAAGCTGGTCTCGAACTCCACAGCTCAAGCAATCCGCCCTCCTCAGCCTCCCAAAGTGCTGGGATTACAGGCATGAGCAACTGTACCTAGCCTTATTGATTGATTGATTGACCAGGCTAGAGTACAGTGGCACAATTTCAGCTCACTGTAACCTCCACCTCCTGGGCTCAAGTGATCTTCCTGCCTCAGCCTCCCAAGTAGCTGGGAGTATAGGTGTGATACCATACCTGGCTAAATTATAGCTGTATATAATAATAAATTACTTTTACATGATTGTGATATGTAATTTATGGTTATCAAAATTTAAAACTTACCAGGGAAGGAGTACTGAACTTGATTTCTTCAAAGCAGCCATCAAACATTAAACTAAATGTTGGATCTACACACACACACACACAAAAACATTCTTAAACATTAAGACCACTAAGTAACTTTTTCCAGTTATACTTTTCTGTGAAAATATTCAGCACCCCCCTCCCCACCACCGCCTAGTGCTGTGGTACGGTCATAGCTCACTGCAGCCTCAAACTCCTGGGCTCAAGTGATCCTCTGCCTCAGCTTCCCAAGCAGCTAGGATTATAAGCTCAAGCTGCCACGCCCAGATAATTTTTAAGTCTTTTTGTAGTGATGGGGGTCTCACTATGGTGCCCAGGCTGATCTCAAAACTCCTAGGTTCAAGTGCCCACCTTAGCCTCCCAAAGTGCTGGGATTAAAGGCATAAGCCACCACACTTGGCCAACTATGATCTTCTAATAAAACTACCAGCTGGGCATGGTGCCTCATGCCTGTAATCCCAGCACTTTGGGAGGCCAAGGCAGGTGGATCACGTGAGGTCAGGGGTTCGAGACCAGCCTGACCAATATGGTGAAACCCTGTCTCTACTAAAAATACAAAAATTAGGGCCGGGCGCGGTGGCTCAAGCCTGTAATCCCAGCATTTTGGGAGGCCGAGACGGGCGGATCACGAGGTCAGGAGATCAAGACCATCCTGGCGAACACGGTGAAACCCCATCTCTACTAAAAAATACAAAAAACTACCCGGGCGAGGTGGTGGACGCCTGTAGTCCCAGCTACTCGGGAGGCTGAGGCAGGAGAATG
>NW_012114788.1:1029164-1034820 GCF_000951035.1 Colobus angolensis palliatus | reverse complement strand
CAAACAAAAAACCCACCTAACTTGTGATTAATAAGATTTTTCTCAATATTTTTAGAGTACAATCACTACCAAATGGGCATTAATTTGTAAGTAGAGTCTAGTCTATGAATATTTATAATTGGAAAAATATTAGAATATTATTATAGTATTTCCAATTTTTTTAAAAAGAAATTGAATGAGTTTTTTTAAATGAAACATTCTGTGATAATTCTTTAGAAGATGGATCAATTCTGTTAGGCTAATGATAGCTAAATATACAATAATCCATAAGAAAGTGTTATCAGGGGCAAAAGAGTGGCTAAGTTCAGTATTAAGGAACAGCAGAAAGGTTGGGTTCCATAAAAAATCTTGACCACTAAATAAGATTTAGTGATCTAATCATAGGTATGATAAGGACGCCAGGAGAAGAATCTAGTACTTTCCCTACTAAAATACCTTTACTAGATCTCTTATTTGCATTCTAGAGATTGTTCTCCACTTTCTAAATATCTAACACCCAATATAGTAATCCAAAGTAGTATCCATTTTTAAAAGTAATTGCTATTTGTGAGTTAATTATAATTACTCCAGTCTGCAGACGAACTACAGATTTGAGTAACTGTTTAACTGAAGTAAAATCATTGTTACCTACCACTTGTAGTAAGGATTACAGGTCGTTTAGTTGTTGCCATGAATGTTTTGATTGCATTCAAAAACCCAGCATCTTCATCAAAAATTACATCAACCTACCAACAGTTTATTAGAATATTAATGTAATAACAATACACTAATATAAGTTATGTACACATAGTAAATATTCTACATTTATGTTAGAGACAAAATTTATGAATTTATGAAGTGTGAATTCAGCCCATGTTGAAAGTTTATGTCATACACTATAATGAATTTTAAAATTATCAACTATCAAATGTTAAAAACAAATGCAGCCACCTATTAACTAGATAGATATGAATCAGAATTTATACAATCATTTAACAATAATTAGCAGCCATGAATTAATCATCTTCCTGAAAAATTATTCTAGAGTGGACAGTTTCATTTGCTTTAATTTCAGATACACGTATTCCTGACCTCTTTAGCTATTTTACAATTCTTTATAAGAAAACATATAGTATTCTTTAAAGTAAGTCTTTATCATGAGCTCTCACAAATGTATACTTCTGTAAGCCTACCTCCTCAAAAAGAATAAGAGATGTTGCATTTTTTCTGCTGGGTTCTTCAGCTCCAACATCTTTGACATTTGAATTAGTTGCATTTGTAGATTTAGTCTGAGTAATTTGTTTCTGTTCAAAAGAATTTTTTATTCCTGCATAAATACAATATTGATATTTTAGGTAAAATCAACTTTTGCTAAGACAATGGATATATCCACAGAATAAGCTCAAACTGAAATCCATTATCAAAACTGAAATAGGATGGGCGTGGTGGCTCATGCCTGTAATGCCAGCACTTTGGGAGGCAGGTGGATCACCTGAGGTCAGGGGTTCGAGACCAACATGGTGAAATCCCTACTCTATTAAAAATACAAAAATTAGTCGGGCATGGTGGCACACACCTGTAATCTCAGCTACACAGGAGGCTGAGGCAGGAGAATCACTTGAACCCAGGAGACAGAGGTTGCAGTGACCCAAGATCATGCCACTACACTCCAGCCTGGATGAAAGAGTGAGCCTCCGTCTCAGACAAACAAACAAAAACTGAAACAAGCTGGGCATGGTGGCTTATGTCTGTAATCCCAGCACTTTGGGATGCTAAGGTGGGTGCATCACTTGAGGTCAGGAGTTCAAAACCAGTCTGGCCAATATGGCAAAACCCCTTCTTTCCTAAAAATACAAAAATTAGCTGGGTGTGGTGTTGTGTGCCAGTAATCCCAGCTACTCAGGAGGCTGCAGCAGAAGAATTGCTTGAACCCAGGAGAAGGAGGTTGCAGTGAGCCAAAATCGTGCCACTGCACTCCAGCCTGGCCTGGCAATAGAGAACGACTCTGTCTCCAAAAAAAACTAAAACAAAATATTAACACTTCTATATGTAGAACCTTCAGTGTAGCTGAGATTTAATAAATAGCAACAGGAACTCATAAAATGTGTTCATATTTTTATGTATAAGGGTCATTATTATTAAAAAAATATAAAATTTAATTTGTCAGTTTAATGTCTTACCTTTATTATTTTCCAGAAGCATTCCTATTTCTTCATTATTTTTAGGTTTAGGAGATATTTTAAAATAATTTGCCAAGGTTTTGGGAGGAAGTGCTCGCTTTGGTCCACTACTTTTTGGTGATGGTGGAGGAACTTTTCTTGGTGATGTAACAACTTTCTTAGGGGAACTTATTTTTTCTGCCCAAAACAAATTGCATTTAAAGATAAATATTCTAAAAATTATACAGGTAGCCAGATAGCCACATTCTATATTTCTACTCTTAACAGTTAAAAATTCAAGACACAGAAATTTTCTTTCATTCTTACAAATACTTTGTACATTCAAATATTACTATATTTATTTATTCTACCAGTACAGAAGGTTAAGCCAGTCATTTAGAAAAGATACTACTCCTCAAGAAATATATATTCTTTGTGGGTTTTTTTGTTTTTTTTTTTTGAGACAGGGTCTCATTTTGTCAACCAGGCTGGAGTGAAGTGGTATGATCTCAGCTCACTGCAGTCTCCACCTCTCAGGCTCAAGCAATCCTCCTGCCCAACCCCCAAGGAGCTGGGACTACAGGAGCACACCACAACGCCTGGCTAATCGTTTATATTTTTAGTAGAGATGGGGTTTTGCCATGTTGTCCAGGCTGGTCTCAAACTCCTGAGCTCAAGCAATCCGCCTGCCTCAGCCTCCTAAAGTGCTAGGATTACAAGCGTGGGCCACTGTACCCGGCCAGAAATACACATTCTTACAACAAATACTGTTCACAATCCCTCCGTTCATTTTTTTCTACACCTGCTTAAAGTCAGAAGAGGATGGAGGGAAAATAACAGCATACACTGAGCACATTACAAAACTTTGTTGTTCAACTTTAATTTAGACCTGCAGTAAATTGCAAGCCAATAATATGTATTTCTAGAGATGCTTTGGAAGATAGATACAAAGTTAAAAAATAAATAGTTCACCTTTATTCTCCAGAAGCTCCATGGCATTTTTCCACAGAATACATCCTCTCTTCCCCTCTAGGTACCTGGATTTAGTCCTTACAAATCCTAATTACTGTATGGCCTCAGAACAGGATGCTCCTCACATACCATCTCATGTTCACAGTTCCATATCTGTGTCTTATTCTTTTTTTGTACCCTCTGTCTCCATAGATCTTATCATAGCCCTTGTATATTAGAGGTGTTCAATAAGTTTACTGAAAATCTCAAGGTTAAAAAAGCTGTCACAGGCCAGGTGTGGTGGCTCACGCCTGTAATCCCAGCACTTTCGGAGGCCAAGGCAGGCGGATCACAAGGTCAGGAGATTGAGACCATCCTGGCTAACACGGTGAAACCCCGTCTCTACTAAAAACACAAAAAATTAGCCGGGCGTGATGGCGGGCGCCTGTAGTCCCAGCTACCGGGGAGGCTGAGGCAGGAGAATGGCATGAACCCGGGAGGCGGAGCTTGCAGTGAGCCGAGATCGTGCCACTGCACTGTAGCCTGGGCGACAGAGCGAGACTCTGTCTCAAAAAAATATATATATTATATATATATGTTGAATAGATATCAATTTATAAAAACACTCACCATTTTGTCCTTGTTGTTGTTGTTTCTTTTGAGACGGAGTCTCACTCTGTCACCAGGCTGGAGTGCAGTGGCACGATCTCAGCTCACTGCAACCTCTGCCTTCTGAGTTCAAGTGATTCTCCTGCCTCAGCCTCCTAAGTAGCTGGGATTACAAGCATACACCACCATGCCCAGCTAATTTCTGTATTTTTAGTAGAGACAGGATTTCACCATGTTGGCCAGGATGGTCTCAATCTCCTGACTTCATGATCCACCCGCCTCAGCCTCCCAAAGTGCTGGGATTACAGGCATGAGCCACCGTGCCCAGCCTTTGTCCTAATTTTTCTTATTTTGATATAGACCAAGGACTGCTTGATCATGTATGAATACCAGTCCAAAGACTGGTTTTATTTATTTAATTTTTCTGAGACGGAGTCTCACACTGTTGTCTGGGCTGGAGTATAGTAGCACAATCTCAGCTCACTGTAACCTCCACCTCTCAAGTTCAAGCAATTCTCCTGCCTCAGTCTCCCAATTAACTGGGATTACAGGTGTGCACCACCACGCCTGGCTAATTTTTCTGTTTTTAGTAGAGACAGCATTTCACCATGTTGGCCAGCCTGGTGTCAAACTCCTGACCTTGTGATCCACCTGCCTTGGCCTCCCACAGTGCTGGGATTACAGGTATGATCTACTGCACCTGGCCCAAAGACTGGTTTTAAAAATACATGCTTAGCCAGGTGCAGTGGTTCATATCTGCAATCCTAGCACTCTGGGAGGCTAAAGCAGGAGGATTGTCTGAGCCCAGGAGTTCAAGTTTGCAATGAGCTATTATTGCATCACTGCAATCCAACCTGGGCAACAGAGGAAGACCTTGTCTTTTCAAAAACTAATAATAAAAAGCAGGCAGTTTTTATTTTAAGACACTCAGTGAGTAGTTAGCTAAACTATATCAATATATTCTTTCTAAAAAATTTGGCCAGGCATAGTGGCTCACACCTATAATCCCAGCACTTCAAGAGTCCAAGGCAGATGGATCACCTGAGGTTAGGAGTTTGAGACCAGCCTGGCCAACATGGTGAAACCCTGTCTCTACTAAAAACACAAATATTAGCTGGGCATGGTGGCGCACACCTGTAGTCTCAGCTGCTTGGGAGGCTGAGGCATGAGAATCACTTGAACCCGGGAGACAGAGGTTGCAGTGAGCCAATATCACGCCACTACACTCCAGCCTGGCGACAGAGCAAGATTCTGTCTCAAAAAAAAAAAGAAATTTCACACCAAAAGAACCACCTTCTTGCAGAAACAGCTAACTATAGGTCTGGGACATCCTGACACGCCGGAAAGCAAGGAAAATATCAACTATTGCTGGGTAATGTCAAAAGGACACAAACCAATTAAAATAGTTCCCTGCTAGCTAAAGATGGAAAAATATGAGCACCAAAAGAAAGTAAGATGGGATTCTGCTTCTAGCCAAGGTATAGAACTGGCACTGCATTTATCCTCCCATCAGAAATAAGAACAACAAGAAAACTGGACATAATATATGAAATAACACTTTTCAAGATTTTTGTAATCATGCAACAATGGACAGTAATCTCTGAGATACAAATAACAAATAAGGTGAACACTAGAATTACCCAGCCTATTGCCCTGAGAAAATTTCCATAGTGACGGGAAAGTCAATCCATGTTTTCTGAGTTGAGACTGCACTAGAAACCTAAGGAGGTTGGCCGGGTGTGGTAGCTCATGCCTGTAATCCCAGCACTCTGGGAGGCTGAGGCGGGCGGATCACGAGGTCACGAATTTGAGACCAGCCTGGCCAACATAGTGAAACCCCATCTCTACTAAAAATACAAAAAAATTAGCTGGGCGTGATGGCGGGCGCCTGTAATCCCAGCTACTTGGGAGGCTGAGGCAGGAGAATCACTTGAACCTGGGAGGCGGAGGTTGCAGTG
>NW_012114788.1:1026014-1028339 GCF_000951035.1 Colobus angolensis palliatus | reverse complement strand
AACCCGGGAGGCGGAGCTTGCAGTGAGCTGAGATCCGGCCACTGCACTCCAGTCCGGGTGACAGAGCAAGACTCCGCCTCAAAAAAAAAAAAAAAAAAACAGTGATAGTAACTAACCAAACTGAAACAAAAAAAGGAAAAAGACTACAAAATTGAACAAAGCATCAGTGTGCCAGAAGACAATTTCAAAGTGGTCTAAAATACCTATAATAATAACTGGAGTTGCCAAAGGAAATGGGGAGGACAGAAAAAATATTTCAAGAAATTCTGGCTGAAATTTTATCAACTTCCATCTTCCCAACTATAAACTCATATGTGCAAGAAACTCAACAAATCCCAAGCACAAGAAACATGAAGAGAAGTACACCAAGGCACATCATAATCAAATTACTTAAAACCAGTGAGAAAATCTTCAAAGCAACAAAGAAATAAACACAAAAGAGGTGAAACATATTATATATATAAAAATCCATGAGTTCATAATAACACTTAAAAAATTAAACTGCACGCTTGTAGTGAGCCGAGATCGCGCCACTGCACTCCAGCCAGGGAGACAGAGCGAAACTCCGTCTCAAAAAAAAAAAAAAAAAAATTAAACTGCATAAAAATTCACTGGTCAACTGTCAAGGTTGCTAGGACACCATCACTCTAAATACTAATAAAAAAAGGAAAGAATGAAGCATTTCTGGTGCCTACAAACTGTATTTCAAAGCATCCAAAGAGTTGATGAGGAATAGTGCTTCCTTTTAAAATTCTAATAAATGCAAAAGAGAGAATTATAAAATTATCATTTTGTAATCTACAATGGATAATCTGCTATGATGTCATAGGAAGTACACAGGCCACCTATACATGTATGCCAGACCCAGAACAGAACCTGAGTCTAATCAAGCCCATAGATCTGTCAGTTTACAAGAAATACAGGGAAGAGGACTATGTTAACTGATACCATGAGGATATAATCAGCAGACAAATCCAGCATGTGAAAAATTTCATGACAAATGACTCTAATTGTTCAACAAATAAATCACATGAAAAGAAAGGTGAGTGAATTGTTAGTTAGCGAGAGTAAAAGAAAGTTAAGAGACCTGAATCAAATGTAAGATATGAACCTTGTTTGGATCCAGATTTGAACAAATCATTTGAAACAACAGAAAACTGACATTAGACTATATATGAGATGATATGAAGGAATACAGTTAAACAGATCTTTTTTTTGGAGACAGGGTCTCACACTGTCACCAAGGCTGGAGTGCAGTGGCCCAATCACAGCACACTGCAGCCTCAACCTTCTAGGCTCAAGTGATCCTCCCACATCAACTTCCAGAGTAGCTGGGACTACAGGCATACACCACCACACCTAGCTAATTTGTTTTTTATTATTTGTAGAGACAAGGTCTCGCTATGCTGCTTAGGCTGGGTGTTAACTCTGTTGGGTCTGATTATGATATTATACTTATGCTTTTTCAGAAGTCCTTATCAAATAGAGATAAATATTGAAGAATGTATGGGTGAAATGATATGATGGTCTTCAGATTTATTTTAAAATAATCTGGCAGGGGTGGACAGGGAATATATATACGTGTAGAAGATAAAAAATAAATGGCAAAATGTTGATAATTAACATTATTTTCTTGGGTTTTGTTTTTTTCAAAACATTATGGCTTAAGGAAAATAATTTACTTACTTGGTGACTTGCCTATGTTGTAGCTATTAAAAAAATAGGGTTTTTGTGAGTTTACACCTTGTTTATCTACTTGATGGGACTGAGTAGCTTCCTTCAACTGAGATAGAATTTGTCTACCACTGCGCTGGGAAGAGGCATTCACTTCAAATATCTAAAAGAAGAAAAATGAAGGGAGAATGGTTTATGTCTCCTTTTAATCCAAGGGTAATTATTACACTGACATTCTCTCATCATAGCTGTTACTAACCTTAAATCCAAGCTCCTGGGCACAAGCATACACAGCAGCAGTTTTTCCCACTCCTGTTGGCCCTGTTATAAGGACAGTATTGCAAAGACGACTCTCTTCATCATCTGAACTGCCTTTAAAGTCTATGCCACCCGAGAAATCTGAAAAATTATTCAAATGCATATAAAATAATTGCTGAGGAAGCAGTTCTACCTTATGAAATCCAATGATCTAATCCCACAAACTTCTTGCAATAAATGCTGAAACATTACTTTATAAAAAGTAGAAAATCAGGCCGGGTATGGTGGTACATGCCTGTAATTCCAGCACTTTGGGAAGCCGAGGCGGGCAGATCACAAGGTCAGGAGTTCGAGACCAGCCTGGCCAACATGGTGAAACCCATCTCGACTAAA
>NW_012114788.1:1020994-1024969 GCF_000951035.1 Colobus angolensis palliatus | reverse complement strand
GAATGGCGTGAACCTGGGAGGCGGAGCTTGCAGTGAGCTGAGATCCGGCCACTGCACTCCAGCCTGGGCAACACAGCAAGACTCCGTCTCAAAAAAAAAAAAATAAAAAAAAATAACTGAGGTGGCAGGGCAGGCACAGTGGCTCAGGCCTGTAATCCCAGCACTTTGGGAGGCGGAGGCAGGTGAATTGCTTGAGCTCAGGAATTTGAAACCAGCCTGGGCAACACAGCAAAACCTGTCTCTACAAAAAACATTAGCCAGGCTTGGTGGGGTACCATGCCTGGCTTGGGAGGCTCAGGTGGGAGGATGGCTTGAGCTTGAGAGGCAAAGGTTGCAGTGAGCCAAGATTCCACCACTATACTCCAGCCTGGGCAACAGAGCAAGACCCTGTCTCAAAATTAAAAAAAAGAACTGCGGTATATTGTGTCATCACATGAAAGGTGCCTAATATACAATGTACAACAGAAAGATTAAGTTCTAGTCTGGAGCTAGAATGCCTGAATTTAAATCCCAGTTCCATCACTTTCTAGCTGTGTGACTTTGGACAAATAACTCAGCCTCTCTAGGCCTTGGTTTCTTCATCTATGAGGTGAGGACAACAGTATTTATGCTCACAGTATTTTTTTTTTTTGACAGTCTTGCTTTGTCACTGGAGTGTAGGGGTGTAAACATAGCTCACCACAGCCTCGAATTCTTGGACTCATGTGACCCTCCCACCTCAGGCTCCTGAGTGGCTCATAATCCAAGTGGGCGCCATCATGCCCAACATTATTTTTTATTTTTTTTAGAGATGGGGTCAACCTATTTTGCCCAGGCTGCTCTCAAACTCCTGGCCACAAGCAATCCTCCTGCTTCAGCCTACGAAAGCACTGGGATTACAGGCTTCAGCCACTGTACCCAACTGCTCACAGTACTGTTCTAAGGATAAAAGGAATTAAGAACAGTACAAAAAAAAAAGAATAATAATACAAGTACTTAAGAACAGTAGTACCAAGTTCACGCTATTAACTATAATTATGGGTCCATAAATCCTTATATGAAATCCTTTGGGCCAGACTGTTTTAGAATTAATTTTTCAGATACTTAAAAGGTTATTTAGTACATATACTGCATATTACATAATACCCCTAATGGGGTCTAGGCAATACACCCATAATCACTTAAGTTGGTTTGGTTTGTTTTTTCGTTTTGTTTTGAGACAGAGTCTTACTCTGTCGCCTAGGCTGCAGCACACGGGCACAATCTCGGCTCACTGCAATCTTCGCCTCCCGGGTTCAAGCAATTCTGATGCCTCAGCCTCTCCAGTAGCTAGGATTACAGGCATGCATCACCACACCCAGTTAATTTTTGTATTTTTGGTAGAGATGGGGTTTCACCATGTTGGCCAGGCTGGTCTCAAACTCCTAGCCTCAAGTGATCCACCCGCCTTGGCCTCCCAAAGTGCTGGGATTATAGGTGTGAGTCACGGTGCTGGGCCATCACTTAATATTTTTATTAAAAAACATGTGAATTCTGGCCGGGCACAGTGGCTGACACCTGTAATCCCAGCACAGCACTTTGGGAGGCCAAAGTGGGTGGATCACCTGAGGTCAGGAGTTCAAGACCAGCCTGGTCAATATGGTGAAACTGTCTCTACCAAAAATACAAAAATTACCCTGGCATGGTGGTGCACCCCTATAGTCCCAGCTACTCAGGAGGCTGAGGCAGGAGAATCTATTGAACTTGGGAGGCAGCAGCTGTAGTGAGCCAAGATCGTGCCATTACACTCCAGCCTGGGCGACCGAGTGAGACGCTGTCTTTAAAAAAAAAAAAAAACACAAAAATTTTGTAAATTCTACTAAGTGTAAAGGTACAACAAATTTCATGTAATCAATTCAATAAACTTTCATTATTCAGAATTTTTTGGATGTGAGAATTAAAGATGAAGGAGTGGGGACTTGAATTAGTAGTACTGTGATCCCATTTGTTAGAAAGGAAGGAACTAACATATGCATAAAATATTTTTCTGGAAGCTTTTACGAAACATTTTCAATGATTATCTCTGAGAAGTAGAAATATAAGAAAAGAGGGCTACTTGTCACTTAAACTTCTACAATTTTTTGAAGATTTCATCATGAGATATATTACTTTATAACTACAATTTCGAAACAAAAATAGTAAAACTAAGATTGTAAACTATTTCTCAATTCCTTTACACATTTTACCAACCTATGTAACTTTTTTATAGCTAACTCATTTCCTATAAGTTCACTGGCAGTCTGAGGTTGATACTTTTCTGTCCAAAGCATGTCTTCAGTTCCAGAATCTAAAGCAAAAAAAGAAAAGAAATTAAGGTATTCATTCCTTGACATAAACATATATGAATTATTAGTCATTTACATTATTATTACAATGTCACAGTAGGTATTTGCAGAAATATTTATATTTACAAAATGCCAGAGGTAATTTTAAAAACAACATTACATTTAAAATTCTTCACACCAAATCCTTCCCCCTAAAACACAATAACCATCATAATCTTATTAAAATATTAAAGCGCACACTTAAACATTGTTGGGTTTTTTTTTTTCTTTTAGGGTTACCATCTGGCCCAGCAATCCCATTACTGGGTATATACCCAAAGGAAAATAAACTGTTCTACCAAAAAGACACATGTACTCACGTGTTTATCAGCACTATTTAGAATAGCAAAGACACTGAACCCGGGAGACGGAGGTTGCAGTGAGCCCTGCGCCACTGCACTCCAGCCGGAGCACCTGAGCAACAGAGTGAGAGTCCATCTCAAAAAAAAAGAGGCCGGGCGCGGTGGCTCAAGCCTGTAATCCCAGCACTTTGGGAGGCCGAGACGGGCGGATCATGAGGTCACGAGACCAAGACCATCCTAGCTAACACGGTGAAACCCCATCTCTACTAAAAAAAATACAAAAAACTAGCCGGGCGAGGTGGCGGGCGCCTGTAGTCCCAGCTACTCAGGAGGCCGAGGCAGGAGAATGGCGTAAACCCGGGAGGCGGAGCTTGCAGTGAGCTGAGATCCGGCCACTGCACTCCAGCCTGGGCGACAGAGCGAGACTCCGTCTCAAAAAAAAAAAAAAAAAAAAAGCAAAAACATGGAATCAACCTAAGTGCCCAAAAATGGTGGATTGGATAAAGAATTTGTAGGACATATATACACCAAGGGGTAGTATGCAGCCATAAAAAAGAAATAACTCATATCCTTTGCAGCAACATGGTTGCAACTGGAGGCCATTATCCTAAGTGAATAAATGCTGAAACAGAAAACCAAATACTGCATGTTCTCGTTTATAAGCAGAATCTAAACACTGGGTACACATGGACACAAAGATGGGAACAAAAGACAATGGAGGCCACCTGTGGTGGCTCACACCTATAATCCCAGCACTTTGGGAGGCCAAGGCAGGTAGACCACTTGAACCCAGGAGATCGGGATTGGCCTGGGCAACATAGTGTTACCCTGTCTCTTAACAACAAAAAGACACTGGAGACTACAAAAGGGAGGAGGGAAGAAGTGAGGACAAGGGTTGAAAAACTATCTGTTGGGCACTATGTTCACTATTTGGGTGACAGGTTCAATTGAAGTCCAAATCTCAGCATCATGGAATTTATCCATGTAACAAACCTGCACATGTGCAGGTCGAAATTAAAAATAGTTTTTTTCTTTTTTTAAGAGATGAGGTCTTGCTATGCTGCCCAGGCTGGACTGCAGTGGCTATTCACAAGTATGAACACAGCTCCCTGCATTCCTGAACTTTGGACCTCAAGCTCCCACCCTAGCCTCCTGAGTAGGTGGGACTATAGATGTGAGCCACCACAACCAGCAATATTTAAATTTTTAATAACCACTAAAGAAACATGAACAATGAGAAATAATCTGTGACATAAAACCAATAATCAGGGTGGGTGCAGTGGCTCATGCCTATAATCCCAGCACTTTGGGAGGCCGAGGTGGGCAGATCA
>NW_012114788.1:1018694-1020372 GCF_000951035.1 Colobus angolensis palliatus | reverse complement strand
AAAGAAAGAAAGAACAAAACAATAATCTACAGAACAATAGTGGCATAGTCTTATTGGACCCTCTTTTACCCTGAAAAGGAACATTAAAACATCCTATAAAGTCAACCTGGGAAAATGGAGAAAGATGCCACATTCCCAGTTGAAAAGACTACTGTAAAGATGCCACTTCTCTCCATTAAGCTATAGATAATTGTAAAATTAAAATCTCAACAGGATTTATGGGGTAAGGTAAACTGTAGTCCATCGAATAAAGCAAATACATAAAAATTATTTTAAAAATAATGATAGGAGACTTGCCATATCAAATACTAAGACATGCTATAGGTTGAGTATCCCTTATCTGAAATGCTTGGGACCAGAAATTTTCCAACTGAATTTAATGAGATATCCCTAGAATGAGGCCGAAGTCTAAACATGGAATTCATTTATGTTTCATATACATCTGTACACACAGCCTGCAAGTAATTTTATACAATATTTTAAATAATTCTGTGCAAGAAAAAAAGTTTTGTCTCCATTTTGACTGTGACCTGTCCAGAAGAGGTTAGGTGTGGAATTTTCTTTTTTCTTGAAACAGGGTCTTGCTCTGTCACCCAGCCTGGAGTAGTGGTGAATCATGGCTCACTGTAGCCTTAACCTCAAGTGATCCTCTCACATCAGCCTCCTGTGGAGCTGAGACTACAGGCATGTGCCACCATGCCTAGCCAATTTTTTTTTTTTTTTTTTCGTAAAGGTGTGGTCTCCCTATGTTGCCCAGCCTGGCCTCAAACTCCTGGGCTCAAGCAATGCTCCCACCTCGGCCTCTCAAAGCGCTGGGATTATAGGGATAAGCTATGGTGCCCAGGCCCAGGTATGGAATTTTCCACTTATGGCACCATGTCAGCACTCAAAACGTTTAGGATTTTGTAGCATTTCAAATTTCAGATTTTTGCATTAGGGATACTCATCCTGTATAAAGCTATATAAATGAATTAAATCAATAGCATACTTTGGAAAAGCTATATAAACTGAATGGGGCTGGGCATGGTGGCTCACGCCTGTAATCCCAGTACTTTGGGAGGCCGAGGCGGGCGGATAACCTGAGGTCAGGAGTTCAAAACCAGCCTGACCAACATGGAGAAACCTAGTCTCTACTAAAAATACAGAATTAGCCAGGCATGGTGGAGCATGCCTGTAATCCCAGCTACTCGGGAGGCTGAGAATCGCTTAAATCCAGGAGGCAGAGGTTGCAATGAGCCAAGATCACGCCATGGCACTGCAGCCTGGGCAAAAAGAGCAAAACTCTGTCTCAAAAATAGTAAATAAATAAAATAAACTAAATGGGAACATGTCAGAGAGATGTGAAACATGCACACATATATAAAATATTTTACATGTACACACGTGTAAAATAATATCTATGGGATAATACCAGATTTTTCTTTTTTACTTTGTTACCTTTTTTTTTTTTTCCCCCTAGACGGAGTCTTGCTCTGTCGCCCAGGCTGCAGTGCAGTGGCGAGATCTTGGCTCACTGCAGCCTCCGCCTCCTGGGTTCAAGCGATTCTCCTGCCTCAGTCTCCCAAGTAGCTGGGGTGGCACGCGCCACCACACCTGGTTAATTTTTGTATGTTTAGTAGAAACAGGGTTTTGCCATGTTGGCCAGGCTGGTCTCGAACTCCCGACCTCAGGTGATCCA
>NW_012114788.1:1014180-1016294 GCF_000951035.1 Colobus angolensis palliatus | reverse complement strand
TCAGGAGTTCAAGACCAGCCTGGCCAACATGGTGAAACCCCATCTCTACTAAAAATACAAAAATTAGCCAGGCATGGTGGCATGCGCCTGTAATCCCAGCTATCTAGGAGGCTGAGGCAGGAGAATCGGTGGAACCTAGAAGGCTGAGGCTGCAGTGAGCTGATATCACACCACTGCGCTCCAGCCTGGGTGACAGAGCAAGACTCCGTCTCAAAAAATAAAACTAAAAATAAATAAACAAACAAATAAATAAGCCAGGCATGGTGCCTCACATCTGTAATCCCAGCACTTTGGGAGGCTGAGGCGAGTGAATCACTTGAGGACAGGAATTCGAGACCAGCCTGACTGACATCGTGAAACCCCATCTCTACCGAAAAATACAAAAATTAGGCATGGTGGCAGGCACCTGTAATCCTAGCTACTAGGGCAGGCTGAGACACCAGAATCACTCAAACCCAGGAGGCAGAGGTTGCAGTGAACTGAGATTGTGCCACTACACTTCAGCCTGGGTGACAGAGCAAGACTCTGTCTCAAAAAATAAATAAAATAAAATAAAATAACATAAAAAGGCAAGAATCAAATATACTGAAAGCAAGCTGGAGATTTTAATACTTAGACTGTCTTTTATACAAGCTATATAAGCTAAAATTATCTAAGGCATTCCTTAAATGAATAATATTTTAACATAATTAAAGCTATCTTTGGGTTGGCATTTTTGGAAACTGGCAGGGATTAACGTTGCACATTGCATTGTACAAGATACTCTTACTTTAGCTGAACAACTCTCCCTGCCAACTGTAAGCAATGTTGTCTGCAGTGAACACTTCCAAGTGTCAATGGTTAAGTCTTAGTGTTTTCAAAGCTGACATGTTAGGCTGGGCATTGTGGCTCATGCCTGTAATCCCGGCACTTTGGGAAGCTAAGGCGGAAGGATCACCTGAGCCCAGGAGTTCAAGACCAGCCTGGGCAACATGGCAAGAACTGGTCTCTACCAAAAATACAGAAATTAGCCAGTCTCATAACCCAGTCTCAAAAAAATAAATAAAAATTTAAAAATAAAATAAGCTAGGTGCAGAGGCGCAAGCCTGTGGTCTCAGCTACTCGGGAGGCTGAGACACAGGAATCACTTGAGCTCAGGAGGCAATGATTGCAGTGAGCCAAAGTTGCACCACTGCATTCCAGCCTGGGTGACAGAGCAACACTCTGTCTCAAAAAAAAAAAAAAATAGGCCAAGCACAGTGGCTCACGCCTGTAATCCCAGCATTTTAGGGGCCTGAGGTGGGTGGATCACCTGAGATCAATGGTTCAAGACCAGTCTGGCCAACATGGTGAAACCCCATCTCTACTAAAAATACAAAAATCAGCAGGGCGTCGTGGTGGGCTCCTGTAATCCCAGCTACTCAGGAGGCTGAGGCAGGAGAATCACTTGAACCCAGGAGGCGGAGGTTGCAATGAGCCAGGTTTGTGCCATTGCACTCCAGCTTGGGTGACAGAGCAAAACTCCATCTCAGAAATAAAAATAAAAATAAAATAATAAATAATATAAAAACTCAAAACTGGTATGTCAACATAAATGATAATAATTATCACTAACCTTGTTTACTATGACACTCAGAAGAAAGTACTTGGTGCTCAATTCGCTTTTTTAGGAGTAAGGGAAAATATTTTTTCAATGAAAATTCAGGATTTGACCACCTAATTTCCTCAAGCAAAAGATTTCTTACTTCTTCAGTAAATTCCTTCCTTGTCCTCACGAACTGAAATAAAGAATAAAATGCACAATAACAGACCAACATCATCTATTCATGTTAATTACAATACTACCAACCACTTTCTGTCCATCATAAATCAGTATCAACGTCAGATTAGCTTTAAGCCGGGCACGGTGGCTCACGCCTATACTCCCAGCACTTTGGGAGGCCGAGGCGGGTGGATCATCTGAGGTTAGGAGTTTAAGACCAGCCTAGCCAACATGGTGAAATCCCATGTCTACTAAAAATACAAAATTAGCCACGCATGGTGGCGCATGCCTGTAATCCCAACTACTAGGGGGGCTGAGGCAGGAGGATCACTTGAACCTGGGAGGCAGAGGTTGCCGTGAGCTGAGATCGTGC
>NW_012114788.1:1010981-1013345 GCF_000951035.1 Colobus angolensis palliatus | reverse complement strand
AAAAAAAAAAAAAAAAATTAAACTCTAGGACAACACTCGAGGCTGTAAGAGTAGATATCCAAAAATTTTTTTCCTCTGCAAGATGTAAGGGAAACACTCTACAACGGATGAGCTATTTATTTAGTACTTACCACAGTAGCAGAGTTACTGCTTTTCAACTTTGAATTCAATGTTGAAAATTCACCAAGAGCAATAACACATTTTGAGAGATCTATCACTTTAGTGTTCAGTTCTTTAAATTTAGTTAAGAGAGGACAAGAGGGTAGTTTCAAATGCCACAAACAACACCCTAAAGAAAAATAGAAAAATATCTTAATAAACCTTATTTATACACTATCTATTTACTGAATGTCAAATATGTAAACATGAAAAGACTTGACAACTACATAATTAACACAAACGTACCAAAAACCCACTGACTATAAAGGGAACAAAATCCTACCCTCCAACAAATAGAATTAGTAAAAGTCACCCAGACTTCCCTCTCAGTTGTTAAAAATAAACAAATATTAACAAACTTTCCTTTCTTTTCAAATCAACCTTGATAATCAGGTTAAAACTTTTAGGAGGGCCAGGCGCAGTGGCTCACGCCTGTAATTCCAGCACTTTGGGAAGCCAAGGCAGGTGGATCACTTGAGATCAGGAGTTCGAGACCAGCCTTGCCAACATGGTGAAACCCCTTCTCTACTAAAAATACAAAAATTAGCCAGGCATGGTGGTGCACACCTGTAATCCCAGCTACTCAGGAGGCTGAGGCAAGAGAATTGCTTGAACCCAGGAGACAAGGTTGCAGTGAGTGAGCTGAGATCTCGTCACTGCACTCCAACCTGGGCAACAGAGCAAGACTCTGTCTAAAAAAAAAAAAAAAAAAAAGAAAGAAAGAAAAACCATTTAGGAGGCAGTTCGCATCCTGGTCTAAAGCTAAACTTTTAAGTTAGACCTGGATTCAAACCCAACCTCTGCCACTTACTAACCTTGTGAGCACTGGTGAGATCCTATATCTTAAGTTTCTTCATCCTTACATTCAGAGTGAGGGTGATAATTATAATACTCAACCTCTTAAAGAGTTGTTATCAGGATTAAACTAGATATGTATATGAATTGCTCAGCAGAATTCCAGGCAATAGTAAGCGTTCAATAATTCTGAAGGTTGTAAGAGAGAGAGGTTCCCTCTGTGCTTGCCTCTCTGCTCATCTACAAATAGATATGCTAAGTTTTATAGCAGCACTCCTGTGAAAATGAGTTCATCAAAATGAGGCAAGAAAAGCATAACTAATTCCTACAGTCGAAGATACTATTCAAAAATGCTACATAAAGCTATACTAGTAAAAAAACAAGAAAGTCTTCATCAATTGAATGGCCAGTGGCAGAGACGGGAAATAAGAAAAAGTAGAATAAATTACTGAAAAGACTAGCTGGGAAATTCCCACGTACAGAAGAGAGGCTAAACTTTTTTTTTTTTGAGACAGGGTCTTGCTCTGTCACCTAGGCTGGAATGCAGTGGCATAATCACGGCTCACTGTAGCCTTGACCTCCTAGGCTCAAGTGATCCTCCCACCTCAGCCTCCCAAGTAGCTGGGACTACAGACATGCACCATCATGCCTAGCAGATTTTAATTAATTAATTTAGTTAGTTAGTTTAGAGACAGGATCTTGCTGTGTTGCCCAGGCTGGTCTCAAACTCCTGGGCTCAAGCTCTTCTCCTGCATTGGCCTCTCAAAGTTCTGGGATTACAGGCATGAGACACCACACCTAGCCTATACCATTTTATACAAGAAACTGGAGCATCCATGAGTGCTGGTATCCACAATGTGGTCCTGGAAACAAACCCCATGGATAGTGAGAGAAATTGTCCTTAAAATTCCCACTAAAGTTACCATAAGAATGATAATTAAACCTCAGCCTCATCTTTAAGAAACTTACATAGTTTAATGTTACTGCTAACAGTTGAAGAGTAAATATTCAATAATAAAAAACAAACTTACCATCATCCTTTTGCTGTACATGAACAACTCGCTGGAAACTGGTACTTACTGCATTGTACACATCCAATGCAGCAGCTTTCTTTGCAATTTGCCGTTTCAACAAATCTGGCAAACCACTCATTAGGAAGTCACGCTTTGCTTTGCATTGAACATCATAATCCTGAGATTTTTCAGATGTATCTTGACTTTTAAGAAAATGATTTGAAAATGAAAAGCTAAGGTTATAAACATTTAAAGGAAAAAACTATCTAGAAAGTAAACATTTTTAGGGCTGGGCATGGTGGCTCATGCCTGTAATATAAGTACTTTGAGAGGCCAAGGTGGGCGGATCACTTAAGGCAAGGAGTTCAAGACCAGCCTGACCAACATGGTGAAACCC
>NW_012114788.1:1008921-1009696 GCF_000951035.1 Colobus angolensis palliatus | reverse complement strand
AGAAAAAAGGACTTAAAGGACATCCACCAAAATGTTAATGGGGGCTATCTTTGGGTGGTAGGTGAGTTTTTTCCCTCTTGTCTTTTGTTTTCTTGCTAAACAATCAGAAAAAAAAAATCACTGTCATATTTCAAAAAGTTAATACAAGAACTTCTCATGCAATATTGTTACCAATGTAACAGCAGGAAAAGTGGGGTCCTTATTATTGTCTCAGTTTTGCCCAGTTTATCTTCAGATTGCAAATCATAGGAAGGCTGACTACAGTGGTAGATATTGAATGAGATATCTCTTGTTTTCTACTGTTAATTGGAGGGAAGGAGGAAAAGATGGGTATACTTGTGGTTAAATTAGTATGTCCCTATAGCAGAAGGTAGGTGTTAAGGAGAGGGGTACAAGGTGCTAATATAAAATATATATGTTACATATAATGTATATGTAACATATATATTACATGCATATACATATATTACACACATAGAAATAGTTTTACATGTTTGTGTGTGTGTACACATATACATACATATATATCTGGTATGGTTTGGATGTGTGTCCCCTCCAAATCTCATACTGAAATACAGGCCAGGTGCAGTGGCTCACGCCTGTAATCCCAGAACTTTGGGAGGCTGAGGTGGACAGATCACCTGAGGTCAGGAGTTCAAGACCAGCCTGGCCAACATGGCAAAACCCCATCTCTACTAAAAATACAAAAATTAGCCAGGCATGGTGGTGCACACCTGTAATCCCAGCTACTCAGGAGGCTGAGGCAAGAGAATTG
>NW_012114788.1:997809-1008166 GCF_000951035.1 Colobus angolensis palliatus | reverse complement strand
TACTAAAAATACAAAAATTAGCTGGCTGTGGTGGCAGATGCCTGTAATCCCAGCTACTCGGGAGGCTGAGGCAGGGAGAATCCCTTTAACCCAGGAGGCGGAGGTTGCGGTGAGTCGAGATGGCACTCCAGCCTGGGCGAGAGAGGGAGATTCCATCTCAAAAAAACAAAAACAAAAAGAAACAAAAAAAAAACAACCTCCAATGTTGGAGGCAGGCCTAGGTGTTTGGGGTCATAGGGAAAGATCCCTCATGAATGGCTTGGTGCTGTCCTCACAGTAATGAGTAAGTTCTCAATCTATTAGTTCAGCCGAGAGATGGTTGTTTAAAAAACGCTGGCACCTCCTCCTCTCTCTTGCTACTTCTCTGGCCATGTGACAGGCCTGCTCTCCCTTCACCTTCTGCCATGAGTTAAAGATTCCTGAGGCCTCACTAACAGCTGAGCCGATGCTGGTGCCATGCTTGCACAACCTATAGAGCTGTGAGCCAAATAAACCACTTTTCTCTATAAATTACCCAGTCTTAGGTATTCGTTTATGGGAATGCAAAACAGACAAACACAATATCCTAACTTTATCTACTGAAAAGGCCTAGAAGCACTGCCACATCAGGAGCAATGAACTTAATGAACACCTAGACCTTCATCTATAAATACCATCCTCCACAAAAAGGAACCAGGGGTCCGTAGAGAAATGGCTTACTGCAGAGCTGAGACAGGGCAAGTAAAAGAGAAGCCTAGAATATCTTCCTGTTCGAGAAATTAAGAAATGCTCCATAAATTATGAGGACTTGTCAAAGGGATATAGAAACCAAGCTGAAGAGCTCACACTGCCCAAATTAAAAACAATTTGAGCATCAAAATAAGTAATATGAATGGGTTATAATCCACTAAATAAAATAAAAATGAAGAGATAAGTAAGTAAATAAACAGAGGAGATAAAAAAGCTCTTCCTTATAGCAGCCAATTAACAAATAAATAAAGAATGACTGCAATGGAGAATCACCATTTGGAAACCATCATCATGTGGTTAATTCCATTGGAATTCGTCAGCATTAAGGCCCATAATTGCAGGTTTGATGAGAAACAAGATTTTGGCATTTGGCCAGGTACGGCAGCTCACATTTGTAACCCCAGCCAGGAGTTCAAGACCAGCCTGGGCAAAATAGTAAGATCTAGTCCCTATTTTTAAAAAAGCAAAAGAGGCCAGGCAAGGTGGCTCACGCCTGTAATCCCAGCACTTTAGGAGGCTGAGGTGAGCAGATAACTTGAGACCAGGAGTTTGAGACAGCCTGGCCAACACGGCAAAACCCTGTCTCTACTAAAAATACAAAAATTAGCCAGGTATGGTGGAGGATACCTGTAATCCCAGCTACTCGGGAGGCTAAGGCACGAGAATCGCTTGAACCCGGGAGGTGGAGGTTGCAGTGAGCCAAGATGGTGCCATTGCACTCCAAAGCAGTCCTCCTGTCTTGACCCTTGACCTCCTGGTCTCAAGCAATCTGCCCACTTCCGCCTCCCAGAGTGTTGGGATTACAAGCGTGAGCCACTCTGTCTGGCCTCTGGTAATTTTTGTATTTTTAGTAGAGACGAGGTTTCTCCATGTTGCTCAGGCAAGCCTTGAACTCCTGGCCTCAAGCAATCTGCCCACTTCCGCCTCCCAGAGTGTTGGGATTACAAGCGTGAGCCACTCTGTCTGGCCTACGCTTAGGAATTTTTTTTTTTTTTTTTTTTTTTTTTGAGACAGAGTCTCGCTCTGTCGCCCAGGCTGGAGTGCAGTGGTGTGATCTCGGCTCACTGCAAGCTCCGCCTCCCGGGTCCGTGCCATTCTCCTGCCTCAGCCTCCCGAGTAGCCGGGACTACAGGCGCCCGCCACCACGCCCAGATAATTTTTTGTATTTTTAGTAGAGACAGGGTTTCACTGTGTTAGCCAGGATAGTCTCAATCTCCTGACCTTGTGATCCACCCGCCTTGACCTCCCAAAGTGCTGGGATTATAGGCATGAGCCACCACGCCTGGCTCAGAATTTTTTAATATATTTTTTAAATAATGATTTTTTAATACATCATTTGCAAATAAGGATAGTTTTACTTCTCCCTTTCCAAACCTTTATGTCCTTTAATATATTCTTCTTTCCTAATTGAACTATCCAGGACCTCTAGTAAGAGATGTCTTAGAGCATGGAGGATGTTATGATAAGTGAAATAAGCTAAACACAGAAAGATAAATACCCCATGTTCTCACTCCTGTGTGGAAGCTAAAAAAGTTAACCTTAGCTTGGGTAACATAGCAACAACTTGTGTCTACAAAAAAACAATTAGCTGGACATGGTGGTGCACATCTGTGGTTCCAGCTATTGGGAGGCTGAGATGGAAGGATCACTTGAACCCAGGAGGTCGAGGCTGCAGTGAACTGTGAGCGCACCACTGCACTCCAGCCTGGGCAACAGAGCAAGTTGCTGTCTCAGAAAAAAAAAAAAGAAAGAAAGAAAAGAAAAAGAAATCTCATAGAAGTAGAGAGTAGAATAGTGGTTAATAGAGGTAGGAGAGGGGAGAGGGAGACGTAGCCAGAGGTTGGTTAACAGATATAAAAGTATAGCTAGATATGAGGAATAACTTCAAGTATTCTACAGTGCTAATAAAACAAAAATTTATTATATATTTTCAAATTTTGAAGAAGAGCAAAAAAAAAATTTTTTTTTTTCTTTTTTAATGACCGGGTCTAGCTCTGTTACCCAAGCTGGAGTGCAGTGGCGTGATAACAGCTCACTGCAGCCATAACCTCCCAGGCTCATGTAATCCTCCTGTCTCAGCCTCCCAAGTAGCTGGACCTATAGGCATACACCACCATGCCTGGCTAGTTTTTTATTTTTTTTTATAGAGATGGAGTCCCACAATGCTGCTCAGGCTGGTATTTTTCTGTTTTTATACCAATACAACACACTTCTATTACTGTAGGTTTGTTCAATGTCTGGAAATCAGGTAGTGTAGAGGCCTTCAAATTTTTCTTCTTTTTCAAGATTATCTTATCTATTCTAGGTTCTTTGTGGTATATCCATACAATGAATACTACTGAGCAAAAATATAGCCAGGCACGGTGGTTCACACCTGTAATCCTAGCACTTTGGGAGGCCGAGGCAGGCAGATCACTGGAGGTCAGGAATTCGAGACCAGTCTGGTCAACATGGTGAAACCCCGTCTCCACTAAAAATACAAAAATTAGCCAAGCATGGTGGCAGGCACCTGTAATCCCAGCTAGTCAGGAGGCTGACGCACAAGAATCACTTGAACCCGGAAGGCGGAGATTGCAGTGAGCCAAGATCATGCCACTGTACTCCAGCCTGGGCGACAGAGTGAGACTTGGTATCAAAAAAAAAAAAAGAAAGAAAGAAAAGAAAAAGAAAACTAATGATATATTTGACAACATGACTAAATCTTAAAATCATCATGCCAACTACAAGAAGCCAGACACAAAAGAGCATATGCTATATGATTTCACTAATATAAAATTCTAGAAAATATAGATTAGTATAAAGAAAAGAGACTGGCGTTTGCCTGGGTTGGGTCCACTTAGAGAATGGACTACAAAAAGAGCATGACAAGTCTGAGGCAAGGTAACGAAAATAACTTGGTATCTTGATTATGGTGGTTTCACTGTGTGAACAACTGACAAAGCTCACCGAAATATACACTTTGAATTGATAGAATTGACTGTGCATTGTGGCTCATGCCTGTAATCCCAGTACTTTGGGAGGCCAAGGTGGGTGGATCACCTGAATCCAAGAGTTTGAGACCAGCCTGGGCAACACGGCAAAATCGTGTCTCTACCAAAGAAAAAAAAATACAAAAAAGTAGCTGGGTTGCTGGGCGCAGTGGCTCATGCCTGTAATCCCAGCACTTTGGGAGGCCGAGATGGGCAGATCACGAGGTCAGGAGATCGAGACTATCCTGGCTAACACAGTGAAATCCCATCTCTACTAATAAAAAGTACAAAAAAATTAGCCAGGCGTGGTGGTGGGCACCTATAGTCCCAGCTACCCGGGAGGCTGAGGCAGGAGAATGGCATGAACCCGGGAGGCAGAGCTCGCAGTGAGCTGAGATCGCGCCACTGCACTCCGGCTTGGGCGACAAAGCGAGACTCTGTCTCAAAAAACAAACAAACAAAAAGATTAGCTGGGCATGGTGGCACATGCCTGTAGTTCCAGCTACTTGGGAGGCTGAGGTGGGAGGGAGATCACCTGAGCCTGGGAGGTCACGGCTGCAGTAAGCTGTAATTGCACCACTACACTCCAGTCTGGGGATGACAGAGTGAGACTCTGTCTCAAAAAAAAAATAAAAAAGTCAGATAATGCCAAGTGTTGGCAAAGATGGGCAGCTACTAGAACGCTTATACATTGCTGGTGGGACTGTAAAACCGAACAACCAGTTGGGACAAGTTTGCCAGGTTCTTATAATGCTAAACATGTACCTCCCTAATGACAGAGCAATTCCACTTGTAGGTATTGACCCAAGAGAAATGAGAACACTTGTCCATACATGTGTATAAGAATATTCATAGCAGTCTATTTAATAATAGCCAAATACTGGAAATAACCCAAATGCCCATTAATAAAGAATAAATAAAAAATATTGCAGTAGGCCGGGCGCAGTGGCTCACACCTGTAATCTCAGCACTTTGGGAGGCCGAGGCAGGCAGATCACAAGGTCAGGAGTTCAAGACCAGCTGAGCCAACATAGTGAAACCCTGTTTCTACTAAAAATACAAAAAATTAGCTGGGCGTGGTGGCGGATGCCTGTAATCCCAGCTACTTGGGAGGTTGAGGCAGGAGAATCGCTTGAACCCAGGAAGTAGAGGTTACAGTGAGTGAAGATCGCACCACTGCACTCCAGCCTGGGCAATAGTGCAAGACTCCATCTCTGTCTCTCTCTCTCTCTCTCTCTCTCTCTCTCTCTCTCTATATATATATATATATACATACGGTAGCATATTCATATAATGAGTACTATTGAACAATAAAAAAGAACAGACAACTGATATGCTACCTTGCCGGAAAGAAAGTAGAGACAAAAGTATACCTACTGCAGGATTTCATTTATATGAGAGTCTAGACAAGGCAAACTAGTCTATATCAACAGAAAGCAGATAAGAGATTACATCGGATTGGGCAGAAATTAACTGCCATGAGGCACAAGAAGATTTTTTTGAGGTGATGAAAATGTTCTATATTTGTATTGTGGTGGTAATCACAGATATGCACATTTGTTAAAACTCAAACTGTGGGCTGGGCACAGTGGCTCATGCCTGTAATTCCAGCACTTTGGGAGGCCGAGGCAGGCGGATCACCCGAGGTCGAGAGTTCAAGACCAGCCTGACCAACATGGAGAAACGCCATCTCTACTAAAAATACAAAATTAGCCAGGAATGGTGGCGCATGCCTGTAATCCCAGTTACTCAGGAGGCTGAGGCAGGAGAATCGCTTGAACTTGGGAGGTGGAGGTTGGGGTGAGCCAAGATTATACCATTGCACTCTAGCCTGGGTGACAAGAGCAAAACTCCGTCTAAAAAAAAAAAAGAGAGAGAGAAAATAAAACTCGAACTGTTGGCCGGGCACAGTGGCTCACACCTATAATCCCAGCACTTTGGGAGGCCGAGGCAGGCGGATCACAAGGTCAAGAGATCGAGACCATCCTCGCCAACATGGTGAAAGCCCGTCTCTACTAAAAATACAAAAATTAGCTTGGCATGGTGGTGGGCGCCTATAGTCCCAGCCACTCGGGAGGCTAAGGCAGGAGAATTGCTTGAACCTGGGAGGCAGAGGTTGCAGTGAGCTGAGATCACGCCACTGCACTCCAGCCCGGCGACAGAGTGCGACTCCGTCTCAAAAAAACAAACAAACAAAACAAAACAAAAAACTCAAACTGTTTGCTTAAAATGGGCACATATCACTATATGGACAATATATCTGAATGAAGTTGATTTAAAAACATGTATGTGTGCACGTGTTTGTGGGTGTGTATACTACGCAAAAGCAGCCAGACACAAAAGAATATATACATGAAGTTCATCTGATGTTCTAGAATAGACAAAATTAACCTATGGTAATAGAAATCAAACTAATTGATGAAAATAGAAATCAGAAAATTTTGGCAATCTTGTGGTGATGGTGGTGGTGGAGATAATAGGAAAGAGGACACAAAATCTTTCTGAGTTAAAAGGAAGATTGTTATTTCTTGATGAGATGCACTTGTCAAAACTGCATACTTAAGATGCGTGTGCTGGGCGCGGTAGTTCACGCCTGTAATCCCAGCACTTTGGGAGGCCGAGGCAGGCGGATCACAAGGTCAAGAGATCGAGACCATCCTCGCCAACATGGTGAAAGCCCGTCTCTACTAAAAATACAAAAATTAGCTTGGCATGGTGGTGGGCGCCTGTAGTCCCAGCTACTCGGGAGGCTGAGGCAGGAGAATGGCGTAAACCCGGGAGGCGGAGCTTGCAGTGAGCTGAGATCCCGCCACTGCACTCCAGCCTGGGCGACAGAACCAGACTCCGTCTCAAAACAAACAAACAAAAAATACAACATAGTAGTCTAGAGTACAAAGAGTATTTCAGGATGAATCCTTTGGAACAAGGTTGAAAAGGTATTATGATACAGAAAAAGAGCATAGGTAAGAATAAAGTCTGACCTTCAGGCCTAGCACTGCCATTGGTATACAATGTGACCATGTGCATTTAAATATTATCGTCCAGAGAATGTGCTTTCCATATTGAATTCAAGTTTTTATGTTAGAATTGAGCATACACACACAGAAAGAGGCAGAACAGTTTACATTATGTGATCCCTTTAAAAAAAGATGATATATCGGCCAGGCGTGGTGGCTCACACCTATAATCCCAGCACTTCGGGAGGCCGAGGTGGGTGGATAACGAGGTCAGGAGATCGAGACTATGATGAAACTCCATCTCTACTAAAAATACAAAAAATTAGCTGGGCGGGGAGGCGGCGCCTGTAGTCCCAGCTATTCGGGAGGCTCAGGCAAGAGAATGGCGTGAACCCGGGAGGCGGAGCTTGCAGTAAGCCGAGATGCGCCACTGCACTCCAGCCTAGGCAAGAGTAAGACTCTGTCTCAAAAAAAAAAAACCCAAAAACCAAAAAAAAAACCAGATGATGTATCTATTTAAGCAGAGAAAAATGTCTGGAGAGAAAAAATCTAACTATTAAACTATTATCTGAAAGGATAAACAATAAGCTGTTATGAATATGGAGCTGTTAGGAGAACCAGTTTACTCTTATTGTCATAGAAACATGAAAAATCTGGCCAGGCACAGTGGCTCATGCCTGTAATACCAGCACTGTGGGAGGCCAAGGCTGGAGGATTGCTTGAGGCTAGGAGTTCGAGACCAGCCTGGGCCAAATAGCAAGACCCTGTCTCTACAAAAACAACAAACGAAAAGAAAAAAGAAACAAAAAAGAAAAATCTCACCCAGAAAATTACTAAGATTTTCTCCTAGAGCTAGTACACAAGCCTGGATAAGGCTTCAGAGAACAAGGGCCCTGTGGTAAGAGGTTCATTGACAGAGAATGAGATAAAATAATTGATCTAAGTAAGTTTGGATAAAGGTCCCAATTTGGATACATCTGAGACTTCTCTTGCTGGAAAATTTACCATTAAATCCCAATTTTAAGTAGTACGTGAGGCAAACCAAGGCATAATATCTCTAAAAAAAATTAAAGTTGAAGCTGTCCTCTAGAATTGAGAAGAATAAAATATGTGGGACAAAGTTCACCACAGAGACTTTTAACCTTTAGCTGTAGTACAATCAGCTGGAATCTTGCACGTTTTCCAAAAGACTAAAGACCATATTTCTTTTTTTTTTTTTGAGACAGAATCTCGCTTTGTCACCCAGGCTGGAGTGCAATGGCGCAATCTCGGCTCACTGCAAGCTCTGCCTCCCGGATTCACGCCATTCTCCTGCCTCAGCCTCCCAGGTAGCTGGGACTACAGGCTTATTTTTAGTAGAGACAGGGTTTTACCATGTTAGCCAGGATGGTCTCGATCTCCTGACCTGGTGATCCGCCTGCTTTGGCCTCCCAAAGTGCTGGGACTAAAGACCGTCTTTCTAACTGCTTATAGTTGTGTAACTCTAGGAAAGACACTTCCCAGAATCACAAATAAAAACACATGTTTCCTCATCCTATGAACTAACAGCAAGTTTCTTCATCTATAAAAAAGGGTTAAATAATATTTATTTTATGAGATTAGTGATGTGAGTACTAAGCACACTGCCTAGAATGTGGTAAGATGCCAAAAAATGACAGCTACTGAATAGAAGCAAAGGAGATACCAATGTAGCAGTTATTTTCACCCAAGGATTAATTCAGTCACCTTGGTGGCTTTTTTGAAATACACATACCCCTATGGGGAGGGGGGAGGGGGGAGGGATTGCATTTTGAGTTATATCTGATGTAAATGACGAGTTGATGGGTGCAGCACACCAACATGGCACAAGTATACATATGTAACAAACCTGCACGTTATGCACATGTACCCTAGAACTTAAAAGTATAAAAAAAAAAAAAAAAAAAGAAATACACATACCCGTACGTACTCCAATTCTGCCACGGTGGGGACGAGGAGCTTATTTTGCAGAAACAACTAAACCACTCTTGTATATCTTACCTCTCCCTTTAGAGCTGTAGTTTTTCAAGTGGAAGTGATTATTTTCCCCTCCAGGGAATATTTAGCAATGTCTGGACACATTTTTGGTTGTCATTACACAGGAGTTAGTTGGGTGCTACTGGTGTCTTATGGATAGAGGCCCGAGTGCTGCTAAACACCCTACAATGCACAGGACAGCCTCCACAGCAGAGTTATCCAGCCAAAATGTCAGTAATAGCAAGGCTGAGAAACTCTGCTTTTGAGTCTCTAATCTACAGAAATAAAGGAAAAATTCAATCATGACCTACAGGCAGTGTTACAGACTGAATACATCCTCTGAAAAATCGTATGTTGGAATCAACCCACTATGTATGTAATGGTATTCAGAGGTAGGGCCTTTAGGAATTGATTAGGTCATGAGGGTGAAGGCCTCAACCTGTTCTCTACCATGTGAGAAAACAAGACAGCCTCACCAGACACTGCATCAACTGACGCCTTGATCCTGCATTTCTCAATCCCCGTAACCGTGAGAAATACATTTCTGTCGGTTAAGCCACTCAGTGTATGGTAATTTGTTACAGCAGCCCAAACTAAGATCGTCAGTGTTAGGGAAAATGATCACGATGTAAATTTACTAAGAAAGCTTTTTATAAATAGATTATACTCTGCCTTTATCAATTGCTTTCACCTCACAATATCTTAATTAACTAGAGGAATGGGATAATAGTGAAAAATATCATAGGGTTGTAGTTAACCAATTTATAAAATACATGAATTTTATTATGGCTCATTACTTCCAATAGTAATGTGGGGTTTTTTTGTTTGTTTTTTAAGGAAACAGAATGGCACTTATAGGACTCTACTATTTTAATTACCTTTTTAGTGTGAGAAATAAAATCTCCATCAGTTACTTCAGATTTCTCAGATCTTTTGTTGGATTTTTTCTTAGATTTTTTGGGAGTACTAATTCTGGTGAATTTCATTCTGAAATAAAAATAAGGTATTCAGAAACATTTTCATGATTATAACATAAAGAATCTCAATTAAATATAGATAAAATAGAGCTTGTGCATCTGCATGTAATCCCAGCTACTCAGGACCCTAATATGGAAGGATTGCTTGACCCCAGGAGTTCGAGACCAGCCTGGGCAACACAGTGAGACCTTGTTTCCAGATAGACAGATAGAGATAGATAGATAGATAGATAGACAGACAGACAGACAGACCACTAGCTAGCTAGCTAGCTAGCTAAGAACCAACTAGGGCTCCAATTTCTGGAATGTTCTGAAACAGGAGAAAAAAAATAATTCCCATCAGTTTCAAACCACTGATTCAAAAGTTAAGTCAAACTTGCCGGGTGCGGTGGCTCACACCTGTAAGCCCAATACTTTGGGAGGCTGAGTCAGGCAGATCACTTGAGGTCAGGAGTTCAAGACTGGCCTGACCAACATGGTAAAATCCCTTCTCTACTAAAAATACAAAAATGAGCCGGGCATGGTGGCACGCACCTGTAATCCCAGCTACTCAGGAGGCTGAGGCATGAGAATCACTTGAACCCAGAAGGTGGAGGTTGTCGTGAGCTAAGATCGTGCCACTACACTCCAGACTGGACAACAGAATGAGACTCCATCTCAAAATAAAATAAAATAAAACAAAATTAAATAAAATTAAATTAAAAATTAAAACAATTTTTTTTTTTTTTTT
>NW_012114788.1:991079-997759 GCF_000951035.1 Colobus angolensis palliatus | reverse complement strand
CTGAGATCACGCCACTGCACTCCAGCCCGGCGACAGAGTGCGACTCCGTCTCAAAAAAACAAACAAACAAAACAAAACAAAAAACTCAAACTGTTTACTTAAAATGGGCACATATCACTATATGGACAATATATCTGAATGAAGTTGATTTAAAAACATGTATGTGTGCATGTGTTTGTGGGTGTGTATACTACGCAAAAGCAGCCAGACACAAAAGAATATATACATGAAGTTCATCTGATGTTCTAGAATAGACAAAATTAACCTATGGTAATAGAAATCAAACTAATTGATGAAAATAGAAATCAGAAAATTTTGGCAATCTTGTGGTGATGGTGGTGGTGGAGATAATAGGAAAGAGGACACAAAATCTTTCTGAGTTAAAAGGAAGATTGTTATTTCTTGATGAGATGCACTTGTCAAAACTGCATACTTAAGATGCGTGTGCTGGGCGCGGTAGTTCACGCCTGTAATCCCAGCACTTTGGGAGGCCGAGGCGGGCGGATCACAAGGTCAGGAGATTGGGACCATCCTGGCGAACATGGTGAAACTGCATCTCTACTAAAAATACAAAAAAATTAGCCGGGCGTGGTGGCAGGTGCCTGTAGTCCCAGCTTCTAGGGAGGCTTAGGCAGGAGAATGGCGTGAACCCGGCAGGCGGCAGAGCTTGCAGTGAGCGGAGATTGCACCACTGCACACTGCACTCCAGCCTGGGTGACAGAGCGAGACTCCATCTCAAAAAAAAAAAAAAAAAAGATGCGTGTGCTTAACGATATATAATATACCTCAGTAAAACTGAAACAGAAAACAAAGATAATCTGAACCCACATTGCTTCTAGACCTGATCTTCCATCATGCCACCCAGGCACATAAACTAGAATTTACATGTCATCCGATATACCTTCCTCTCCCATACCCTCACCCCCACAAATCTCATTAATCATCAAGAGATTTTTAATTCATCTCTGAAAATCCTTTTGCATGTCATCCCCAACAACCTAGTCCTTACCTCCATCATCTCACAATACCTGGACTCCTACATGCACTCTAACCCCTCTTCCATTCCATTCTTTATCCAGCAGGCCAATTAAACTTCTAAAATCCAAATCTGTTTATGTCCATATTTATGTTTAAAACCCCTTGGCTGCTTCTTATTTGCTCTTAACATAATGATAAAATCCCTTAACAAGGTCTCCAAGGTCCTATGTTGGCTAGCACCCACCTCTCACCCTTGCTCTCTGTGCTCCAGTCACACTAGCAGTTTTTGGTATTTAGCAAGCGCCTTCCAGCTACAGGGACTTCACACAGACCATTCTCTCTGGCTGAAACACAGTTCCTCCTCCTGATGAACTCCTGCTCATCCTTCAGATTTCAGTTCAGACGTCATTTCCTCAGTGAAGCCTTCTTTAACCAGACCAAACCTCCTCAATATGAATTATACCTCTCCTTAGCACAATTGCAATTTTTCATTTGTTGGCCCAATGAATGTTTAATCATAGACTATCTTCCATCTCCACTTAAGCCACATGAGGACAGGGAATATGTCGTCTTATCCCCATAATATCTCTGATACCAAAAACAGTGCCTGGTACATACTAGTAGGTATTTAAATATTTACTGAATAAAATTCATTGTCAGCTTTTTTGTATTTTTGGTTTGCTTATTATTCTGTTTTGTCTAGCGATGGCCAAAGCATTTGCAAAAAAATAAGACATTCAAATAGCAGTGGCAGGATTGTCAATATTTTCAACTTTGAAACTGGACTTACTAGAGCTTCAAATGATAATTCACATGCTTTCTCATCAAAGTAAACAAATCAATACAAATACATTCCATAAAATATTTTGGCATTTAAAAATTTGTATTGGACTGACCTGTTTTCATCAAAACCAGGGACAGGATCAGCTGCTTTTTGTGCTTTTCTGGCAAGAAATAAAGGAGCGACTTTCATTTTTCCTTAGAAAAATAAATACTTAGGTTAGTATCAATGTTTACCATCTCCACCTTCAGCTACTTTCTTTTTTTTTTTTTGAGAAGGAGTCTCACTCTAACCCAAGCTGGAGTGCAGTGCCACGATCTTGGCTCTCTGCAACCTCCGCCTCCAGGGCTCAAGCAATTCTCGTGCCTTGGCCTCCTGAGTAGCTGGAACTACAAGTACGCACCACCACACCCAGCTAGTTTTTTGCCTTTTAGTAGAGCAAGACTCTGTCACAAAAAAAAAAAAAAGAAAAGAAAAACTCTTCACTATATCATAACTTTACTTACTAAAATAGAAATATAATACAGTTACAATTTTATATAAGATACTAAATTTCAATCATCAACACATTCAGAATAATACCCCAAAACACAAAAACAAAACAAAAACCCCTGAACATTCTAATATACATCATAAACATCATAAATGTTATTAAATCTGATTACCAGGTACATTTTTAGTGGATGTGTTAAGTTTCTTTCCTAGCACATCATTCAAACACTGAAGTTTCGTCTGATTTTTCTCTGGACGCTTTAAAGCAGTAGGACTTGAATCTATTATTATAACAGAATCCTAAGACAAAATAGGAGAAAAAATTTAATTAAACATATAATATCATTGAAATTTCAAAAGAATCACAGTGATAGAAATCATAGAAAACATAATTAGCAGCTCCATACACCTCCCATCAGATATTATCTGATTGAAACAGAAAACACATGATAGAATAGCAGGAGTCCATGCTTACATCATACTAGCTTATATGGTATCAGGGTGCGTTTATTATGACCATAGGCTTTCTTTTTTATTTTTATTCTTTTTCTTTTGAGTTGGAGTCTCTGTTGCCTAGGCTGGAGTGCAGTGGCGCAATCTTGGCTCACTGCAACCACTGCCTCAGCCTCCCGAGTAGCTGGGATGAGAGGTGCGCACCACCACACCGGCTAATTTTTGTATTTTTAGTAGAGATGGGGTTTCGCCATGTTGGCCAGGCTGGACTCAAACTCCTGACCTCAGGTGATCCATCCACCTTGGCCTCCCAAAGTGCTGGGATTACAAGAGTGAGCCACTGCGCCTGGTCTCACGTTTGTTTTTTGTTTTCTTTTTGAGACAGAGTCTCGCTCTGTTGCCCAGGCTGGAGTGCAGTGGCGAGATCTTAGCTCACTGCAAGCTCCACCTCCCGGGTTCACGCCATTCTCCTGCCTCAGCCTCCCGAGTAGCTGGGATGACAGGCACTCACCACCACACCTCGCTAATTTTTTGTATTTTTAGTAGAGATGGGGTTTTACCGTGTTAGCCAAGATGGTCTCCATCTCCTCATCTCATGATCCACCAGCCTCGGCCTCCCAAAGTGCTGGGATTACAGGTGTGACTCATGTTTTTTTTAAAATTGAGACAGGGTCTCACTCTGCCACCTAGGGTAGAGTGCAATAACATGATCATGGCTCACTGCAGCCTCAACCTCCTGACCTCAAGCCATTCTCCCACCTCATCCACCCAAGAAGCCAGGACTACAGGCGCACACCACTACGCCTGGCTAATTTTTGTATATTTTGTAGAGCCAAGGTCTCCCTATGTTGACCAGGCTGGTCTCGAACTCCTGGACTCTGGCAATCCTCCCAAAGTGCTGGGATTACAGGTGTGAGCCACCAGGCCCAACAAGGCTTTCTTTTTTGAAAAAGCAACTAAGGTTGGGCACGGTGGCACATGCCTGTAATTCCAGCACTTTGGGAGGCCAAGGCAGGCAGATCACCTGAGGTCAGGAGTTCAACACCAGCCTGAGAAACATGGAGAAACCCTGTCTCTACTAAAAATAGAAAATTAGCCGGGCATGACAGCACATGCCTGTAATCCCAACTACTCGGGAGGCTGAGGCAGGAGAATCGCTTGAACCCAGGAGAGAGAGGTTGCAGTGAGCTGAGATCGTGCCATTAACTCTAGCCTGGGCAACAAGAGCAAAACTGCACCTTAAAAAAAAAAAAAAAGCAACTAACATATATATGACCTGGTATTCATATGCAGAAATTTTTTAAAAAGCAACTAATAGACTGTATTCCAAATAAAACAGTTAATATGACCAAGCTATAAAAAGTCTGGTTATAGCCCTGTTGGAACTGTACATCCTAGAAATACATTAGAATGAAGTCTGTTATTTTCCTGTCATCAGCATAGATTTACCGGGCACTTACCATGTGTGAGGCAACAAAGAAGAAATTAGGAATACACAGACAAAACTCAAGAATTGGCATCAAATGTTACATCTGAATGCAGGGAAGAGAGGGAGCGCTAGTCCATGGGCAGATAGTTTAACTAGTTATAATACAGTATGGTGAGTGCACCATCAACACACAAAAAAATACAAAAGTACAGATTGGGAAAGAAACTATTTGTCTTGAAGGCATCAGCAAGCACAGCTTTCATTATTTTCATTATTTTATTTTATTTATTTTTATTTATTTATTCTTTTGAGACAGAGTCTCACTCTGTCACCCAGGCTAGAATGCAATGGTGTGGTCTCCACTCACTGCAACCTCTGCTTCCCAGGTTCAAGTAGTTCTCCTGCCTCAGCCTCCAGAGTAGCTGGGACTACAGGCGTACAAGTGCCTGCCACCACACCCAGCTAAGTTTTGTATTTTTAGTAGAGATGGGATTTCAGTATGTTGGCCACACTGGTCTCGAACTCCTGACCTTGTGATCCACCCGCCTCAGCCTCCCAAAGTGCTGGGATTACAGGCGTGAGCCACTATGCCCAGCCAATTTTTAATTTTTCTTTGAGAGTCTTGCTCTGTCGCCTAGGCTGGAGTGCAGTGGCACAATCTAGGTTCACTGCAACCTCTGCCTCCCGGGTTCAAGTGATTCTCCTGACTCAGCCTCCTGAGTAGCTGGGATTACAGGGTCACGCCATCACGCCTGGCTAATGTTTGTATGTTTAGTAGAGACGAGGAGATTTCACCATGTTGGTCAGGCTGGTCTCAAACTCCTGACCTTGTAATCCTCCCGCCTCAGCCACTCAAGTGCTGGGATTGCAGGCGTGAGCCACTGTGCCTGGCCCATTATTTTATTTTTTTGTTTTTTTTTTTCTTTTTATATATTCAACCAGAAGACTCTCGAATACAAGCACAGTTTTGAAGAGAAGGTGGTAAAATGTTAAGAATAGCCAAAAAGGGAAAACAACCCAAATGTCCATCAGGTGATGAATGGGATATTTGGCAACAGAAAGAAAAGAGATACTGAGGCTATAGCATAAATCTTGAAAACACATCCTAAGTAATAGAAGCCAGACACAAAAACACACGTGCTATATGATATCATTTATATAAAATGTCCAAAACAGGCAAATCTACAGAGACAGAAGCAGATTTGTAGTTAGTTGTGGCTGGTGGAATGAGGGGATTGGGGGGTGACAAGAAGAAAAGAATCTCTTTTTCGGGAAATTCGAAAATGTTCTAAAATTGACTATGGTAATGGATGCCCAACTCTGTCACTATACAAAAGTCACTGATCTGTACACTTTAAATGGTGAAATGCATGTATAGGAATTATAGCTCAATTAAACTATTTTTTTAAAAACAGGAGGTACTGGCAATTAGCAGGATCTCAAAGTTTAAGTAGGAATTCCTCACATAGAAGAGAGTACCTGGAATGTATATTTCAAGCTGATAACAATAAAACAAATATTGTGAAAACTGCACCATTGAGGGAGAAATGAACAATTCTGTGTGACTAGAGCAAAGAGTTGTTATGAAGAAAGGGAAGAGGGCCGGCACTCTGGTAGGCCAAGGGCAGGTGGATCAACTGAGGTCAGGAGTTTGAAACCAGCTTGGCCAATCATCGTAAAACCGTGTCTCTACCAAAAATACAAAACTGGCTGGGCATGGTGGTACACACCTGTAATCTCAGCTACTCGGGAGGCTGAGGCAGGAGAATCGCTTGAACCCAGGAGGCAGAACTTGCAGTGAGCTGAGATCCAGCCATTGCACTCTCGCCTGGGCAACAAGAGTGAAACTCCATCTCAAAAAAAAAAAAACAAAGCAAAGAGGTAGTTCAGCCTATGAAAGATCTTGAGTGACTTAAGAAGGATTCAAACTGTATTCTGCAGACAAAAAATGCAGAAGGCTTTTAAAGTAAAACTGAAAATGATAGTGTCTCTGCCACTTCAAGCTATCACACAAACCTACTTTACAACTTTATAATGGTTTCCTTCTCCCACTCCAAACAGCAAAATAGGAGAGAATTTATACCAACAGATATTTATAATACTTACTTCCGTTTCTGACAATTTCTTCCTTTCAGGAAGTGTCTGATGTCTAGAGGAGCGCCTTAAGGGTATCACTATTTCTTCAGTCACCTTTGACCTACTGATGTGTAAAGCTTTTGCTTTTTCAATCAACTGTTTTGCTTTTGATATGTTTTTTGAAGCACTGCTTGCCTAGACAAAAAAATTGAAATATTAATTTACATCACAGGAAAATATATTATATCTAATAATAGAAAAAAATATAATCGCAAATCACATTAAATAATCAACAAACAAATGGTTTTTCAAATCTTACCAGGGACCTTAAATTGAAATGTGTCTAGTTATTATTAGTTTACCTTTATTTCTTACTTGAAATTATCGGCCGGGCGCGGTGGCTCAAGCCTGTAATCCCAGCACTTTGGGAGGCCGAGACGGGCGATCACGAGGTCAGGAGTTCGAGACCAT
>NW_012114788.1:983670-987354 GCF_000951035.1 Colobus angolensis palliatus | reverse complement strand
AAAAAAAAAAAAAAAAAGAAATCCTGTTATTTTTCTTAATAGCTGTGTTCTAGAAAAAAAAAAAATCCTCCAATACTTGAAGCATTTTTGTCCCCAGCTAATAATACATGCAGAATACTAGAACGTTAGAACAAAAACAAACCTTACCTAATAGGGCTCTCTGAATCAAAGGGTATTGTTATTAATTCCGCTGTATATAAACTATGCTTTTCTGATAAGTTGGCTGCTTTTGGAGTGGAAGCCTTTAGTGGACTACTATCTTGTACATCTTCAGAATCAATACCTCTAATGGTTTCTGCAGTTGGTGTGCTGCTAATTCTTCCAGATCTTCTGGTTGACTTGGGCGTGGAAACATTTAGCAAGCTGTCTTCAGATTCAGCTTCAGAATGTGTAAGCTTAATATCTTTAACCGGTATGCTGGTTTTTCTTGACGATTTATTATTGTTACACAGAGAGGAAACCTTTAGAAGGTCATCATTTGCTCTATCTTCACAAACAAGACTTTCATTGTTAAATAAAGTGCTGCTTTTGAAAAATTCTGCTTTCCTTTGTCTTAAACTCATTCTATTTTGATACTGTTTCTCTTTTAAGAAAAAGGTTGTTTCTTTCTTTTGAGTGTTTCCCTCTCTGTTTTTGCCTGGAATAGCCCCAGTATCTAATGTTTTCTTATTCTTCTTATTTAGCTTTTTAATTTTCTCCTTCGGAAAACTTCCTTTATCAGTGTGTGCCTGTGAATTGCCATTTTTTGAAACCATTTGGATACCAGGATTTTCCATGATTTTTTTAGAATGATCATCTCTTCCTTCTTCATGTAGAGATTTTTCATTAAGATCTTTCTGCTTATCAGAAGACTTTTTCACTCCATTTTTAAGTGCATCTGATGCTGGCTGCCTAAATGCTTTCATAAATTGCTGTCTTTCTTCTAGAGTGCATTTTGGTTTCACAGCTTCAGAACTTTCAGCTTCCAAAACAGCCAATTCTAATTCTTCCTCCTGTACAACAACATTAGATTTTCTTTTCTGAACTGTCTGTTCATTCTCAGGATCAGATAAACTATTTTCCATTTCAAATTGCTTTTGTTTCAAGAAAATTCGGGGTATTTTCCGTATCTTTTTGAGCGGAATAGGGTGAACCTGTGCAAGAACAGTAACTGTCTTAAAGCGTACCTGCTGGGAAATTTCAGAGTTTTCTGATTCACTTATATAACCACTTTTGACTATTTCTTCAACAGTTTCAGAAGGAACACAAATTGACATTGCAGAGTCTGGTATCTCTTCCACTTTATTTTCCTTGTGACTTCTTAAAAATTCCTCATATGAGACAGTAATTGTACTATCATTCAACTGGGCTGCTTCAGTTACATTATCTCTAGAGTAGCTTGTAGTATTCTCCATCTGTTTACTATCTTTACCATCTTTTTTAAGCAAATTTAGTTCCTCTGCCAAGGGTAAGCTTTCAGATAGATCTACTACATCTCTGCACTTCCTTTTTCTCAACTTTTTGAAGTCATTTTTTGTGGTCCCTTGTTTAGGATTTACTTTTTTAGAATTTTGCAAGGAGGTCATAGTATTTGGTTGACTTTTTGTATCTTTAATGTTTTCTGCAAGTACCTCTACTTGTTTCTTGTAAAGTAAAATAGAAGTACTACTTTCCACAAAAGCATTATTTAAACTACAGTCTTCTTTGCTATCATCGCTACTAATTTCAATTGGAGCTTCATTTTCAGTTTTAATATTATTTAGTTGATGAGATAAATTAACCCTTCTTCTTTTTTTCTTAAATTCTACATTTGAGAACATTTCCAAAGGTGTCATACAGTCTTTGTTGCTGTCAACAGGTACTGATTCAGATGACTTTATCTTGCACTCTTTCCCTAATTGCGTCTTCTCATTTGTGGGTGAGGTCTTTCTAAAATAATCCAGAATATTACTAGGTTTTGGTGGAGCAAAAACCCTGTCTCTAGTCTTCCCTAGTGGTGATAAATATTTTGTAATTGTTTTGCAGGAAGATCTGTCATCATCTTTCCTTCGCTTTTTGCATGGCTAGCAATTTAAAAGAAAAAAAGGCACTTATTTCAAGCAAGATAATACAAAATATAAATTTTAAACATGGATCTAATGGTTTACGTAATAGGATTAAAAAAAGGAAGCCTTCTTTAGGTGAAAAACGTGATACATTAGAAAGAAAATAAGCTTTAAAGTTAAACCAGGCCAGGCATGGTGGCTCACACCTGTAATCCCAGTACTTTGGGAGGCCAAGGAAGGTGAATCACTTGAGGTCAGGAATTTGAGACCAGCCTGGCCAACGTGGTGAAACCCCGTCTCTACTAAAAATACAAAAAATTAGCTGAGCGTAGTGGCGCACGCATGTAATCCCAGCTATTCGGGAGGCTGAGGCAGAAGAATCACTGAACTTGCGAGGTGGAGGTTGCAATGAGCCAAGATCGTGCCACTGCTCTCCAGACTGGGTGACAGAGCAAGACCTTGTCTCCAAAAAAAAAAGAAATCATACATGTATTAGAAAACGCCATTGATTTATTATTTATAAAACTGTAATTGTGGCCGGGCGCGGTGGCTCAAGCCTGTAATCCCAGCACTTTGGGAGGCCGAGACGGGCGGATCACGGGGTCAGGAGATCAAGACCATCCTGGATAACACGGTGAAACTCCGTCTCTACTAAAAAATACAAAAAACTAGCCGGACAAGCTGATGGGCGCCTGTAGTCCCAGCTACTCGGGAGGCTGAGGCAGGAGAATGGCGTGAACCGGGGAGGCGGAGCTTGCAGTGAGCTGAGATCTGGCCACTGCACTCCAGCCTGGGCAACAAGAAGGAAACTCCGTCTCATAAAAAAAAAAAAAAAAAAAAAAAAGTAGACCGCTGGGCTCGGTGGCTTATGCCTGTAATCCCAGCACTTTGGGAGGCCAAGGCAGGAGGATCACGAGGTCAGGAGATGGAGACCATCCTGGCTGACGTGGTTAAACCCTGTCTCTACTAAAAAAATACAAAAAATTAGCTGGGCATGGTGGCGGGCGTCTGTAGTCCCAGCCACTCGGGAGGCTAAGGCAGGAGAATGGCATGAACCAGGGAGAGAGATCCTGGGACAGAGATCGCGCCACTGCACTCTAGTCTGGGTGACAGAGTGACACTTCGTCTCAAAAAAAAAAAAAGAAAGAGTACAAACAGGTATAGTGCAATTATACAGTATACTTTATTACTGTATCTATCATTATGTGTATATACATCACCTATATATAGAGAGAGAAACAGAGACAGATAGACCAAGAAGATCTATTACATAAAAAATACAACATAAGGCCAGGTGCAGTGGCTCATGCTTGTAATCCAAGCACTTTGGGAGGCCCAGGTGAGAAAATCACTTAAGCCCAGGAGTTCAGGACAAGCCTGGGCAATATAGCAAGACTCTGTCTCTATGAAAAATTTAAGAATTAGCCAGGCATGATGCCTGTAGTCCCAGCTACTTGGGAGTCTGAGGTGAGAGACTGGATTGCACCTGGGGAGTTGAGGTTGCAGTGAGCCATGATTATGGCACTGCACTCCAGCCTGGGCAACAGAGTAAGACTGTCTCAAAAAATAACAAACAGGCCGGGCGCGGTGGCTCAAGCCTGTAATCCCAGCACTTTGGGAGGCCGAGACGGGTGGATCATGAGGTCAGGAGATCGAGACC
>NW_012114788.1:980772-983620 GCF_000951035.1 Colobus angolensis palliatus | reverse complement strand
AAAAAAAAAAAAAAAAAAAAAGAATACAGATAATAGACCATAGGGTTGCTATTAAGCAAAATAATGTGTATAAGGTTTTTACCCTTACCATACTAAATGGTAAGTATCGTTATTATGAAATAGGGTTTCTTAGCATTAGGGCACCAAAACCAGAAACTGTAACGGAAAGATTTATAAAACAGACCACATAAAAATCAAGAACTGTGTACATCAAGTACCAGAAGACAAACTGAGTAACTAACTGCCTTGATTTAGCAAAGGAATATCAGCATAACAACTAAGTAGACCAAAAAAGTGGCATTCCAAGCACAGGTGGATGTATGAACTAGTTGAACTTAAAGATCTTTTTCAGAGCTAAAGTTCAGTGATTCCATATCACGAATCCAGAACTTGACCCTGGGATCCTCTGTGACATGCCAGAAGTACAAAACATCACGTTCCACCAACATTTCGGGATCTGGGAACTGGCCGTGTTATCTTAAGTCCCCAATTTACTGTGCCCCGCAAATATCTCACAATCCAAATGTTTATCAGGACTTGTCACGACTCTAAAAAACGACACGCTCTGGCAACCGCTGCACACAATGTGTCACAGCTGTGGGTCCTCACAATGTCCCACCCCAGACCCACCTCCCAGTCCCCCAAAAGACAAAGGAAGGAACTCAACAGATCCTCGACTCAACCTCACCTCAATCTCGTAGTCCTTCACGGGAGGGGGAGCAGCTGCAGCCGCCATGGCCAGGACCCCCACCATACTCCCCGCTTCCCGGAATCCCGTCTCCTAGGACCTTACGCGGTCCAGCCCGGTCTGCCTGGAGGCCATGGAGGCGGGACCGCTCCAGTAGGAGCAAGTTTCTGGGATACTGCAAGTTTCTGGGAATCCGTTTAGGATTCCCCCGCGCCTACCGACAGGGAGCCGGAGCGGAGGCTGGGCCCAGATCAGCCGAGTCGAACACGGAAAGAGGCAATGAGAAAGCGCGGGCAGCGAGATCCCTGAGGCACGGCCAGTGTATGCAGGGTGCCCTCGAAACCCGCGCTCCAGGCTGAGCGCTCGGGACCGGGACCGGGCCTGGGCGAGGAAAGCAAGCTGAACGCAGATCCGACCGCAGAGCTTCGGAGGGAATTCTTGTCAATTGGGTTTTCGCGCCGTCCTGAGCGCAAGGGGCGGAGTTTACGGCTGTTTCTGGAGGCTGCGCGGACGGTGAGTCGAGAGGGTCAAAATAACTCCCTTGGCGAACTCGCGGGGGGCGGAACCATCGCGCGGTGGAATTGAAAGCCAACCCGGGAATTTGGAAATTTGAACTTCTGTCCTATCAGTTTCACCGTTGAGGATGTGATTTCACTAAGTCACCTAGTCAGTTGTTGACAGAATTAAAATTTAGACTCTTAACGCCCTAGGCTAGCCCCTCTTTAAAGAGGAAAATGCAGAAAGGAAATAATTTACATTGTTACCATGCACAATAAAATGCTAATATTTGGGCGAGCCTTCTACCTCAATATACGTCCACTCAGGATCCGAAATTCGACTTTTTGTTTTTGTTTTTTTTTTTGTATCTTTTAGTAGAGATGGGGTTTCACATGTTAGCCAGGATGGTCTGAATCTCCTGACCTCGTGATCCGCCCGTCTCGGCCTCCCAAAGTGCTGGGATTACAGGCTTGAGCCACCACGCCCGGCCTAAAATTCGACTTTTACACTTGTAAAAGTCGAAGTACCTATTCGACTAAGGAGGCATTTCTTCTGTGGATTTCGTCCTCTCGAACAGCCGAGAAAGGCAGTCATTGCTTCATCTGGTTGGCCTGTGTTCAGTCCTCGCAGGGTGCCAGTAATTTTCTGGTTTCTAATCTCATGCATCATTTGCATTGTTTTCGTGGGTTTGGTTAGCCTTTACTTTTTCTTTTTTCTTTTTTTTCCCCATTGTCCCAGGTTTATTGAAAATATTACAGCATTACACAAAGACTCAAACAGCTCCCCGAGGCGTTGTGAAATTCATCCCAACTGTAGGCTGGGTGACCTACAGGTTGGACAGACTGCCGAAGTCCAAAATCTTCTGCATTTCCTTAGTGTCAGGATTCTACTTCAATGATCTCCTGATCCAGAGCTGAGACCTCGGGAACACAATTGTCTTCTCCTTTTTCTCTCCTCCTCCTGCAGCTTGATGGAGATACCTCTCTCTCACTGGCCCTCTCTGTATCTGCTTTATCAGATGCGTGACATAGCCTGCTATCTTGTTGCGGGGCTTCTTGCTGAGGATAATGGCGATCTCCTCACACACGCGCTTGTTCGTATGGAAGTCTTTGCCCAGGCGAATGTAGTACTTTTCTATAATGACCCGGGCCGCCTTCTTTACTTCACGGTTTTGATGCGAACGCGCCCTATGTTGGCGGCTCCTTGGTAAAATAGCTCTTTTTCTTTTTTTTTTTTTACGTTAAAGTTGCAGTTATATTAAATATAGCCTGTTACATTTGTTTGAGTGTATCGTTTTTGTTGTTGTTTGTTTGAGATGGAGTCTCCCTTTGTTGCCCAGGCTGAAGTGCAGTGGCACGACCTCGGATCACTGCAATCTCCACCTCCAGGTTCAAGCGATTCTCCTGCCTCAGCCTCCCGAGTAGCTGGGACTACAGGCGCGTGCCACCACGCGGGGCTAATTTTTGTATTGTAGTAGAGACGGGGTTTCGCCATGTTGGCCAGGCTGACCTCAGGTGATCCGCTCAACTCGAGTTCCCAAAGTGCTGGGATAACAGGCGTGAGCCACTGCGCCCAGCACCATGCTCCACCAGCAATTTGCTGGGTTTTTTTTTTTTTTTTTTGAGATGGACAATCAATGGAGACTTGTATTCTGCCATCTTG
>NW_012114788.1:979377-980488 GCF_000951035.1 Colobus angolensis palliatus | reverse complement strand
CTCACTGCAACCTCCACCTCTCTGGTTCAAGTGATTCTCCTGCCTCAACCTCCTGAATAGCTGGGATTACAAGCTCGCACCACCATGCCTGGCTAATTTTTTTGTATTTTTAGTAGAGACGGGTCACCATGTTGGTCAGGCTGGTCTTGAACTCCTGATCTCGATATCCACCTATCTCAGCCTCCCAGAGTGCTGGGATTACAGGCGTGAGCCAGCACACCCCACCTCACGTTTTTTCAAAAGCCATTCATGATACATATAGATCTGATTCATTCCCTTTCTTTCCTGAGCATTCTATCTATGCAACACATTTTATTTATTCATTTCCTTATTATTATTATTATTGTTGTTGTTGTTTTGTTTTTGTGTTTGAGACAGGGTCTCACACTGTCACCAACCTGGAGTGCAGTGGCATGATCTCTGCTCACTGCAGCCTCAAACTTCTGGGTTCAAGCAGTCCTACCACTTCAGCCTCCCAAGTAGCTGGGACTACAGGAGCGTGCCACCACGCCTTGCTAATTTTTTGTATTTGTAGAGAAGAGGTTTTGCCATGTTGCCTGGGTTGTATTATTATTCTTTTTTTGAGACAGAGTCTCACTCTGTCACCTAGGCTGGAGTGCAGTGGCGCAATCACTGCTCACTGCAGCCTCCACATCCCTGGCTCAAGAGATCCTCCCACCTCAACCTCCCAATTTGCTGGGACCACAGGTTCGCCATCATGCTCGGCTAATTTTTGCATTTTCTGTAGAGACAGGGTTTTGCCATGTTGCCCAGGCTGGTCTGGAACTCCTGGGCTCAAGCAATCCTCCTACCTCAGCTTCTTGAGTTTACAGGTGTGAGCCACCACGCCCTGCCCATAAGGTTTTATTACATATAGTCACACCTATTATGACAGATACCTTCTGGTCTGGCAAGCCCAAGCCCAGCTTATTCACTACGGTCCTTACAGATGACACTTGCCAACACCCTTCTTGGACTTGTGCCAGAATTGCTGTCCTGCTGGTCATCTCTTGGGACTCTCTCTTGGATCCCTCATTAGTCCACAAGCTTCTGGGTGGTGACACCCGGGTTTTGTTGTTTTTTGGTTGTTTTTTTTCTTGAGACGGAGTCT
>NW_012114788.1:977892-978387 GCF_000951035.1 Colobus angolensis palliatus | reverse complement strand
CTCCATCACAGTTCACTGCAGCCTCGACCCCTGGGCTCAAGCGATCCTCCCAACTCAGCCTCCCGAGTAGCTAGCTGGGACCACAGGCGCGCTCCACTACGTGTTGCTAGTAGTAGCAGTATAGTAGTAGTAGTAATAGTAGTAGTATTTTTGTTGAGACAGGGTTTCGCCGTGTTGCCCAGGCTAGTCTCGAACTCCAGGGCTCAATGGATCCGCCCGCCTCGGCCTCCCAAAGTGCTGGGACTGCAGGCGTGAACCACCGCGCCGGGCCGATTCCCACCTTTATCTCCCAATTTCCTCGTCTGAGCAATGGAGATACAGGTAGGGCTGAAGATCAGGCAACAATGTGATGAGCTGTGAGAAGCACTTGGCGAGGTGCTGGTTGTCAATCTTGCCAGGCCTCAGTACGTTTACCAAGGAGGCCCAGCCAGCCGCGCTGTGTCGCAGCACGGAAGAGGCGGGGTGAACCGCGCGGCGGGCGGCGCTGGGACCCAG
>NW_012114788.1:972544-973466 GCF_000951035.1 Colobus angolensis palliatus | reverse complement strand
GCGCTAGGTTTCGCCGGCCGCGGCCAGATGAGGGGGGCGATGGAGTTGGAGCCTGAGCTGCTGCTGCAGGAGGCCCGCGAGAACGTGGAGGCAGCGCAGAGCTACCGGCGGGAGCTGGGTCACCGGCTTGAGGGGCTGCGGGAGGCGCGGAGGCAGGTCAGAGGGCCACACCCACAGGGGCGCTGTGGGCCCGCAGGCGGCGCGGGTGCCGGGCGAGGGCAGGGAGGGCTCTGAGGGGTGGGAGTGTCCGAAAACTCTGAAGTAGGGAAGAGGCATTCATTTGAAAGGAGACCTAGTGGAGTCTGAGAACGGGGAAGGTGGGAGTTGGGGAGGTCGTAAGGGGAAGTTTTGGGGGCGGAGGGAGGGTGTGAGGAGCGTTCACTAAACTGTGGGGCAGCTATGGGAGTAGCGGTGGGGTCCGAAGTTTGGGAGAGTAAGGGACCAGAGCAGATTCCGAGGGGGTCACGCAGGTAGTGATGAGTCGGGGGAGGAGGAGACTATTCGGGAAAACCTGCGGTAGGTAGACTTTGATTTTAGAGAGCCTGAGGAAAAGGTGGGACAGTGACCTGGGAGACTGAAAGTGGAGACAAAATGGATATTGGAAGGGGAGGACTAAAGGCGAGAGTGAGGGAGGGGGTAGGGATTGAGAAGCAGTAGCGTTGGCACTAAATAAATGCGGTTAATGCCTGAATAATATACGATTTTGAATGCTTTTTAAAAAATCATTTAGAGTAATCCCGTTCTAGAAGGTTTAAAATTTAAGGTGAAGGTGAAGCTATGTTGGAATAGCAGAAGGAAAATTATTTCATTTTCCTTGAGAGAGGGAATACAGCCGGGCGCGGTGGCTCAAGCCTGTAATCCCAGCACTTTGGGAGGCCGAGACGGGCGGATCACAAGGTCAGGAGATCGAGACCATCCTGGC
>NW_012114788.1:969717-971584 GCF_000951035.1 Colobus angolensis palliatus | reverse complement strand
GACAAGGTTTCAGCAAGTTGACCGGGATGATCTTGAACTCCTGACCTCGTGATCCACCTGCCTCAGCCTCCCAAAGTGCTGGGATTACAGGCGTGAGCCGCTGCGCCCAGCCGGGTTTTATGTATTTAAAAATATTTGTAAAGCCAGTGTAGGCCAGACATCTTTTGTATTTTAGTAGTGAAACCGGAAGCAGAATCTAGATATGATTATGCTGATTTGGTGAATACTTTTCAAGGCCTTCCAATGCACTCATCTTTATTTCTCTGTGAAAATGTCTGCATTATTCCTTCTGCTATTTTGAAATAGGGACTCTAGATCTAAGACATTGTATAAAAAGAAAGATATTAAAATACCATCTAACATTTCAGTCAGTTAAGGTGTATTATATGTGAGCATGATTATTGTTTGTGTATTAACAATTCAGAATCCGTAGAGTTGACACTAAATGAGTGAGTTTAGCACCTGGGAATAATTAATTTCTCGTGATATTGGATGCATTAAAAAAAAATCATGTGATTACACCTTAGATGGTTTAGTATTCAATTTTCAAACCTATACTTTTTTCAATTTTATATCCAACAATTTAAATACAGGACATACTTCTCTGTAGTTTAGGTTATTATGAGCTTTGTTTTGTTTTGCTTTTGAGGCCCGTTGTCTTGGGCTTGAGACAGAAAACATTAAATGGACATCCATTACAGTTAGGTTCCTGATGACATTGCCTTCTGACTAGACTGAGTAATAATGTAGTTCTCTTTTGTGAGTGTGAGTCTCTTTTGGGAATGTGTTTTGTGCCAGTGGTAGTTACAACAGCATCTCTCAAAGCTAACTCTAGGGGATTGTGCATGTTTGGGTTTGTGGCATAAGTCCTCTGTGAACTTGCATTTTAAGGAAGGTCTATGGTACAAAAATATTATCAAAATAAGCAGCTGCTTTTGTTTGGTGGTTAGGATATTTTTAGGGTTCCAGTCATTTTCAGAGTAACTATGTAAAATATATGGCACTTTAGTCAAGGATTTTGCATGGGAGAAGCATGAGAAGAGCAGAGAGGAAGGGATGCCACCTGTTGTCTTTATTTTTTACTTGCTGATTTTATATCTTTTTGGCATATGATTTTTGTTTTTCTTTTTCTTTTTTTTTTTCTTTTTTTTTTGGTGGGGGTGCGGACAGGGTTTTGTTGCATTTCCCAGGCTGGTCTCCAACTCCAGGGCTCAAAAGATCCTCCCACCTCTGCCTTCCAGAGATGGAATTACAGGTGTGAGCCACTGTGCTGCCTGGCATGTGACTTTTTTATTGAGATATAATTCACATGCCGTAAAAGTTATGCCTTAACGTTTACAATTCAGAGGTTTTTAGTGTATTCATAGAGTTGTCCAACCATCACCACTGTGTAATTCAAGTATATATTCACCCCCAAAAGAACTCCTTAGCTGTCGTTCCCATATCCCCTGGCAACCACAAAACTACTTTCTGTCTCCATGGATTTGCCTATTCTGGTCATTTCATATAAATGAATTCATACGGTATATAGCCCCTTGTGACTGACTTCTTTGACTTAGAATAATGTTTCAAGGTTGATTGATGTGGTAGCACATAACAGTACTTCAAACCTTTTTATGGCTGAATAATTGTTATGTGGATATACCACATTTTATTTATCCATTCATCAATTAATGGACATTTGGATTATTGGATTAATTCCACTTTTGACTATTATGAATAATGCTTCTGTAAAGAATTTGTGGACAACTTTTTGTGTGGACATGTTTTCAGTTCTTTTAGAATATAGCTAGGAATTGGTGGATCAAAGGTAACCTTTTGTTTAACCTTTTCAGAAACTCTCGGCATACTTTTTATCTTTTTTTTT
>NW_012114788.1:966681-969667 GCF_000951035.1 Colobus angolensis palliatus | reverse complement strand
AAAGTGCTGGCGTTACAGGCTTGAGCCACACTGCCTGGCCTGCAGTTAACATTTGATGTATCTTTCTATATATATTATTCTGCAAAGTTGAGAGACTACTGTATATGCAACTTTATATCACTTTTTAATTTTTATTAACATTATAAGCATTTTGTTAACATTATAAGAATTTTGGTAACATCATAAGCATTTACAAGAATATTTTCCCATGTAAAGCCTCTTTTTTTTGAAGACAGTCTCAGTTTGTCATTCATACTGGAGTACAGTGGCACCACCTTGGTTCACTGCAACTTCCAACTCCCGGGTTCAAGCAATTCTCCTGCCTTAGCCTCTCAAGTAACTGGGATTACAGGCACATGCCACCACACCCGGCTTATTTTTTGTATTTTTAGTAGAAGGACGTTTCATCATGTTGCCCAGGCTGGTCTTGAACTCCTGAGCTCAGGCTATTCACCCACCTCAGCCTCAAAAAGTGCTAGGATTACAAGCATGAGCCACTGCGCCCATCCCACAACCTCATTTTTCTTTTTTTTTTTTTTTTTTTTTTTTGAGCCAGAGTCTTGCTCTGTCACCCAAGCTGGAGTGTAGTGGCATGATCAAAACTCACTGCAGCCTTGACTTCCTGGGCTCAAGCCATCCTCCTGTCTCAGATCCCCAAGCAGCAGGAGCTATAAGTACACACCACCATGCTTGCCTAATTTTATTTAATTTTTTTAGTAGAGATGATATCTTCCTGTGTTCCTCAGACTGGTTTATTTTTCTTTTCTTTTCTTTTCTTTTTGAGACAGAGTCTCGCTCTTTTGCCCAGGCTGGAGTGAGGTGGCACAATCTTGGCTCACTGCAACCTTAGGCTCACTGCAACCTCCGCCTCCCAAGTTCAAGCGATTCTCCTGCCTCAGCCTCCTGAATAGCCAGGGTTACAGGTGCCTGCCACCATGCCCATCTACTTTTTGTATTTTTACTAGAGACAGGGTTTCACCATGTTGGCCAGGCTGGCCTCGAACTCCTGACCTCGGGTGATCCTGCCCACCTCAGCCTCCCAAAATGCTGGGATTACCACCGCACCTGGGTAAGCCACCATTCCCAGCTGCCAGGACAATTTCTAACTCCTGAGCCCAAGCAATCCTCTTACCTCAGCCTCCCAAAGTACTGGTATTACAGGTGTAAGCTGCTGCATCTGGCCTACCTTTTATCTTTGCTTTAGTTTCTTATCCTTTAAAATCTAGCATGAAATTTGTCTCGTGTTAAGAAATCATGTTGTATGAACATTTAGAAGGAAGAAGAAGAAAAATGTTTTTAAGTTATTCTGTCAAAACTGCCAACATGTAGCAGTTTCTCCTCTTGTGGTTAAGTTTAAGCTCTACCCTCTTTTCAGAGAAAAGGAAGTTCTGCGTAGGAATGCAAGGATTGTCTGTAACTCTTAATGTTTGAATAAGTTAAAGGCTAGAAAGCTGTTTATTGTCTTCAGGAAATCAGATAATGTTTACAGCCAACTTGGCCTAGCTGATGTTGAAATCGTTAAGAATAGTTCTCTATAGCTCGCTGGAATCCTTGGTACTAAGATGTAAATACCAAAGAAATTAACTCCCACTGTCCTTAAATATTCATTTGTTCATTCACTCAAATAAATATTTATTGGGTGCCTACTGTAGGGCTGAGAAACTTCTAGGTCCTAGATTCTGTGTTCAAGGAAATAGATCACTGCCCTCCTGGATTTATGCATTCCTCTTTACTTTGGTGGCTGATACTTAGGTTACTACCCCTAAAAACAAAACAAGAAAAATGTAAGTTCTATTTGTGTATTCATTTTTAGATTTCGCTTCTATTATATCTTTCATCACTTGTCCTATTTCTACAGCATTGGCCTGTTAGTTATAAATAGAGATCCAACCTGGCCAATATGGTGAAACCCCATCTCTACTAAAAAAATATAAATTAGCCGGGTGTGGTGCCGGGTGCCTTTAGTCCTAGCTACTCTGGAGGCTGAGGCAGGAGAATTGCTTGAACTGGGGAGGCAGAGGTTGCAGTGAGCCAAGATCACACCACTGCACTCCAGCCTGGGCGACAGAGCGAGACTCCATTTCAAAAACAAAAATATAAGTTGAGATAACTGATCAAAATGTCATGTAGTGATGTCAGTTGGCCACTCAGGCCTCACAGAGTGGCACCACTTTGATGACATTGCGAAAGTCAGGGCCTGGTCTTTAAACTTTGTAAGTCCAAAAAGTTCATCTTTGTACATTATCAAAGGGGAATTAGTTGAGGTACTGGAGGTGTCTATAGTGAGAAATGCCAGTATTTTATTCTGTGTGTTCTAATTCACTCTATAACATCACTATGTTGGCTTTCATATACCTTTTGGTATTCCGATTCAGTATTTTTCAGGACCTAACAAAAGCAAGTCTCTGCTCCTTCAAGAGCAAATGGTAAGATCCTTGCACCTAATTAAGATACTAGTTGGTGGCCGGGTGCAGTGGCTCACCCCTGTAATCCCAGCACTTTGGGAGGCCGAGGTGGATGGATCACATGAGGTCAGGAGTTCGAGACCAGCCTTCAACATAGCAAAACACTGTGTCTACTAAAAATATTAAAAAAATTAGCCCGGTGTGGTAGCACACACCTATAATCCCAGCTAGTCTGCAGGTTGAGGCAGGAGAATTGCTTATACCTGGGAGGTGGAGGTTGCAGTGAGCCAAGATGGTGCCACTGCACTCCAGCCTCAGCAACAGAAGACTGTCCCAAAAAAAAAAAAACACAAAAACTCAAAAAAAAGTTACTTCAAAAAACCAAGACAGGAAGTCTTAGTAGCTTAACAAAGAAAAGAAAGCTGTTGGCCAGGCGTGGTGGCTCATGCCTGTAATCCCAGCACTTTGGGAGACTGAGGCGGGCGGATCACCTGAGGTCAGGAGTTTGAGACAAGCCTGACCAATATGATGAAAACCTGTCTTTACTAAAAATACAAAAATTAGCCGGGCGTGGTGGTATG